>NW_027511460.1:3600000-3952756 GCF_048772815.1 Callospermophilus lateralis
TAGTGGAAGGACTTCTGAAAGGTGACCTTGCTCAAGGACCAGGGCAGGATCCGTGTTTAGGGTGTTCCCCCTTTAGAATAGGGTGGTTTAGCATAATAGGAGATTAGGGTGTTCCCCCTTTAGAATAGGGCGTATCCTGCTGCTGAGTTCCTCTTGAGTTCTTAGGGTCAGACAGTATATTTTGGGAGACAGAAGCCCAGTGGAGTAGTGGATTTGGGCAGAGTGTGGATTTGGGAGAGAACATGGATTTCCCCAGAATGTGTTTGTAGACGGCCGGTGTGAGTTCGGGAATAAAGAATTGCTGTTTGAATCTACAAGCTGTGTGGAGACTCGTGATTTGTGCCCAGCCGAGAGACTGCGGCAGAGAGAGAGAGAGAGAGAATAAATGGAAAGGTTCAGTGGGAATCAAAGTCCTAGGCAATATGTAAGAGGATACTCCAACCAACACTTATTAACCAGAGAAAACAATCAGAGGCAAGGGCAGGAAACATGGCCTTGGGTAGACTTCCTCTTTCCTGCTGTTCCAGACTGAGTGCAGGACCAACACTGAAAGGCTCCATGGTTTCCTTCTAACACAAACAGAATCAAAGCAGGCAAGAACTGGGCTCTTATAATTCGGGAACAATTAATCCATAACATAGTGCAAAGACATGTCTCCCTGCCATGGTGACACACAGCACCAGCTTCTTTCCAGATCCAGTCACAATGGTGGTTTACTGTGAGATTTTTGTTGATTTGGAGTTTGGTTCTCTCCTACTTCCTTCTGTCTCAACTTAAAGGACCTTTGCAAAACATTTGGGGAGAACAGGACGTATATCGATTTCTAACAGAACCCACTCAACTCCTACAAATGTTGGCAAGCACAGGCAACCTTCTGGAAGCAAAAGAAGATGGAAAACCACGAGACCTTAAAATGTGAGGAGTATAAATGAAGTCAAGTACTTAGAAAATTCACGCTTCACCATCGACTCAACAGGTATTTCTTGAGCACTTACCATGTGTACTGTGTACAGTTTAAAAGACAAATCAGGAGAGCTCTAAGACCTTCTTTGTTTTCCAGGAGAACTTGGATGGCTCAAATGAATATTGATTTGTCACTAGAATCAAATCAACCTTAAGAAAATATCTAATCCATGCATCCACAAGATTTAAGGGAACATTGAGTTGATACTGCAGTAAAAGGGACACATCTATATATTAAAAATTAGTTGGAAATGAAAACATAATCATCAAATTTAAAGCTACAACAAAGTCAGTTAAAAACATAGAAAATCAGTAAACTACAAGATAAATTTGAGAAATTCACTTATAACTTATGAAATCCCTAAAAACTCAAACTATGAGAGAAGACAGGAAGAGGAAGAGGGTGGGAGGGAAGAGGGGAGAAAGGAGGGGGGAGGGTGGGTGGGAAAGAGGTAGCTTTAACGTGTGACTAACAGGAATCCCAAAGAGAAAAAAATAGTCAAAGTCATAACAGAGGAAAATTTGCTCACCTAGAAAGGGCCAGACTTCTTCGTGGCAATATGTGTATATGAAAATTCTAGGGACCTAAATAAAGCTAAAATAATGTTTAAAAAGAACAAAGTTTGGTGTTAACACTATTCAATTACAAGACTTTCTACAAAGCCACAATATTCAAGATAGCATAGTATTGGCATAAAGGTAGAGAAATAATGCACTGAGATAGAATGATCCGTCCAGAAAAGACTCACCCTTCTCTGTCCAGTAAACTTCTTTTTCTAAGGTATTTTTAACTGGCAAAACTATATATCTCATATGCAACATGACATTTTAATGTATGTACACATTGTGGAATGGCTAAATCAAGCTAATTAACATAGCCATTGCCTCACATATTTTATCTTTGAGATGAGAACATTGAAATTTATTCTCTTGCCAGCTTTCAAGTATACATTTTATTAACTATGGTTGCCAAGTTGTACCATACATCTTAGTTTCTTCCTGTAAACTGAAATCTTGTGTCCTTTAACCAACATCTTCCCAGTCCCCTTCCCTGCCAGCCTCTGGTAAACACCATTCTCTCCTTTTGAGTTTGAATTTGTTAGATTCTGGATACAATTATGATCACACAGTACTGGCATTTCTGTGCCTGGCTTATTTCACTTCGCATAATATCCTCCAGGTCCATCCCCGTTGTTCCACATGACAGGGCTCCATTCTTTTTAAAGGCTGAACAGTATTACACTATGTATATAAACTACATTTTCTTTATCCATTTATGCTCTGGTGGAACTTAGGTTGATTTCCATTTGTGGCCACTATAAATGATGCTGTAATTAGCACAAGAGCACAGATATCACCTCATACTGATTTCCTTCCTTTTGTACATTTGTCCAGAAGTGAAACTGGCTGATTATGTGGTAGTTCTATTGCTTTTTTTTTTTGGATTTACAACATCAGGTTAGCATTGAAAGTTACACTGTATTTGGAAAAAGATTGTGTTCATTTGTTCAATGTCCAAAATCCTGAAGGCTATTTAAATAAGGTTTAGTGAGTCTGCAGGGAGCAAAGCATTGCAAACCAGTCATTTGCCTTTGATTGTAGTAAAAATTTTCCCTCCCTTGTATGCTTTTCAAAATCCAGTGGAATTCATGCCACTTGCAGAATGTGTGATCCACTGAAAAACAATCTCACTCATTTTTTTTAAGAGAGAGAGAGAGTATTAATATTTATTTTTCAGTTTTCAGAAGAAACAACATCTTTGTTTGTATGTGGTGCTGAGGATCGAACCCGGGCCACACGCATGCCAGGCCAGCGCGCCGCTACCACTTGAGCCACATCTCCAGCCCAATCTCACTCATCTTAATTTTCTCCAATGTAAAAAAGAGAATGATAATACTGTAACTTTGTTACTTCCCTCCTTGGGTTACTTGGGAGCATTGTAAGGAGGCTATATGAGAGCATTTGATGGCCTGTAACGTGCTACTGTAAACAGAAAAAATGGCCTCAATTTTTTCCTTTTGTGTATCTATGATTTTTTTTTTCTAATTGGAATTAACAGCTGCTTCTGTCAAGAACTCATTTCTTTACTTCTAGAATCAGGGCTGATTATGTGAGTTGCTCTGAACAATAGAATATGTCAGAAGTAATGTTGTAAGAGTTTTGACTGAGGCTTCAGTTTGTCTCTTGGGAACCACAAGTTCATGGTACAAGGCAAAGCCATCCCAGTTAAGGACATCCTGGACCAAGCAGTCGCTGGGCAACTGTCACAATTCCATGAAGAGAAGAGCAGAGCCTGGCCTAACCTGCAGAGCCCCCCAGTCACGAGCTGAGTAAATGGTTATTGTCTTTTATGAATACATTTTGGGGTAGTGTTTGAAATAGTTATAGATAAATATTATAAAGGTCACAGATGGTAGTTATGATAAGAAAATGTCAGGAAAAAAAAGTTGTCATTTTCTTTCAGAACAGAAAGATTCACTTCACAATCATGAAGGTAAGTTAACCCAAAATTCAAAGTTAGACCAGACACTCTAATGAACAACAAAATTTTGTAGATTGTGAAAATCCTGAATAGTATGATTTTGTAATCATTTTCTTATATGACACATACCCATGTTTCTGGGAAAAATTAACATTTACAATGATAAGCAAAATTTACAAGCAAAATTTTCTAATCGGCTTTTGCTAATTCATTAAAGATATCTCTTGAGAAATGTATCTATTAGTCTTGAAAAGTAGTTATTTCTTTCACTTGGAATATGTACCAAATAATCTGAAATTAAAAAAAAAAACCTTTAGAGATCATCTTATTTAGTGTCTTACTTAATTGGAGAACCCATTCTCTATACTGACTATTATGCACTCCTTGTGGTAGTCAGACATCCTTCCTTTTAATCACTTCTGTGATAAGGAAAGGAAATTTGTCAGATTTCCACTTCTGGAATATGGAGTAATTACAAGCTTAGATCTTGTTTATGTTTAAATGATTAATTAGAGCGGGGCTCTGGAACACTGATGCAGGTATCACACACCCAAAATTAGGATTTATACAGGTCTCTACATTTCTTCTCTAGTATAAAATAAAACAAAATTAAAAAATAGAAGGACCCACTGTGTTTGAGGCTGCCCTTTTTCATACCAGAACAGACCTAATCATCAGAACCTCTTTCATCCACCCACAGACACTAACTTTGCTGTTTGGCTTAACAGAATTAACCTTCAACACACCTTTCCTAAGCCACACTACCTTGTCTCCAAGTCTCCTGCTGCATCTTGCAGGGACCCCCAAACCTTCAAATTCCTCCCAGGTGGTCCTAGGAATCCCTGGGCAAATACAACACTGGTTCCATGGACCAGTCCTCTTGGCTACCAAGTAGCATGTGACAATTTCTCCTTTTCATGCTTTAGGAGATTATATGTAATTAGGTTCCTGATTACTGCTGCAAAGCAGCAGCCATGTTTAGGGTGCCCACTAAAGGGGACTTTGTTGCTGGGAAGTAACAGAGCCAAGCCTACTTCTGCAAACACCTCCTGGTGTTGTGACTTGTTGTCCACAGCTGTGTCCACCAGCTTGGTCTCTGCTCTGAGGGTCGGCTGCTCACATCTGTCAAAGCTCCTGCAACCTTCTCCCTTTGTATTGAATCCTCTGGTGTGAAAGATGCTGATACCTCTTGCTTTCCATGGACTACAGAGGTGATGATGGGATAGCTCCTATACTTTCTGTTGATGATTTGTGTGCGTGTGTGTGTGTGTGTGTGTGTGTGTGTGTGTGTGGTGTGTGGGTGTGGGTGGCAGGGGAGGCAGGGGTGGGGGGTGGGTTGTGTTCTCTCTCCAAGGGGTTGAGTATGAGTCTGTAGAGGTCCAGTCACAAAACAATCCAGGAGACAGAATCTGAGCTGATAGATTAAATTATAGACCTTAGAAATCATCTTGTTAAGCCTCCCAGGTAATTCTCCCTAGCCCTATCCTTCTATCCTTAAGAAAATGTTAATAACTCAATTATCTTCTCTGGGGGTGAGTTCTTCCCCAAGGCACCTGAATGGCTCATATAGTTAGAGCTAGAGTTCCAGATAAATATTTAACTTGTATTTTGTTTTACCTTCTTAGTAATAAAGTATCAGAAATTCCTTGTAACTATGAGAAATATGTATATTCCCCCAAAAGGGGGACAAATATATAAGTCTTTGTGAAGTTTCTTGCATCTGTACTTTTTCTGATAAACAGATCCATTGGGATGAGCATTGCTTATGATTATGGTGCCTCAGAAGTGGCAGGGTGGTGCCCAGGGAGGAAGATGAGAAGGAGAGAAGCAGATTGTTATGGTTTAGATGTGGTGTCCACCAAAAGCTCATGTTTTAGATAATGCAAGAAGGTTTAGAGGAGAAATGATTGGGTTATATCCTTAGCCTAATCAGTGAATAATCCCTGATGGGATTAACTAAAGTGATAGGGTTGGCTGGAGGTGATGGGAATTGATTGGGGCTTGGCTTTGAGTATATATTTGTATCTGGCAAGTGGAGAACGAATTCTCTGCTTCCTGTTCATTATGTAAGCTGCTTCCCTGTGCCACACTCTCCTACCATGTTTAGCCTTGCCCCCAGCCCTAAGAAATGGAGCCAGCCTTCTATGGACTAAGACCTCTGAAGCCATGAGCACTCAAATAAACTTTTCCTCTTCTATAGTTGTTCTGGTCAAATCCTTTAGTCACAGCAGCAAAACATCTGACTAAAACACTGGTGCTTTGGGTCTGAGAGTCAGCAGGCAATCTGAGCCTGATTCTAGAATCTGCCTGGGGTGTAGGAGGTGTCCAGAGCATGAACAACAGGAAGGACTGCTAAGAACAAGATGCAGCATCAGTGACCCGAGCTGAGGCCAGCCCGAGGACCCATCCCTGCACCCTGGTTTTAGAAAGGCAACCTCCCCAACAATCTACCCTACCTTTCACAGTGGTTCTGTGTTGCCCTCCTCCAGCAGGTCCACTCAACATCTTTCTGTCCTAGAGAATACACTGCTCTCCAATAACTTCCTTGGACACCTAACAGGAAGGCAGGGAGGTGTACATCCCAGCAGATGTGCTACCTTTCTTTCAGAGTGTGAGAAAGTTTGGGCCTTTGGAGCCAGACTCAGGACATTGGTCTAATCTAAATCAAGGGCAGAAAGGAATAAGAGCAAGGATTATCCTCTTATGAGTGGGAGCTGTACAGTATTCTTCCTGTTGGCCCTTCATAACATCCTTCAAGCCATGCTGGACAATGCAAATCCTACTGTAAACACCTCACAGTCAGTTTGATATTCCTATCTCAATGCATGATAAGTTTTAAAATATTTGATGGCAGCTATGATGCCCCCTCTGTCTTCCTTCCTTTGGGCTAAGTTTCCCTTGATCCTTCAATTAGAAAATAAGTATGCCTGAATAGAGTCATTTGAACAAAATTCCCAGCAGCCTCATTGAAGCAAGGAACCCCATCTGCATTCATCAGTGTAAACATTAAATAGGGAAATCCGTTTGATACTGTCTACAAGACAGCCATCAACACAGTGGGCCCTGCTAAACAAAGTCATCAGCATTGGTGTGATGAGAATTACACAAATTAAAAAGCTGTACCCAAGTGAAAAAAAGATTGCTTTGTTTTGCAAGTAAGCTGTCTGGCATTGTTCATTGGTATTGGTCTCACCAGCCAAGAGATTTATAAGTTCTCTGAGGACACATCCAGCATTTCATATCCCTTCCCACTGAATATCTGCCCAGATGTGGGCACACAGTTTATGCTTAGAACTTCCTTGATGGTGTGTGAGTGGATGGACTGTATGCTTGGTTTTTCTTCTCTCATTTTTAAAACCAAAGGATAGAGCTGTCTTCCAAATCCAGCCCTGGTCTGTACAGTGTGTGCTAAGACACTGACATGCTGAATGGAAGAGCTCCAAGAAGGAAAAGTTTAAACATAAAACAATCCAATTCACAGACTTCCACACACCCCTAGTGAAGCTACATCCCTTATTTGATGGACGCTGACATTGGAGACCTGAAAATGTCAACTTTGGTTTAAAAGATTTTAGAACCCCATTTTACAAAAGGATCAATATGATGAAGAGGATAACATTTTTAGAGAAATGTGACATGGTCTAGTTCAAGAGCGAATAGGAAGAAACAGTTCAAATAAATTCCAACATAATTGCTTATCACAAAATTGATTTCACTGTATATAGCTTTATGTATTCAATCAATATTTATTTAATACCTGCTGTGTGCCAGAGTACTATCCTGAAGCCCTGAATAAGATTAGTCAATTATTGCTAATCACCATTAACTATAATTAGACAATTTATTGCTGCAATAGTTCTGCATAAGGAAAAAACACAAATTCAAAACCACAAATATTTTTCTTGCTTACAGGTCTTCAGATTACTAGGGATTCATCTGGGGCACAATTGGGTTTCAATCCAGGTTGTAGTGACTCTGGTTTATACCACATGCTTTCCTTCTGAGACCAGAAGCTCTCTGTAACACTATCTTCCCAGGGAGGACTCTGACAAGAGCCCATTTGGAAACAATCACCTCTACCCATGTTCCAGTGGCCGAAGGAAGGCATATGGCCAAGACCAACTTCAGCACAATCGAGAAATAAAATCTGCCTACTTCAGTGGAAGGAGCCAAAAGGTCACATGACAAAAGACATGGATATATGATTCTTAAAGAGAGAACAAGGGAAGAATTTGGTTTCAAAAACAATCCAATCTATCATAAAGACACAAACTCTGTGCTTAGGGAGTTTAAGTGAGGAGGGGGAGTAAATAAATAATCATTAAGTTCAAAGAGATTCACTAAATCACTTTTAATGTAGTTATATATACTGAATGTATTTTAACATCATATATTTTGCAGCTGTTGGGAGAAAAAGGGGGAAAGCTAGAAGCAGGGACACTAGTTAGTAACCTATAACAATTATGTGAGAAATGATGGTGGCCTGGACTGTGGTAATGACCAAGGTGGTCAGAGAGAGAGAGAAGGTTAAGGTATATTATAGCAGACTTGGTCACTCTCAGATGTTTCAGGTGGGGAAGAAGCATGAATCCAGGATGCCACTTGAGTTTCTGGTTTGAATAACAAAGAAAATTGTGTAAAAGTGGGGAAACAAAGAGGAGAATGCCATAGCCTTTGCTGTCAATTCCCCCAATTAATTCCCTTAAAATGACTAAAGCCCAGAGTGCCAAACAGCACATGCTCCTCCCTTCCCCACCCCAGGCACAGGAAGGGGGGTTCTTAGGATATGTAGGGTGGTGGAGTTTTAGGTTTTCCTAAAACTGAGAGGTGTTACTGGTATTTTTCATTCAGGGGCCCAGAATGATAAAGATCCTGAGGTGCCTGGAACAGTCTCACAAAGCAATATTTGAATTCTTCCACCTGAAGCACCAACACATCCCTGTTGAGAACCACTCGCCTAGCCCCATTCAGATAATCACATCCCATTCTCCAGTGACTGGCGTAAAAACACAACCTGTGATTCCACCCTGAGCAGTAAGACCTGAGACAGGAATTATGAGAGAGCTTCCATGAGGGGTTTCTTACCTATAGACAAAGACCCGGAAAGAAACAGCTCCCTTTTCTTCTGAACACTAGATGCAATGGCTGGGGCTTCTGCAGACATCTTATGCCACCGTGAGGGCAAAGCCCATGAGGATAAAATAAAATAGAGTGATAAGAAATGGGGCCTGACAACATCACAGAGATGCCTAGTCTAACAACCTTGGATTCCCCCACACCATCACCAATCAGGATGTCAGATAGCAAATTTCCTTATAGTTTAACCCACTTCAATGGGGTTCTTTTGTTATCCGAGCAAGAAGACATTCTAAATAATAAAAAAGAAAACAAATTTGAGTCCCATTTGCTGAGAAAGCTGTATATGAATCTATACTTCTCTATACATGAGTTTGTAGCATTTAAGCAAGAAAGGACCTCCCCTTAATATCTATATAAAGGGAAGTGTGTGTGTGTGTGTGTGTGTGTGTGTGTGTGCGCGCGCGTGCAAATAAATTTTCTGGAGAAAAGTGCAATGAACCAGGCCTTCACAGGTTACACCATTAAAGATGACATACATAAAATCACTGAGCGTTTGATAAATTATTCTGGCCTTTTGCTAAAGTGTAGGCAAGATGTCTGCTCATCTAAAAGTCATGAAGAACATGCTGAGCTGTGGCTTCTTGTTGTTTCATGGATGCTTTGTTTCTTCTCCACAATTAAATGATAGACTCTCAGAAAACATAACCGGAATACTTCATTACATAGCCACCATAACATCAAATAAAATGCAAGACACTCTGCAGGTATTCACTGAATTATAATCTTTAAAACCTTGTATCCTTATAGTTGGTGGTTAAAGAATAGTTTTGTGGGCCATATCACATGCCTTATCCCAAAAGTGACAAACTAGAGAGCCACAGACACGCACTGCATGGCTCAACATTTAAAATTTTTTTGAATTATGTCATTGCCAATATTGGGAAATTGGGAGAGTTCATATTAAAATTTGGGGTTATGGCTTCATGTGAAGGCTGGTAGCACTGTTGCCATTTTCCTGCCTGTCAGCAAAGAGCTGGAGCTAAGACAACCCTGCCCTGCGGCCCCTAGGCTCCAACAGCTACTTCGCTCACATTTCAGTAGTGCCCCTTCCTTTCTCTGGGATCAGGGTTACTTCAATGCAATTACTACATTGCAACAAGTGACCCGGTTATAACACTGCATGATCCAGAAGCCTACCTTTTATGATAACATTATAAATCAGTAAATTTCTAGATTGTTCTTCCCTTCCTACCCACACCCTCTGTAGTACTTAGTCACAGAATTGGCTGTCTGTGGTTTTAACCTACATGTATTACCTGCTAAAAATGGAAGAGTCAACCTTGTTTGATGGCTTAGTTAGAGATAAACCTACAGTTTTCCTGTTTTTTGGGGGGAGGGGTCTACTTTTTGGTATACTTTACCCTGTTTACCATAGAGAACCTTCTATTAGGAAGATACAGGGCAAGAACCAAAGTGGAGCTGGAGCTAAGACAACCCTGCCCTGCAGCTCCTAGCCTCCAATAGCAAAAGGGAGAGGCAGCCCGTCTCTTCATCTTAGTCATAAGTAAAAGGGAAAAGACTTTTAAAAGGTTTTCACCTGCTTGGTGATCCACTTCAAACAAGAATTGAATTATTTACATTTGAAGGCTATAGGGAATAATAGATTTCTCAAAGTGTGTATCATAAGCATTATTTATGACACCCTGTTTTCTTTTACAAGCATTACCTATTCTCATAGGTCCCCCCGCAACATGATGAGAACACATTTTTCAGCGCATGAGTTGTCCTGCTGTTCTGTTCATTCAGTGCACCAGCCAACAGACTCGCTCATTTAATCCATTTAAAAAACACAAAGAGGTTAGACATTGGGGAACCAGCTTATTTTCCCTTCTCATCTAAGGTTTACTAAAATATAACAAAGCTATTATCAGCAGCTGCATTAAATTATAATTGTGAATTTTTGTTCATGGGTACACAGAGCTACTCTCTTCTAAACTCTATGAACCACATATCCAAAATGTTCTACAGAGCACTATATTTAAAGGCTCCGCATTGACAGCTGGCAGATGATATTAATGTAAGAAAGCAAGATTTGGTATTTCTAACTGCAGAGAAAATAGAAAGCCGACTCTCCTGAGAGCGATGAATTGGACAAATACCCTTTATGTCATTCAACCAAGGCAAGAAGTGTAGTAAAGGAGAAATGTAAATCAGTTGCTCAGACGATCATGGAAATGCTGTGACTATATCGTCAGCCTATAATAAGGATGAAAAATGAGATCACCACTGCATTTGTCTTCAAAATTTTCTTTTTCTTCCTTAAACATAAAATATTCTGATGCCTTTACTGCACAAATATAATGCTCTCTCTCTCTTTTTTTAAATCCTCAATGATGTACTTAAAGAGAGTGTGCAATTAGAGACAGACAATAAGTAGTAATAGGGAAAATGAGCCTCCATTCATTCAAGATGTTAAAGAAAAGACTAAGTTTTAAGATTATCTTGACTTGAGAATATTTTTTCAGCGACAGAGGAATATATTTAAAGTAGTAAAGCACACTATAAAATTTTGAAATATAATTATACCAGGGAGTGATTATGCAAATCAAGTGTCCACATCTGTACATAGGGAGAGGCACCTTTTACTGAAGAATTTTGACAAGATGCTTTTAGGTCCCACACTGCATAAAGAGTGCACCTACTATGTGACATGAATGACACGTAACATCTGGAATGAAGCTTCACTGCGACATTTCTCTTACATCCTTCCTACAAGAGACAATGGAATGCCCAATAAAGCTCGAATCAATAGAGTAAAACAAATTAGCACTGGCAAAATGCCTGCTTGTCCTTGTTTCAGAAGATTTAAAGCTTCAGGATGCTGAGCCTATGATAAATTCCACTCACAACCACACACTCTCCTAGTAATGGCCGGCTCCAATGTTATCTTTAAGCTTCAAAAGTAGAATTCTAATTCCATCATTCAAAGTAAGAATATAAGTATTTAAGAATATAAGTATCTGCTCTGAGTATGGATAAAGTATATATTGTTGTATATCACTGATGTAATCTAGAATACAGGAATGGAGTCCATGCTTATAACTTTATTCAGGAAGGAAATGCTATGACAAGCATAAAATTAAAATATTGTCCTGTTAATTCTTTACTTTAAAAATTTTCTAAATGTGAAATTGAGTGATTTTGTAACAGTGAATACAGATCAGAGGCACTAAAAATTCTCAGGGAGCAGTTCAAAACTAAGATTATATAATTTTAAGAAGATAGAAAATAACCCCCTAACTGCTTAGTCATTTGGTTGGATTTTTCAAATACATGATGTGTCAACTACTTGGCTTTCAACCATATATTTTTTTAATGTTTTAGTTGTAGATGGACACAATATCTTTATTTTTATTTATTTATTTTATGTGGTGCTGAGGATTGAACCCAGTTCCTCACACATTCGTGGCAAGTGCTCTACCACTGAGCTACAACTCCAGCCCTCAATCTTAGTTTTAAAATAAAATGTGTTTGGTGAAATATTAAGGTTGTTTAGAGAATTCCTTGTGTTGGCTACTTAATACTTTTATCTCTTTGCATAATCCTTTATCCATCAAATATTTATGGAATCCTTACTGCATGCTAATAAGTTCCAAAAATACTACTTAACGTTTTCCATAATCATAATATACACTGTATTGTGCATATAATACTGTTTTTATATTCCTCTGTCTACTCATCAAAATATAAAACATATAATTGATCTTTAGGTGACTAAAGAAGAATCATGTTAATAGTCTGGCGTACCTAGAAGAGAGAGCTTTGGAGCTGTTCCCTGGGGAAGACGCTGTCACAGGCCTTTCTAGGCAGGATTAAGAAAGCCCGAGCAGCTGGGACCTGTTTTCAATATGAAACCAGCATGAAGGGCTTTACATGAATGACTGAAACTCTAAGTTCAGATAAGCTGGAAGGTTCTAAGAAGGGGATGCATTAGTCTTGGTGTTAAACCAAAGAAAATTGATTAGATCACAAAATGGGTAGGTTTGACTTCTGATTCCGTAAGCCTAGGAAAATGAAAAAGAGCAGCACATTATTTATCAGTCCTCCACCCATCCTAGTTAGAAGAAGATAAAGATTAAAGGTTATACATAAGAAAGGCCACAGGCTTAAGTCAGATAAGATGATGATTTGTGTGACAATCTTAGACTCTCCAAAATTTTAGGCTTTTGGTAAGTTTCATTCTTGAAATTTAAGAGTTCAAGAAAAATACTACCTTATCTTTTTATTCTAAGACAGGACAATATTGGCCATGTTCTACTCCTTGGGCTGGGAATGCCCCTTTATTGGTTAAGTGGTACTTTTCCTTGATCATATTTATTACAACAGCTTATTGTTAATTTATAGCAACTTCTTAGATGTCAAAGTGTATTGACCCATTGAAATTGAATTTCAGTCAAATGTGATGGTAAGAGTCCTAGGAACTTAGAATGGGGTCAAATTAAAATGAAAATAAACAGCTTTATTTTACTCTCCATCTGCCTTTGAAGAATAACAAATGGTTATATTGGCGATTATATTTGTAGACATAGAGAACATAGCACCTAAAACATAGCCTTTGGATGGCTAGGAAATGAATTCTAATACATATTCTAAACAAATATAAAAACCCAGCAATGATCACAACCATTGTTCACCATTTCATTGCAGAAGAATGCAAAATTAGTAAAAATACAGAAACCATATATTACTTAGTGACTGACAGCCAGACTTGTTTGCTGATTCTAGTCCAATGCAGCCTGTTACTGAGCCTGGCTCCAGATTCACAGGGTAGAAATACCATAGAGCTATATGAATCATTTAAATGTCATAACTTCATGTCCTTAACACAAGTCATTTCTAAATTCTACTGCACTTCCTTTACTTAAGGAATTTATTATTCTAATGTTGCTCTTTGATGATAATAACATGTAATTCTCATATTTGCTAAATTTTTCTGCATCTAAGAAACCAAAGAAACTTTCTCATTTATGAAATGAAGTGGAATTAGTGACATTAAAGGTTCTGAAAAGCCTACCCTTTCGTTTTGACCCCCATAGGTTTCAGTGAATTTGAAAACCAGACAAAGAGGCTATATGGGATGAAAATAAACTGTCAAATATATTTAGCACTCTCTGGCATTGAGTATTGGGTGTACTTGAACAGTATAGAGCTCCCTAATGCTCTCAACCACTGTTTCCCCAAATCTAGACCTTGGGTTCATCTTGGGAAAGTCTGGGTCCACAAAGGTCTCTTATCCAAACACATGCAGGGACCATTAGAGGGTATACAACATACTGCCTTCCTTTTGGGGTCTAGGAAATAATCCCTCTCAAGAAACTCAAAGAAAAGATGACTATTTCCCTTGAAAATTTTTTTTGTGAAAATGTAATGCTTTCATATTACTCTTATGTTCATTAAGAAAAAAAGAAAGAAAGAAACTATTGTTTTTCCACAGTACTTTCCAAAATTGGTAAATGACACGACATCATTTGGCCAGTTCCTCTCTTACCCAGTGAGTGATAATTATGATGATAAAATCAGCCATCTCTTCTACAGACTTGATGTGAAATCTTCACAGGATGTGTCAATTTCATCAAGTATAGCACCTCACAAGTGCGTCTGAATATGCATCTAGTGAGAACCTGTGCTTGTTTCACAACTGGGATGGTCTTGAGGGATACTGGCCCATGTTGTAAGGTTGGCAAGAAGCTCTCCTACAAGGTCACTTTGTGCATGAATTGATCAGCTCCATGCCAGGTAGTATTCAAAGCATGGGACAACAGGCAAGGCCCTGCTCTCACACTTTTTTTCTGAAAGATAGCTATAGTCAATCAGTAAAAGAAACACATAAATGAGATCAATTTATGCAGTGATTATAATGGAAAACCCTAAACTATTCAATGTTATAGTTACTGAACTTCACCCACCAAAGACTGCAGAAAGGAGGACTTTGGGTTAAGTGGTTTAGAATGCTCTCTGAAGAGAAACTGTTGGACTGGGACCTAAATTACAGTAAGACACCAGCCAGACCCCAAAGGGAGTATGTTAGAGGTCCTGAGATATATGGTTAAATTTTGAAGATGAAAAACTATAGTTCTAGTATTCATAAGATCCAGCCTATTTTAGTCCAGGAAAATTACTGGAATGCAATGTTACTATACAGTTAAACAGCCCACTCCTTTAGAAATAGCACATGATAAGCCAGCAGGAAATAGCATATGACCAATGATGAATATTGTGGTGTTGACCCACAATGTTGGATGAATAAGCATACATCCAGTGCCTATTAAATGCCAGGCACTGATAATGGTTCTTTTATATTCTTCTCACTTTGAACAAATATGCCCCTTGTTCCTTCTGCAAATCTGGACTGAGCTCACAGGCACTGTACTTGGCATTAAACTCAAACACGAACCTAACTCTGCACTCCCAGGAGGTCACTTACACTCAATTACTGGAAATACACAATAAAATAAGTCATGTGATAATAGCTTAATCAACACCATCAAATGAGTAAAACTTGGACACCACAAGTGTAAGCAAAGTTGTTACATGGGGAAGGGAGTCAAGAAAGGATGAAGTAACACTTCAACGAGGCTTTTCAGCAATGCTGGAAAGACCCAGGCTGCATGTCTGAAAGTGGCCTAGAGAAGAACTGTTCAGGGATCACATTCTCTCCATGGCTGGATCCATGAGCTAGGACTGCAAGATTTGCACTTTATTTGAAGGTAACGAAAAACTATTTTAGTAGAGGAAATGACATGACAGAATTGTGAGTTTTTTAAAAAGCTCTAGGGATTCCATGTGGAGATTCCAGAGCAAGGAGGAAGCAAAAGAGGCTGAACACAACGTGAACATAATCCATCTAAGAAGCTTTCTATGAAAACTTGAAAGCTACCACCCAAAGAGATTTCTGCCCAAATTTCTCACTGCATTAATTAAATGAGCTTAAACCTTCTTAGAAACTTCACTCACATTTTTAATACTCCATTGGAGAATTTAATCATGTAAGGTTACATTGTAAAATACTTCATGTATTTTGAAATACAAGTTTTTCACTGAGTCAGCACAGTCATATCACTTAGTTCAGGAAAACATGTCAATCTCAATGCCCCTTGAAACTGCCATTAACAAGCATGGCATCCAGTTTTTCTAGGTGATGTGAAATTAAATCATGATTCTTTTGCAATGTATTCTAATCAGCTACTCCATTAACTGTTTTCAAATGATAATCAACTCAGCTCCAAATGAACAGTTATATATTCAGCTTGCTCCATGAATTCTATGAATGCATTTACCATTACGAGTTATAATTATATTACTTTCAGAAGTCATTTACAGCAATCGAACAAACTAAGAAAAAAGTCTAAGATTCTTGTGTGACAGTGCAATTAAACTATATGAATTGCATGACTCTACTTCCTACTCTAAAATTTAGTTATGATGTTATGTTACTGAAGATATGATAATTTTGGAACAAATATAGACATTGTTCAGGTCGCAGCTTTATGACTTTAAATTATGGACCACTGAGCAAAATGATCAGATAATACATTATGTGTTATGTGCCACATTAAATACATCTCTGACACAGATGAATCCTCTCTCTTTAATGGAGTGGCAGATGGGAATCTCTTTAGCAAAAAAAAAAATGCCTGGAAAAAGGTAATCAATATCTTAGAGTTTCTACTATGTGCCATGCCTTGTGCTAAGAGCTTTACATATTTTGACTGATGTCGTTGATTTAATTCTGAATACCAGATAAAAAAATTCTTCTAATTAGAAATCATTCATTTGGGGTAGTTACCTCATTTATAAATAGGACTACAGTGTTATTTCAAGTATCCCTTGTTACATAACCCACCATGCCAAATTTAAGAAGCTTAAAATAAAAAGCATCACTTATCACTGCTCACGATTCTGTGGTTGGGCAGGTAGTTCTGCTTTTGCAGTGGTAGCAGGGGCCCTGGGTTAGCTGGAAGGTTGACAGTGGCCTTACTTACATGATAGGCATTTGTTGTAGATTGGTGGTGGAGTGTTTAGTTGGGTTCTGTTTCAAGGAGTCCTCTCTACCTGTTTGCATGGACTATCTTAGAGTAAGCAATTTCATTCCAAGGAGCATGCTTGAAATCAGTGAGTATTCCACATGCAAATACTTACTATATAGTGGAGAATAATAGCCTCCCAAAGATGTCCATGCTTCAATCCTTGAAACCTGTGAATATGTCACTGTAAATGGTAAAATAATAGCCTCCCAAAGATGTCCATGCTTTAATCCTTGAAACCTGTGAATATGTCACCTTAAATGGTAAAAGGAACTTGGCAGGTATAATTACATTAAGGCAAGATGGGAAGATTATCTAGAATTTTCCAGATAAGCACAATGTAATCACAGAATCTTGGAGGCAGGAATGAGAGACGTTTGAAAATAATGTGGGGCTGGTTTTGAAAATGAAAATAAAGAAGGGCCACAACTTAAGAAAAGCAGATGTCTCTAGAAGCTAGATAAGGAAGGAAATAGATTCTTCCCTGCAGTTTCCAGAAATGCATCCCTGTACACACCTTGATTTTACCCAGTGAAACTTTTGCCCTGCATGTGTTAGCTAATAAAATTGTTTTGTTTTAAGGCAGGAAATGTGTGTAATTTGTTAAAACAACAATAGGAAACTAATACATTTGTCAAGGTTCTGTTTTTACCCTGTTTGTTACTATTCCAGGACTAAAGCCTGAGTTAAAAACTGAGCATGGAGACTTGGTCCACCAAAACAGTCTACGACTGAAGTAACAATCCCATGCAAGTACCATTTCCCTCAAAACATTTCCTGGGATTTAGTTTTCTGATGCCCAAGGGTTATCAGTAATTTGCCAAATAACTTCAAACTTAGTGACTTAAAACAGTACACACTTATTAGCGTAGTTTCTGTGGGACATAAGTCTGTCAGGGGTCTCTCTGGGCTAAACTCAGAGTGTTGGCAGGGCTACCTTCTGACAGAGGCTCTGGGGAGCAAAACAGTTCCAAGCTCATTCACATATCAGCTGAATTCAGTTCCTTGAGGTTAGGACTGAGGTCCCTATTGCAGACTGTCAACCAGGGGTCATCATTAGCTCTGGAAGCTTCCCTCCAGTCCTTTCATATGATCCCTTAAATCTCACCAGCAGTAATATATTGAAGTCTTCTCACTCTAATTTCCTGACTTATCCTTCTGCTGCATCTTCCTCTAGATGGACAAAGTTCTCTGCTTTTAAGAGGCATGTGGTTAAATTGGGTGCATTCATGATAATCTCCCTAGTTTAATATCTGTAATCTTAATTACCTCTGCAATGCTCCTTTTCCATCTAATGTAGCATAGTCACAGGGTACAGAGATTAGGGCAGACATCTTCAGGGAGCCATTATTCTGAGTACCACCATTCTCCCAAACCAGAATCCTTATGCGAAGGAGAATTTTAAAGGGCAGCACTAGACCACTCTGTGACCTGTTTATGAGTAAACCCTCAGAGGCACTGTTAGCACAGATGAACTCATCATCATGGGTCTGCTGTTCACCGGCTCCAACACCAGGAGACAATTTATCTGAGATGCTACTCCTCCAAAATTAGTCACAGTTGGGTATTTCATAATAAGTTCTGCTTCATCAATAAAAGGCCAGGCTTTTCAAAAGAGCAACAATGCTATTTTGGCAATAACCACATAAAGCACCTTTCCTGACAACAAAGAACAACAAAAGAACAACAACTCAAAGATTCACTGAGTCAAAATGATCTCCATGATATCATACATTGAGCTACATATCTACATCCTCATACCCGTCTTTACTCTCCAAAGATTTGGGAGTTTTTGTTCAATATTCTGAAAGGACTAGTGGCTTCATTCTCAAATACAAGGTCATTAAAGCATTTGAGGGAATTATGATTTTCTATGTGACAAACTTGAGAATTGTCTTTTACTTAAAGATCCATGGAAATAATATGGATTGGTAGGTAGAGAGAACATCTAATTTTAAATTAAATTCCTTATTGATTTACTTCAAAATATTAATTTAAAAATATTGTTTTGGAGATTCAAAGGTAATCTTCAAAAAACAAAGCTATAAAAATTAAAGAATGAGCCAGTCATGGTGGCACATACCTATAGTTCCCAGCAGCTCAGGAGGCTGAGGCAGGAGGATCACAAGTTCAAAGCCAGCTTCAGCAATTTAGCGAGGCCCTAAACAACTTAGTGAGACCCTTTCTCAAAATAAAAATTAAAAAGGGATGTGAATGTGGCTCAGTCATTAAGTGTCCCTTGGTTCAATTAAAAAAAAAAACAAAAAAAAAGAGAGAGATAGAGAAGAGAAATCAAAGAATGATACAATATCCAAAAGTAATAAGGAAATTTTATACCATTATTTCTATTAATTGCTGTTCCATGAACTATTATATGAATGGGTGCTAGAAAGAAGGGTACTTTACACTTACTGAAAGCTTCTTACTGGTAATGCAAATATAACTTCTGTTCCTGCAGAGTAAATCCCAAAGCACCACCCCTGCCACCATCAAGGATGGAGACAGCCTGAAGAGTCTTTGCCGCTGGGGAAGACCTAAGTTTGGAGGTTTCTGTTCTAACTACACAGTGAGGTGGTAGGGAGCCTCCTTCTGGTCAATTACATAGCAAGGAAATTTGTTATTCACTAAAAGTTCTTCTTTACCTATTTTGCAGCTGAAAAAAAAACTGCTTCTTTTATTGAAAAGGTCTCTGTAGTATTAATACAAAAAAGAGCAAAGAAAAAATTATGCTGAACAACCACAGCAAAAATATGCAAAATTCAAATTAAAGGAAGTTCTGCTCTGTTTGAATTATTAGGTAATCATTTAACACAATATTCAAGTTTCAAAGAAAACACATCCTACACACTAAATATATTCCAATTATGGGTAGATTTAGGGCAAACCATGTAAGCTAAATAACTTTAAAGTGAATTTTTAAGTGACCATTTCTTTATTAAAATATTCATTATTTCAATGTAGTCTAGATGTAGACTCCTAATATTTATCTATAATAAATGTACTACAGGAGTGTAAATCCTGACTCATACAGTTAAATTTAAAAATACATCAATTTGATTAATGGAATCATTTTTCTGTCCTATCAAGTTCAATTACATTCATAGTCAAATCCCTTCAGTAAATTACAAGCCCATTCAAGAGATATCCTGCCAAGAGAGTATTTGGCACACAGTAGGCATCCACTAAATACTGAAAATAATAAACATGTATGTTATCACGGTCTATGTAGTATACAGATTTTCAGCTGCAGGTAAACTTTTTAATTGAAATATTAACAATAATCCAATTTGTCCCTCATCCAACACACCTGAGAGTTCCTTCTTTTAACTGAAATGCATTCTGGAGAGAGAAATTAATTGACATTAATTAAGCTATGAAAGTAAAGCAGTGCTATCACTGATGTACTCTGAGACCTTACAATAATGATTTTAGAGTCATTGCATTCCTTATTCCTTCAGTTCATGCTGATAGGTAATTGCATATCATAGTGTAGAAACAGTCACTTATCAAGAAGAATCACTAAAGAAAGAAGAAAGGCTCAGGTGCCTTCTTTTACATAGTCTGGGAAAGCTTCCTAAATTTTGATTCACAGATATTGAATCAGGACTAGGGACTCTGTTGCACTAAGCATTTATGAGGCACTGAGTATATACAGAGGTCAAAAGAACCGTATAATCTAGTAGACAAAGGTTAAATTCATTAAGTGCAACAAAATATTATAATGCTGAGATAGAAAGAATAAACATACAAATGAGGATCTTGTCAGGTTAGAGCTAAGTTAGAAAAGCTGGAAAATTTTTGCCCATTGCACCTGAGCACATCAGTTCTCTGCTGTAAAAGATACCTAAGTGCTTCCATCTTACTGCAAAAGATGTAGGAGATGTCAAGGATGATTTCATGTTGGAAAGAAGGCCTGGACAACTTGAGACTTATAAGCAGCACTGTTCACAGTGGGCTTTTCCTTAACCACCAGGTGCAGGCTCTGATGCCAGATAGCAAATGTCAGAATGCAACTTCCTACTGGGGCCACACATGGGTGCACCTACAAACACATATGTATGCCTAAGTTGTGGATATTTTCTCACTTTGACTTTATATACTAGACTTATGAATAATTAAGGACTGGGAGCCCAGACTTACCATGGCCAAAGTTTCAAAGAAAACTTCTCCACTGAGTTATCCAAAGAGATTTGTGTGTTCTGTGTAAATAGAATTCCTAGAGATAGTTCCAAAATCCCAAATTATCTGAGTTCAAGGAGCCAACCAGCTTTCTCACCATTACCTCTCTGCAAGCTACCCGCAGTCAGCAGAGATCAGAAGGGCTTCTCATTCCCCAGCAAGGATCATGTCTTCTACTTCTTTCTTTGCATCCCCCAAAACTCCTACCATAGTACCTCACAAGTAGCTCATTAAATGATTAACAATGGTGATGATAAATGCAAATATTATTCAATGGTGATCAGAATGGAAATCTTAAGATTTTACCAAGTGTTAGAAGCCCTGTGAAAAATCTGCTTAGTGAACAGGAAAGTATTAACTTTTTAAAACATGTTCTATGCATTTTACATTCCTGCTCTCTCTTCCTCCCAGTAGCCTACTAGAGTGCTGAATGACAAGTGTACTCCTCATATATGCTGCCCAGAAAGAAATACAGAGGCTCCTGTTGGTGTCAAATAAGGCATCTTATCTATTTAGCGTAAGTCACCATATGGAGCAGATTCTACCTGAGGCCTGCCTGGGTGAAGTCCAAATCATTGTAAGACCTTATGTCCAATTTATCCAGGGTCCTGACTAACTAAGTAATGTCCCAAGGCAACCACAGATGCCAGGCCTATGTTAATAAAACCAACCCCAGAGGCCATATCCCATGTCCAATAAGCAATGGGAAGTCTTTGATCTCATTGGGAGGCCACAGTTCTACTACTGGCACCCCTTCTGGACCCATAAGAGCATTTATTTGGAAAATTAATGGACAAAAGGTTCATTTGCTTTAAGAAAAGCAAAGAACAAGCTCAGCAATTTATGGGAAGTTTTATTTGACTACTGGGTCAGTGGTTTAATTTTGCGTATGTTCTCATAAACGTAACCAGCAGTGTTTTATGCGAGAATCATCTTGTAAACTAAATGTGCTGGCAGAGGAAAATCAGTTTGTGGCACCCAAGACATTAGGGAAATTGGCAGCCATGGAAAACACCTGCAATGCTCTTGTCCCCAGCCTCACAGCTAACCACCAGAAGAGGGCTGTCTTTGCTCCGGCTCCTCTCAAGTAGTCAGCTCATCTGTCAACCAATTACCTTTTGGGTGAATTTCAATATTAAGAAGGAAAAGATGGAAGTAACAACAGCACTAATTCCAGTGCTATTTTGTCAAAGAAAAATATTATCTGACTTAGTAATCAATCTCTCAAAGCTTTTAAGCGGCCAAGGCCTATGTGGAAAAATGTGTGCTTGTGCTTATGAGAACTTTAGAGCCTTGTACATTTACCTCAAATCAACTAGAGATCAGAAATCCAGTAGTGCAAATGATGCCCGATTTGAAGTTACTGCTATTACGGTGCAAGTTGGTGTTGTAATTAAATTGATTCAAGACAGCCTCTTTGTTTTGTGAGTGGCTCCCCAAATGTGGTTATCAAAGGATCATTATAGGACTTAATGACTGTGGCTACCACTGGAGATTAGCTCCTACAGATAAAGACATCGTGCTGGTCTATCACCTCTAATCCCCTTCGATACTGCTGCAGTCTTGGAGGACATGTATTCTTATCCCCATTTTATAGACCAGAAAACTGAACACCAGAAAAGTTAAAAAGTGGGAAAAAATGATCTGTGAACCTCAATAGGTTTGACCCCAAAGTCAGGTTTTTTTTTCACTATACAGTCACTGATTTTAATATATTTATAGAATGATTACTTACAGATTCCCAGCTGGAAGACAATGATTTACCTACTCTCCTTGGCTAGCACCAGGGAGCATGATTGTCTTCATATGAGATACCAGGAGGATAAGAACAAGGTTTATGGAACACAATAGAAATGAAGTTTATTCAGCTACTTCTAAGAAAAATCTGATGCATGTCATTCATTCATTCAACAAAGTTTTTCTAAGGAAATCCTCCATGCCAGACATTAAAATGCTGTACTTAAAATATAAAGCATTAAATGCTGTACTTAAAATAAGGCGTAAGAGAGAAGCATGCCTTCAAAGAGCTCACAAAGAAAAACTGTCTTTGGAAGACAGACTAGCAAAAGACAATTTCTACTCAGTGATAAAACTACTACTGAAATAACATGAGGTTATTGGATGCAGAGCAGGGACAGTCCCTGGTCGTGGAGTGTTAAGAACAACTTCCAAGAAAAAAACAACCTCTGGACAGACTCCTGAAGAGTATTTTACAGTGAGCCGGTTCATTGAAGGAAAGCAGTTACAAATCTTCCAGACAGGAGGAACAAAACAAACACAGAACTGGAGTTTAGAGAGGACTTGCATGTTCCCAAACCAGAAAGCATGTCTGTGTTGCTGGAGGGAGCAAGAATATAATGTCACTGGTGAGAAAGGTTAGGATTCCATGCTGGAGACTTTGTGCTCCCTAAACAGAAATTTAAGAGTTAGATCTCTTAACCATGTGAGTAGAGTGCCAGGCAGCCATAACACTGCTCACCTGCCCCATCTCAGACCCTGAAATGCTTACCTTGTAAGGTTCATCCCATGTGCTCATCATTCAGCACTGAAGAGGGATTGTGATGCTATTGCCCGTGGTGGTGACCCGAGTCTCTAGCAGTCTTGTGGATGCTCATGAGAGAACTGAGGGGACAAAAGGGGGATTGTTTATTCTTTTGTAGGTTGATTCATTTTTTCAATCATTCACTTAAACCAGTCAATAGATAAAAATAGTCTCTAGCCAGAGTTGGCAATCTACCATGTGTGGGCCAAGTATGACTCACCAGCTCACCAGCTCCTTTTGTAAATAGGTTTTATTGGTACAACTCTGTGTGTTCATATATAGATTATACATGCTTGTTTGCACATGTTGAGAGCAGAGATGAGCTGTGGTAACAGACAGTACGGGCCACAAAGATGAAAATATTAATTGGCCATTTATAGAATCAGTTTTGCTAACCCCTGATTCATCAGTTCAAAACACTGACTCTGCCATTGGACTTAAATTTCTGTTTAGGGAGCACAAAGTCTCTCAGCCTCAGTTCCTCTTCTGTAAAGCAGGGATTGAAGTAATGTGTTACCTAGCAGATCTGCTGTGAAAATTAAATGATTTTATGTGAAAGGTGCCCAGGACATAAACACTGAATAAAATATTAGTTATTTTTCGTTCACTGATTCCTTCATCAATATTACATGAATTTTGGGAGATCAGGTCAAAACTGCAGTGAGCAATGTGTCTAGTCCCCATGGCTGCTGGGCTCGTTGAGATGCCTATTTTGTGGGCACATAGGCTTTAGGGTATCTATGTGTGGATTGTGAGGAAGAGATAGGGTGGATATATGCCCTTGGAGTCAGTCACATCTGACAGGCTTAAAGCTACAAACTTGGATGAAATCACTTACAAAGAGACTGAAATGAAATGACTGGGGGGAAAAAATACATGAGGAAAATAGAGTAGGGCCAGGCACTGAATCTTGGAGTACCTCAAAAATTGAGGTCAGGAAGAACAGGGATATTCAGGAAAGAAAGTTGAGAAGGAGGGGCCAATGAAATAGAAAGAAAATTAGGAAAGCAATGGAAGGTGAGAGGCCAAGTTAAAAAAAGAAGAAGAAGAAAAAAATGTTTCAAGAAAGAGCATGGGTGGGGCTGGCATTGTGGCTCGGTGGTGGCACACTCATCCGGCATGTGTGAGGCACCGGGTTTGATCCTCAGCACCATGTAAAAATAAATAAATAAGTAAATAAAAGTATTATGTCCATCTACAACTAAAAAAAAAATTTAAAGAAGGAGGATGTGATCAACCATACTAAAAACAATTATGGTTCAAGGACCTACAGAGTAGGAACGGATCAGGCAGGTCATCACTGACCTAGAAAGAGTGTTTTTGCTGGCTGGTGTGATTTCAAGAGGGCAAAGTGGAAACTACATATACACATGGGGGTGTGCTATCAAGGGGAGCAGAGGAATGGGGCAGAATTCAGAGGAGGTTGTGGCGTCAGGGAAGGGATTTGTAGGATGGGAAGCAGCACCGAGTAAGAATGTGCTTGGGGACCGATCCCAGTGGAGTGGGCAGCAGGTAAAGAGCTGCAGCAGCTGCATGGGGATGGAGTCCAGTACTAAGTGGACAAGCTGGACTCAGATGAGCAAGTCACTTAATCCACTCTCTACCCAAATCCACTCCGCATGGGCTTCTGTCTCCCAAAATATACTGTCTGACCCTAAGCACTCAAGAGGAACTCAGCAGCAGGATACGCCCTATTCTAAAGGGGGAACACCCTAATCTCCTATTATGCTAAACTGCCCTATTCTAAAGGGGGAACACCCTAATCTCCTATTATGCTAAACCGCCCTATTCTAAAGGGGGAACACCCTAAACAGGGATCCTGCCCTGGTCCTTGAGCAAGGTCACCTTTCAGAAGTCCTTCCACTAGACAGCATGGGAGTAAGCTGGCAAGGAATTTGTCATACCTACTTGGCTGATGGCTCCCAGCAACTTTATTCATTTTACCAAGAAAGACGGAAGAATACACGGCACGCTAGCTGGGTTTATGGAGAAAGAAAAAGGTTTTCTTCTAATTACTTTCCCACAATAAAACATAAGGAAAGTCTTCATATAAAGGTTTAAAAAAGGGGTTATGTGAACTTTGAAAAATGAACAAAAAGATTTGAAATAATAGCTCTGAATGAGGCTGAAGGGAATTGGCAAGGGGAAGAGGGTGGGGTTACTGAGTTGTGAGGGGGGGTCCCAGTGGATGTTGGTGATCATAAAATGAAAGTTACCCCAGTCAACATTGTTGATTTTTTGTTTGCTTGTTTCTCAATTGTGTTTAGCTATGCTGAGAGCAGAGGTGGAATAGGAAGAAAGTTGGACTGAAAGTTGGAATGTTGCCAGGCAAAAACAGTAGGGGAAATGGGACAAGGGAGATGAATATGTATATGTGGAAATTATCTTACAATAGACCAAGGAATCTTAAGTAGGAAAAGATGAATGACAGCCAGTTATATGGTAGTAAGGCCAGTGGACAGGGGGTACTAATGGTGTCCAAGAATTGCTGAGGTAGGGACACTAGAGAAAGTGAACTAGAAAGATGAGACAAAAGAATGGCATGCTTGACATCTAGATACTGGAGAAGACAGAAATTGTGATGGTGAGAAATTTAGTATACTAACAGCTCAAGTCCTTAATACATAGGGAAAGTGATGGAGGGGGGAATAGATCATTATTTTTTTAGTATGGGATCAAAAGAATTATAGTTTAATTTTATGTGCTTCAAAAGACCTGAAAGTTTAAAGAGGAAGTAAGTGGAAATAATGGTATAAAGCAATCTTGAAAAAGGTTGGCATCTACACTTCAGTAAGGGGTAAGCAACTGCAAAATAAATGTTTACAAAGCAGAGTCTAAATGTAAATAATGTAAAGGGAATACGTTAATAAGGTACAACTAGGTTGTGTAAAAAATAGATGAAACCCCCAAGCTCAGTAGCTCAACTTAATAGAAATTTATTTTTTTACCTAATAAACCCTAGAGAAGTTTATCTTTTGGAAGAGGATGGATTCTTTTCATTTATTTTCTATTAATATTTTTATATATGACAGAAGAATGTATTACAATTCATATTACACATATAGAGCACAATTTTTTCATATCTCTGCTTGTATGCAAAGTATATTCACACCAATTCATGTCTTCATACTTGTACTTTGGATAATGATGTTCATCACATTCCACCATCATTTCTAACACCATGCCTCCTCCCTTCCCCTCTCACCCCTCTCAAATGCTGAATGTTTTCTCTGATATAAGGAGGCTGATTCATAGTGGGGTAGGGAGGGGGAGCTTGGGAGGAACAGACAAACTCTAGATGGAAGAGGATGGATTCTTGTCCATGTAGCTACTCAAGGACTAATCAACTTTCCATCACTGTGATGAAACACCTGACAAGAACAACTTAAAGGAGGAAAAGTTTATTTTCACTCATGATTTCAGAGGTTCAGTTCATGGTTTGCTAACTCCATTACTCTGTGCCTGAGATCAGGCAGAACTCATGGAGGAAGGGTATGGCTAGGGTCATGGTAGCTATAAAGGAGAGAGAGAAGAGAAACCAGGATCAAAATATATAATCCCCAAGGCATACCCTATGACCACTTCCTCTAGCCACACCCCACCTGCCTATAGTTACTACCCAATATTCTATTCAAATTATTAATCCATCAACTGGATTAAGCCACTGATTAGGTTGTAGCTCACATACCTAATCATTTTGCCTCCTTCATTAACACAGGAGTGCCAGCAGTCTGGCTGGGCAAAATTCACTAGCCACTTATCAAGCAGAAATGAACTTTATTTTTAGAACACACACGTGGCACCACACGAGCTCTTCAGGAATTCCCTCAGAGCCCAACTGCCACCACCGGCTTCCCACAAGCCTCTCAACCCCGCCACTCCTCCTGCTCTTGAGGCCGATTGGCTGGGTCGCATGGGCGGAGCCAAAATAGTCCCCCCAATGAGCAGCTCCGTGGTCTGAAAGGGCAGGGAAACAACCCAATGAACATCACTGCAGAGGAGCCAATCAGCTAGCAGTTGGAAGTTTGCTGGGGCTGCTGTGAGCCAATCATCAGCTGGCAGCTGGAAGTTTGCTGGCAGCTAGAAGTTTGCTGGGGTCCCTTCGGCTGTGGCTCTCAACACAGGAGCTTTTAGGGGACAGCATATATGCAGACCATAATGGGACTCAAGTGGCCAGAGGCTCCAGTATTTGGTTTCCAAGGCTCCCATGAGTATTAACATCAAGGCAGGAAGAGAACAAGTGAAGAGCATTGTCAACACAGGTTTCTCTCAGCTAGGGATTTGGGAATGGAGTCTGTATTTTGTGCCCAGAAATAAAGGGAAATTAATTTGGTGGTTTGCAGAGAGAGTCTAGGAAATAGCATAACCAGCATAATCAGATTGAACTTAATCAGAAAAAAATATCAAGGTATCATGTATTTAGCAGGATTTTGATTTGAAAATCTGCCCTCTGACTTTGAGTAAGTTATGAAGACTTATTTGTATTTATAAAATTAGGATGCATTACAGTTATCCTGCCTCAAAAGGTACTTGTGTATGTCAAAATGAGATACAACCTGCTAAAAGTGTCACAAAGTCTGAAGTAATGCATAAACGTAAGCTATTTTTATTATTACTTTTGAGAACACTGTTGATATCTGTTCCATTTGGCTCCTTTGATTAACTCCACATCCCTGTACAAGATGGCATTATAATCCTGTAAAAAGCTGCTTTAAATATCTATGTTCCCTATCAGAACTTCCCATATTCTGCTTGTACATCCAACCCCTGGCTCCAATTCCCCACTCCTCCATTTTGGTACTATGCTCAGCTCTCATTTTCTTCTTGACCCATAATTTTGAGATTCATATTCTGGCTTTCCATCTTATCTTTGACCTTTTGACATACTTACAATTCTACTCCTGTTAGCCCCCATGACTTTACAGAGAATGATCAAGGTAGGTTGTTCTGTCTTCTATTTACTGTTATTGTGCTTTTGAAGGATCACTGAATACAGTTGTGTAGGTTGTGCACTGTGTAACTCTATAGGTCATAATTTACACAGTCGATATCTGTCCCATTTGGGCTCTTTTGATTAACTACACATCCCTATTCAAGATGGCATTATAATCTTGTAAAAAAAACTGCTTTAAATGTCTATATAGTTGGCAGCAAGTAATTTTACTGTATCAAGACAATGTTGTGCCATATAGAAATTACATGTTTTGAGATTGAGGTCTCTTTTCTCAATTCACACTAATGGGCTATATTGACTTGTGGTGGTCCCACAGTGAGGTCTCTTCCTATTCAGATACAAAAGGAAATCCTAATAGCAGTCCAAGAGAATTAAGCATAAAAGAATCAAGAAGATACTGAACCTGAAAGAGATAAATATGTCAGAACCTTATTCTTATAAGCTATAAATAAAAAATATTTACCAATTCCTAATGACATGGAATTGTTCATTAAATAAGCAACAATACTAAATATGTGTTGAAACTTGTTCAATGTGTGCCTGAACTCATTATTACATAAGACTGTATTTGGATTTTTCATAGCATGGCTTTAGTTCTTTGAAAAAATAAAACAGCCTTTTTTCTAAGGCAAATCAAAGTACCCATTCCATCAGAGTTAAAGTAAAAATAAAGGAATCCAAGTATGTGGGGGGTTTGACCCTAGGCAGAGGTTAGGGTCCTTTGAACTGTGACTTATACTGATGAGTGAATTTTATATAACTGATGCCCAAAGATCCTCCCCAAGTTGAGAACCTTCAGATAGAGTCAGATATAAACATACACGGTGAACAGCAGCCAAAATGTGTATAACCAAAGAGGAATTTGCCCCAAGGAAAATAAATAAGAAACAGGAAGCCTGAACCTTTACTTGTCTCAGTGCATATGTGAGAAACATACCCTTCCACACCATTCTAATCCATTTACCTTATTTAGTCCCTGATCATCAGCTGACTCTCTTCTAAAAAGAGATGGGGGAGAAGAAGCAGCCATTGAGTCTGTATCAGCCTAGATCTGAATGCTGAAGCCAAGGATAGAAACATGTAAACATGTATCCAAGGAAAAAAACTAAAGAACAAATTACAAAAGTTAAACTTGACATCAGGTACAAGAGGCAAGTACAAATGCCAAAATGTGGAAAAAAAAAGACACAGATAAGATTAGCCAAGTGCAATGATGGAGCAAAAATTACAGACCAAAAAGGGACTAGGATATAAGCTAAAAAGATTTGGGTCAGAAAGAGGATACCTGGAATTCTTTATTACAGGTGGATTCTCCAGGGTTAAAGGCCTAGCTCTAGGCAGAGCAGACACGTAAAGTCTACAAGCAATCAAATTAAAAATACCAAGTGCCAAAAGGAAGGGCCAAATATTATAAGACTGGAAGAGGTAGCCTAACCGAGCAGTTAACAGCATGAATGTGTTATGTTGGAGAGCCTTGAGCCTTGATTCATATCCCAACTTGGACAGTAATTTGTTACATAGTCTTAGGCAAGATAAGGCTGTGCCTTCATTTTCTCTTCTATAAAATATCAACAGTAATTAACCCTGTTTCATAGGTTGAGGAGAGTGTCTAACCCATGGTGAGCTGCATATTAATGCTAGCAATTATGGTTTAAAAGCAGGAGCCATCCTGTCTAAATGTGATGGCCAGGGAAGACTTTGTATAAAACCAATGTCTGAGTTCATTGTTGAATGACAGATACAATAAGTACATTTGGGAAAGGAGTTTGGGGGGCAGGTTAAATGGCATGGATGATCAAACTGTATTTTGATAAGACAGTGAAAAGAGAACATGTTTGAAATATAAGGCATATGTCAGAGAATAATAGGAGGTGGGACTGGAAAGGTACATAGTAGTTGGGTTGGTTGAATACCAAACTAAGAAGTTCAAACTTTTCCAGAAAGTAATGGAAATTTATTGAAAGATTTTTGAATAGAAGAATGCATGACCAGAGCAGTATGTTATTCTGGAAGCTCTTCATTCAGTGGATGGAAAGCAACATGTCCAGGTAGGAAGTACATTTACTCAAACAGGCATTAAGGGGCAGATGAGAAGGTCAGGTTCAGAAGACATCATTAAAGCCTGTGCAAAGTACAGAGTTGTAAGAAAGTGTCTTAGAAAAGACAAAATATGCAAACCATGTAATCTATTGGCATTCAAAATATATATTATGTGCTCCATGGTATTAGCTGAGAATTGGAATTCCCTATTTGTTCCTTTTTGTTCTGCCTAAAACATCCATTTCTATGCAAGTTTCTTAAGAAATTATTCAGATTCCTCCAAAATAAGGTTCTAACCCAGATCTCCAAACTTACTTATCTTCAGCACCAATGGCATACCCCATACAACAGCCAAATTGCATTAATTTTATTCCCAAACTGTGAAATTTTATTGTAAACCACAAAGTACCATGAAACCTATGGTTTTATTATTTCAACACCTATTTTCTTCCCTTTAGCCTTTAACTCAGAGGTTTCTTCCCTGGAAGTCTTTTTATCTCCAAATACCAAATTCCTATGGAACCTTCTCCATGAAGTCTCCCTCAGCCTCTTAAACAGAGAATGATCTCTCTTAAACCTCTGGTTACATTATCTTTTTAATACTTATTTAATTTAATGCAAATGTCATTACTCATGATTACTAATGATTTTTTAAATTGAAACAGTGCTTAAAAGTTTACAAAGTCATATCTCAATTACAAACAAAATAAACTAATCCTTTTAACTACTTTTGGTGCAAACTATAGGAAAATTATGATTATCCTTATTTTTTAGTGCTAATGAAAGATTAAATGAATTACCCAAAGTCACAAAACTGTAGAGTGGCATCACTAAAACTGGAGTCAGATTCAGGGAATGTCTTACCTACCCATCAAGCTCCTCCTGCCCTCCCTGCCCTAAACCTCCCTGCTGAGCCTGTGATGTGCTTGCACATCACAGGACAGAGGCTCTGTCATTTCTACCTTCAGTTTCACAGTTTCACCGTCATGTCATTGCACCTGCCCATGACAGACACCACCATAATAACAACACTCTTCCTGCCTTCAGTCCATTCATTACAGAGTCCAAGCAGCTAAGACCAACAGGCTAGAACTGTAGCCTCAATGAAGCTGCCAACCAACCTGAACACAGAAGACATAAGACATATCCACCTCAGAACTGCAAGGACAGATTGGTCAGATTGCACCATCACTGACTCCTGCTGACTTAGTGCAGTTATCTTAGCACACTGATCAACAAGATGTTGGATTCCCACTCAAATTCCACCCAGTGAGAAAGGAGGAAAGAAGAAAGGGAGTCCATGATTCTATATTAGTCTATGGCAATACTTAACTATTTTGTTTTTGCCATCGCTCAGTTAGAATGGATAGTTGGTCACTTTTTTCTTTCGGCTTCTGAGTTTAGAACCAAATGGACAATCTAGCAAACAGGGAAAGTGATTGAGTTGTTCAAGGCACTAACTCATGAAGTATAACATTTCTTTCTGCCAAATTCTTTCCCTTGTCAATTTTTCACCAGAATCAATCAGTTATTTGGGGGTATTATTAAACATAGTACTAAATCAAGCAAATTATGCTACAAATAATATCACAAATACTATTCATAGAAATAAAAATAATAGATGATTACATGCTTTGATGCTGTGTTTTCAGGATAGTGTTTCTAATGAATTACATTGTGTAGATATTTAGGAAACCATTTTCCCATTCAAAATGATGTCCCACACAAACAGTACACATTCTTGGTTTTTCAAATAAGCATTTTTCATTTAAGTAGCAAATGTGTAGGTAAAATAATATTCATTAATCTAATTTCATATTTGAGGACTTTTCTTCTTCTGATTATCTTAAGTCACTACAGAAAGTCCAAATTCTCCTTCATCTTTTATTTTAATCTTTATTTTATTTTAATCTTTATTGCTTCTTCTGATTCTAAGAATAATATATACTACTATAGAGATTTAAATATTTCAGAAAAGCATTACATAGAAAGCAAAGAATCCTGCAATCACCTGGAATTGCTACTCTTCTAAAATCTCTGACTAAGGCTCCAATTTTTTCTCAATCTATTAACCCTCTCCTGACCTCTATTCAAGATCAACCCAGTCTCTGTTCTTTCTTCAACACTACATTTCTCTCTCTCCACAATTTAAACATCCTCCATAGTTTAGAAAATATTCTTTGGATTTTTTTAGCCCTACAATTTATGCCTCTTTTTTTTTCCCAACGAAGTGTCTTAAGACTAAGTTACTGTATTTCTCAGCCCATTATGATCAGATTTCTTTCCTTCTACTCAGTGACAACCATGAGGTTCTAATCTCCAAACACAATAAACACATTGTTTTCTCAGAAATCCTCTTTCCAACTTTAACACTGCTGATGTCTCCCTTCTTAAAATTCATATCCCCCATAGCTCAATGGCATTTCTCTGTCCTGGTTCTCTCCCTACTTCTCTGATAATGTTTTCTTAATCTCCTTTATTATTCCCTCTTTCTACACTTATCCTCCGTATGTTGGTGCTCCATCTCTGGCCTACTGTCCTTCATGCTCCAATTTCTCTCATCCAACTTATCTAGTAGAGCTTGAGATTTTTACAATCACCTGTTCCATTATAGACTGATCACTCACAAAATGTTACTCATCTCCAGCCTCAATGATATCTTTAGGCTCCATACTTATGCATGGGCCTGAGGTTCTCAAAGCCATCTGAAAATCAACCTTGTCCAGGTTCTTCATAGCTGCCCCTTCCCCAGTCCAAGAAACCTCCCCTTACTATATTGTGTCTCATCATACAACTAATCACCCCAGAAACAAACCAGGCAGTCGTTCTTTTTCTTTTTTTTTTTTTTTAATAATTCTCTTTGAAGACTCACCTATTAAAATTAAACCTTGAATATTTTCCTTTTTCTCTGAGCACCATCCTTTCATTCATAGCTTCCGATAAGACTGATTTTTCCAGAGTCAGTGTTATCCTCTCAAATATGCTCCCATATGATCTCTAACATAAATTTTATAAAATGAAATTTATAATATATTCTTTCCTGCACAAAATGATCAATGATTTCCCCATGGCCTTCAGATAAAAATCCAAGCTTTTTAGTATGGCATGAAAAAGTAACAAGACTTCTAACTTTTTATAACCATCTCACAGTTTACGATCAGCAATACTAAACTACATATGATTCATTGCATACGTTGTGCTCTTTTCTTTATAGATGTTCTTCCCTCTCTCTTTCCCTCTATTTATACTCATTTGCCTGCATAATTCTTATTCATTTCTTTTTTAAAGTCAAACAAAATGAATGTTAGTTTTTATGATTTCTGAGGTTCAAAGGACCACAGTAATGGATGCTTTAATGATTGTGGGTTAGACTGCTGCAGAATCACCTCCTGCTGGGTAGGAGTGAAATAAAAGAGTAGAAAAATATTTTTAAGTATTTTATTGAAGGCATAAAAGCACTGCCAAGGCAGTGGAGGTTTGAAAGGCAAATATCCAAGACAGAAAGAATGTACAAAGAGGTAAGCTCAGTTTCCACCTCAAGGCATTTTCTAATAGAAGTATAAAGTAGTACAATCACTTTAGAAAACTATTTGGCCATGTTATCTGGAATGTCCCTCAAAGGCTCATGCTCCCCAATGCAATGTTGTTCAGATTGGATCATGAGATCTGTGACCTCATCAGTGGATTAATCCATGGAGGGCTTCATAAGTGAATGGATTTTTGGAATGCGGTGGAAACGGTAAAAGGTTGAATCTAGTTGGAGGGCTGAGGTCTTTGGGAACTATATCTTTTCCCCAGCCCCTTCCTCTCTGTGCTTCCTAGCTACCTAGCTTTCTTCCACCATATCCTTCCACAAGGAAGTCAATCAATCATGTACTGAAACCTCTGAAACCATGAGCCAAAATAAATCTTTCCTTCTAAGTTTATTTTCTTATGTATGTGTCACAGTGACCAAAATTTCTATCGCAGACAATATTTACTGAAGTTGAACTACCAAGAAATTTTACTCTTATAAAATTAGTATTAGTTATATACTGCACTGAAATACAACCAAAAGTCATGTAGAAGAATGTTCATATTATCATTACTCTGAAGTAATGGAAACTGGAGACACACAATAGAATAGACAAATAATTTGTATTATATTTATATCATGTGGTTGAGTCAGCTTTGCATTGTTGGGACCAAAAGATCTGACAAGAATAATTAGAGGACAGAAAGTTTCTTTTAGCTCATGGTTTCAAAGGTCTCGGTCCAAAGGCAGCTGGCTCCAAAGCTCTGGGCCCAAGGTGAAACAGAACATTATGGCAGAAGAATGTAGAAGAAAGCAGCTCAGAACCTGACCATGAGGAAGCAGAGAGAGCGTCACTCACTGGGGACAAAATTTAAACCCCAAAGGCATGCCCTCAGGGACCTACCTCCTCCAGCAACACCCAACCTGCCTACTATGGCCACCCATATGAATGGATTAATCTACTGATTAGGTTATTCTTCCCACAATCTAATCATTATATCTCTGAAAATTCTTGCACTGTCTGAGCTTTGGGGGAAAAACCAATGAAAGCTATACAACAATAAAAATGAATAAATGACTACTATACACAATAACATGGACGAATATCTACACATACTATCATATTTAAAAATTCCAGCCTCTAAAGAGTAAATGTGATAATGTTTCATTTATATAAAGTACAAAAACAGATAAAACAAATGCAATTGGAAGTCCAAATAGTGATTTTCTTTGTAGAAAATGAGGGCATAATAATATGTCCCTGATAATATTCTAATTCTTGATCTTAACAGTATTTGCCTGGAAGCACTCATTCACTTTATGATCATTTTTCCAGCTGTATGTCTATAATTTATACAAATTTTGGGCATATATATTATACTCCAATACAAATTCCACTTAAAAAGGAAAACAGGACATTTATATCTAAATAGAAAATAGTTTTATGCTCAATTGAAAAGGGGATCTAACTATAAAGTTATATTTTAGAGAAACAATAATTTTGAAAACTAAATATCTTAACATAGATGCCTTAAAAGGTATTACCTCTAAATTCTTAGGTAATTACCAACCACAAATAAGCCCATTATGTACATATTATTTACCACTATAAACAAAAAACTGCTTTAGAAATTTTACTTAGACACATCCAAAAGCTTCTCTTTTTGCAAAGTATGCTTTAACTTTCAAAGAAAGTAGAAATCAAAGCTGATTCTTAGTTGTTTTTTTCCCCAGCTAATACCACCTGGGAGTTACTATTCAATTTCATTGAAGAGTAATCTGGATGCTTTGGACTGAGATGCTAAAGGCTTCACTCAGACTTGGCAATACACAATTGTGTCCCTCAGAAAATTTTTCACATCTTTGAGTACCTAGAAGACCTTAAATGTTGTGTATGTGTGTGTAGGTGTATGTGTGTGTGTGTGTGTTTTCCAATGCAGAGTAGGACTACATAGATAAGTATGTGCCTTTTAAAGGCCTAGAAAATATTTTGACAGCTTCCAGATGTATTCCCAGATTTACAGGTCAGGAAAGAGCTTATGTTGAAAGACTTTTATTTTTAAAAATAACAACTAAGTTAATTATCAACATGAGATAGGTAAATTGAAGTAGTAAAAATCATGTCCAAATGAGCCCCTTTAGCTTGCAGTCCAGCCGGAATAGCAGAAGGGATACCAGCTGCGAAGACAGAGAGCCAGATATCTGCCTGCTTGGCACCTGTTGCCTCTACCTGCAGTTACATAGTGAGCAACCAGCAACTCCCATATCTGAAGCTTCCTCACACACAGTACTGCACAAGTCCTGCCTCAGCCATTACTCTCCCATAAAGGAGAAAGCTCCCCATTCTGTCACCCCCTATAATCAACATTTAACATATCTAGTGATACATCCAAAGACATTCTTTCTGGCCTGCAATTTGGTAAACAGGGTTTCAATGTGTCTTCCTTGGTTTGATTTTCTGCTTCAGTAAACTGCTCAGACCCATAGTTCCCATAGAATGGGGTTTTTATAGCTCACTTTTGTCAGTGTCCTTCCAAGAAACAAAATCTGACCTTTAACCACCATGAGGTTTTATTGTACAATTTCCCTAAAGCCAATTGCCTTGTCTGACTTTCTGACTGCCTATCTGCATGGCTCCCTGGAATTCCAAATTTCCCACTATTATTATGGTTTGGATATGGGGTGTCCCCTTCAAAATTCCTGTTAATGCAGGAATATTCAGAGGTTGAATGATTAGATTATGAATGCTGCAACCTAGTCAGTTCATCCTAGTTTGGATAGACTGACTGGGTGGTAACTATAGGCAGGTGGAGCATGGCTGAAGGAGGTGAGTCACGAGGTGAAGGCAGGGAGTGTGCCCTTAAAGGGCATGTCTTCCCTGTGGCTCCTTCACCCAGCCCTCTCTCTCTGCTTCCTGAACCCCTGCCATAAGCTGAGCAGCTTTCTTCCCCTGGGCCCTTCCTCCATGGTGTATTGCCTTACCTCGGACCCAGAGCAATGGAGTCAGCCTTCTATGAACCCAGAACTCTAAAATCATAAACTCCAAATAAATATTTCCTCCTCTAAGTTGTTTTTGCCAGGGGTTTTGGTCATAGCTAAAACAATTGTGTCTTACCTGTTAAGAATTGCTTATCACCTTGCATAAGGACTTCTCAACTTTATATCAAATGCTTCTTGATATCCATTCCTATCTTCCCTGAAGAAGGAATTCCCTGGGTGGACTGCATTGTCAGCTCAGACCAAGACTATGCCACCTACATCCTGTTTGCCTTCCATACAGATTTCAGGCTAGAATACTGAGCTAACTCCTTGTATATGTGTGTGTATGTGTACACACACACACACACACACACACACACACACACACACACATGTCTCAATTCCCCACCCATGTCCTATCCATAGCATGATACAATGGTTGTTTCATTGCACACTGAATTTTTACACAATGTATTTGTTTTGCAACAATAGACAACCAGAACATTTCCTGTTATTTAACCAACTTTTAAAGAATGCTCTAAGTCACTGAAAAATACTGACTGCATATGCTTTGCATCCCTCTTATATATTTACAATAAAAGGGAAAGTAAGTACTAGTCCTGAATGCAAACACAATGTTGTTTATTATATCACTGAGCTTTAAATATAAAATATTCTTTTCTATCTTTATTCAGTATTATATCAAAAATATGTAAGGCAAAAGATTCCTATTCTTTTTAATGTTTTTATTGGTGTTTTAGAATTGTACACAATAATGGAGTTCATTTTGACATATTCATACATGCATGGAATATAACTTGCTTCATTACAACCCCTAGTACTTCCACTTTTCCCTGCTCTGTATCCCACTGCACCCTTTCCTCAACTCTACTAGTCTTCCTTCTTTCTTGATTTTATTATTTTTTAAATTGGTGCTTTTAAATTATTTCATTAAAATTGGTGCTTTATAGATATACATAAATGTGTGTGTACAGGCACGTGTGCCAAGTATGTGCCTTTTAAAGGCCCAGAAAATATGGGTCATAATATGGTGAATTTCATCCCAGAGTATCTCCCTCTTCCCTCCTTCTCAAACCCCTTCTTCTACTCCACTGATCTCCCTTCTATTTTCATGGATTCCCTCAATCCAACTCTTTATTTCCTTATTTCTCTGTAGTTTCTACATATGAAAGAAAACATTCAACTCTTGACTTTCTGAGTCTGCCTTATTTCATTTGCACAATGTTCTCCAATTCCATCCATTTACCAGCAAAAGCCATAATTTCATTCTTCTTTATGACTGAATAAAACTATTATGTATCCTAACCTACTATATCCTTAAAGAAGGCAACTACATTTGTAACCACTATGTCCCTTTGCTACCTACCATCAATGTGCCAGAGTCAAATAATAACAATATTACATTAACAGTAATAAACATTGTCTCTTTGAATGCAGCCCTTACCTTCTTTCCTAGAGTATTCTCTAGAAGTGTTCTTTCTCCATCCCCCAATTTTTTGAGGCCCATAAGAGTTTCCTCTCAAATGAACACAGAAACCTTTTCTCTATTCCCATCTAGTGCTCTCGTTTTTTTCCTATGCTTCTTCAGCACCATTTTGCAGGGTCCAGTCACTGACTGTGACTGAGGGGGTGCCCTAGCACAGCACAGCTTGTGCTGTCCATGGTGCTGATTTGCATGCCAAGGGGGCTGTAATCTATTAATACAGAGTAATACCTTTGCCACTCATGAAATCATTGGCCCCAGACATCAGAGCCAGAGACTCAGACATTGCCAGGTGATCCTATGAAAGGTCTTGATGGGGGCTAGATTTGACTGAAGCTACAAGTGTTGTTCTGTGCCCTAAATTTACCAAAGTTCCATATTCTCTCTACTCATTTGCTCAACGCCCCATTTTTTTGTACCATGCTCACATATGGGCAGAAATTAAATGTTGCTCAATGTTCTTGACATATTACTAAGTCTTTAATCATTTTTTCCATTTTTATTTTTAGCTTCAGTCTCTTAGGAATTAATGCATGAGCATCAAGCTAAAAAGCAAGTATCAATAGCAAACATCATGTTGTATTTAAAATTGGTACTCACTTCTAATTACCAATCTTGCCTACTAATTCTCTTTTCTCTTGGAATAAGCTCATTCTCAAGGGTTTTCTCATACCTCCTTTCAAATAAATGAATCTGCCCTAATATGTCTAACACTATGATAAGTGGTTCAAGTTTTAACTGGGAATCCCCATTACACCACATTTCTTTAATAACTATATTATTTTAGATACAGTTATATGAGTTCTTATTGCACTCTGACAAAGAATCCAGAACCCCAATTTTAATAAAAATATCTTAATTTGATGTATTGGCTCACTTGGGCTTACTAATCCTAATCTTGCAAAGGGTATAGTGGTTAATGGATAGGGCTTTGAAAATTCATCCCAGTCCCATCAATTAGCTATGAGACCTTGGAAAAACAACTTCATCATTCTGCCTGTGCTTCACTGCTCCTAGCTCTAAGTATGTTCATAGTGCATATATTCTAGGGTCTCAGTGAAGATTAATCTACATTAATAAACAGCATACACATATATAAAAATCAAGGCGGTGATTGGTATATAGTAATTATTGTATGTGGATTTGCCAATATCATTAAACCATCATCTAGTTGTTGCCTTAAATTATCAGTCATGCAAAGAAGATTCTCATTTAGTGACATTAGATGAGTAAGAATTGATGTGGCCTGGATATATACTAGAGATTTTATTTATTTAACACTTTCATGCAGTCCAAATTGGAGGAGGAAGATACACAGAGGAAATTGTTCAAATATTTTTTCTTACTTGTAATAAGGTGTTAAATTGTAGCACATGTCACAGTTTGAAGAGTATGTAGCTTGGGAGGTAGTTTACAAGCCAATGTGTTTTAGTGACATTAAAAACATCCTTCTTATATAAATATTGCCATGTATTTTAACCAGCAGCTGGCATAGATATATGATGTTGATACATTAGATATATATGTAGACAATATATAAAAATTCTGTGTGTAAAGCTATAAAATTTAATCACATTTTACTGCCATAAATATCAAAATTATTTCTATTTTGACCAAGAGAAATACCACCACCAAAGACAGAATATTCACTACTAAAACGTGTATTTTCCATATGCAGTAATTGAATACACTGAGTGCTTCAAACTAATAAATTAATAAAATGAAAACTAAGGTACAAATGAAAGCCTAGACTCATACAAAAGTAATCTATACACTGAGACTCATAGCAGCTCTCTAATAGTAAAAACAAACAAACAAACAAAAAACCCATGAAAACAACCCACATCCCTTGCAATGAGTTAGGAGGTCAATAAACTATGGTATTTAGCACAATATGGGGTATTTACAGATTATGAACCACAACTTAGCAATAAAAAGGTGTGAACTATTGGTAAATATAACAGCTTAGATGAATTTCAAGTTCATTGTGCTGAGTGAAAAATGATTCAAATTACATACTTTATGATTCTACTTATATAACAATTTAAAAAATTAGTTGTAGATGGACATGATACCTTTATTTTATTTATTTATTTTTATATGGTGTTGAGAATTGAACCCAGGGCCCCATACATGATAGGCAAGAACTCTACAACTGAGCTACAACCCTAGCCCCTACATAACACTTTTGAAGTGACAAAATTATAGGGAACTGATCTGTGGTGGCCAGAGGATTAGGGAAGCAGAGAAGGGGGTATGACAATAAAATAGCACTAGGTGCCCTGTGATGGAACTGCTCTCTATCTTGAGTGTCACATGAATTTACATATGATACAAATGCATAGAATTAGATAATAAATGAGTGCATGTAAGGTTGGCAAAATAAGAATAAGATTGCTGGATCTTCATTGATAGTAATTTCCCAGTTAATACTGTGCTATCATTATATAAGATGTTACCCTTAAGAGAACTGGATAAAAGGTATATAGAATCTCTTTGTGTTGTGTCTTACAACTGCTAGTGAAGTTATAATTAATTCAGAATTAAAAAAAAATAACAAAAAGATGAAGATGCACCTAAGAATTTTCATTAAAAATATCAAATTAAAGATGAGAAATCTAAAAGATTTTATTACATTGAGATCTACAGTATCTGCTATTTTAAAGCAGAAAATTCACTATTCTGATTCAATATGTGTTCACTTACAGCCTATTGATCTCCAGGCACAATAGCAAGCATTTCAGTAAAGAACATTGTGTGATCCTATGAATATCCTTATGGTGGAGACTTTAATCCCTATTTGACAAATGAAGAACAGACAGGATGATGATGAATCACTTGCCCAAAGCCTCACAACTAACAAAGAGCAGGCCTGGCCTTTGCTGTAAGTCCAGTGCTTTTCCCAGGACTGTATCAGAGCAGCCTCTCTCACACAGAAATGTCCCTTATGGTACAAAATAGCCACTATCTAGAATGAATGTGGGGACTTAAATGACAGATTTTATGTTTACTTTCCATCACAGTGTGGCAGTAGCTGATGTCTTTTGCCTCTGTACTCGAGAGAAATGTGATTGTTTTCTCACTGACATCTCTGAAGAGCATCCCAATTCTTTCCTTATCCCCACTCTATAAAAATACCCACTCTGATTCAGTTACCAACCCCTCTTTGCCCACTCCAACCACTGGGCTGCTGAGTTGTTACAGAGAAGATGGTCATGGAGCACAGGGAGATAGCCAAGTCATGACCTCCAACCTTAACTGGGCCTCCTTGGAGCCAAAGTCTACTTCCCTATAATATGTACCAGTTAGTCCCGGCCCTTGGTCCATAAAGACCACAACTATTCCCTTTTCTACATGATATCACTCAAATATTTGAAATCAGCTATCATATTGTCCAAGTCATCTTTTCTCCAAGCTTCTGAATGCACTTCTGAATGGTCTCTGTCCCTTTAAGGCATGGTGCCTTGATATGACTATACTGTGACTGTGAGGGTCCACCCAGAACAGAGTAAGCTTATTCCTCATCACTCTCAACATAGTGTTCTCAACATGCAGACATTAGTTTTCTTAGCATCCAGTCATCACTCACAAAATGAAATTTCATAAGCTACTTCTCAGCCATATGTCCCCTTTCCTATAATTATGCACTTGGGTGGTGTTTGTTTCTTACTTTATTTGCTTGTATCTTTCTCCAAGGTGTGATCATTTCACACATTTCACAAAAATACTAAGTATCTATTTTTTGTCTGTCAATTTGGTTAGGTCCTAAGGTTATAGAAATGAACAGTATTTGCCTTCAAAAAGCTCAGAGTTGAGGAGGAGGGGATAAGCAAAACCATCTGTTATTTTCTGAGTGTGATAAGAGGTATAAAAGATACAAGCTCAGGGGTGTTACTGATTTATGATTCTACTTACATAACAATTTTTTAAAAATTTTAGTTGTAGATGGACATGATATCTTTATTTTATGTATTTCTTTTTATGTGGTTTTAGGTGCTGACCCTCCCAGTCAGCCCAGGCAAAGAGAGTCTGAAAAGTGGTTTCCAAGTACAGCAACTCCCAAACTGCATCTCAAAGACCTGAAGAAGATAGCCAGGGAAGCTGCAGTATGGAAATGGTCAGGAGGGTGTTCCTGGCAGAGCCACCAGCAAAGGCCATGTGGGAAGTTGCATGTTACTCAGTGTGACTGGAGTAGTCTCTTAAAAACTCATCTTGTAAGGATCAGGGCTCATTCTCTAGAAATCTTGGTCTCAATTTCATTGCCTAACATCCTAGTTATCTTGCCAAGCTTTATCATCAGATGTGACAAGCAGGTCTTCCTTTTCTCTGTCCAAGTCTCCAACAATGAGGCTGTTTGTCCTACTGCACAACTCATAGTCTTACTCTTCTGCCAAAGCTTTTAAGAAGGACTTAAAAAACAAAATCAGACCCACTATGACCATTGAATGAAGAGAAAATGGATGCCAACCAAGAATTCTATATGCAGCAAAAGTAAGCTTCAGGTTTGAAGATGAAGTTGTGTAGTAGGAGCAAATGTGACTCCATTTTATTTTATGACTTCATCCTGTAAAACAACCATGTCAAGTAGAAGAGTCATGATGGGGCAAGATGTTCTTTTCCTTTTGCTATAGAAACCTTTAAGAACATGGAACTACCTAATGGGGTATTGTTTCTATAACTAGGGTAACGGGTCTCTGTTTCTGTAACTGGGGTGACTGGACTAACTGTGATTGGTTAGGCTTCCCTCCGCTTGACTGCACTGTCCTGCTTCTGTAACCTGGCTTGCTTGCATTGGCTAGACCCCCTGAACATCCCTTTTGCAGTTTTCAGGCTTCTAAGGAGCGCCCTTGCAATTGTTTGGGGCTGATCAGGGGAACAGCTTTATGTTCTGGTCATCCACCACTGGTGTGCTTCAATAAAGGCTTGATTCAATTATACGTGAGTGGTCTGGAAGTCAGTTTATGAAACCCTGGGACGAAGCTTTAACTATAACAAAGTAAAAACCTCCCATGATAAAAAAAATAAGTTAAAAGAATTCATAACTAGAAAGTCTGCACAGCAAAACATTCCCAACAAAAATATTCTATGAAGATGAAATGAAAAAAAAAAGTGAAAACCAGCAAAGGGAATAACTACGCTAAAGAAATAGTCAATCAGAGAAAAAACCAATTCAAACTAAAAACCAGAAATAAACCAAAATAACTGGGAATACAAATAATATTTCAATAATAACATTGAAAATAAATGACCTAAACTCATCAATTAAAAGACATAGGCTTGAAGATTTATTAAAAAACAAGACCCAACAATATGCTGTCTCCAAAAGACTCACCTCATAGGCAAAGACTTCCACAGACCGAGGTGAAAGGATGGGAAAAATCATCACTCACATGGATTGTGTAAACAAGCAGGAGTTTGCATCCTCATGTCAGATAAAGTGGACCTCAAGCCAAAGGCACAAAGAAGGGTATTTCATACTGCTTAAAGGAATTACATCAACAAGACATAAAAAATCATAAAAGTCATAAATGCCCTGAACAATGGAGCATCTATGTATATCAAGCAAACCCTTCTCAATTTCAAGAACCAAATAGGTCAAAGCACAATAATACTGGGTGACTTTAACACACCCCTCTCACCGTGGAATAGATCCTCCAAACAAAAGCTAAACAAAGAAACTATAGAACTAAATAATGCAATCAATAATTTAGACTTACCAGACATATATGGAGTATTTCATCCGTCAATGACTTTGTTCTCAGCAGCACATGGATTATTCTCTAAAATATACCATATCTAATGCAACAAAGAAACTCTTAGAAAATACAAAAAAATAGAAATAATACCCTGTATTACATCAAATCATAATGGAATTAAATTAGAAATCAATGGTAAAATTTTTAAAAACCCAGAAGTTATTCTTACACCTGGAGATTAAATAGCAGAAGAAATAAGAGATGAAATAAAAAAAAATACGTAGAAGTAAATGAGAATGGCAATATAACATATCAAAATCTCTGGGACACTATAAAGGTAGTGCTAAAATAAAAGTTCATTGCATTGAGCTCATTCATTAAAAGAATAGAAAGTCAACAAATAAATGATCTAATATTACATCTCAAAGCCCTAGAAAAAGAACAAATCAACACCAAAAGCAATAGAAGACAGGAAATAATTAAAATCAGAGCTGAAATCAATGAATTAAACAAAGAAACAATCCAAAAAAATCAACAAAATAAAGTTATTTAAAAAAAACCAATAAGATTGATAAACCCTTAGCCAAGGTAACAAAGAGAAAGAAAAACTCAAATTAGTAAAATTCATGATAAAAAAGAAAATATCACATCAGACACTAATGAAATACAGAAAATAATCAGAACAGATTTTGAAAATTTATATTCCAATAAAATAGAAAATCATGAAGACATTGACAAATTTCTAGAGACATATATATGACCTACCCAGACTGAATCAGGAGAACATTTATGATTTAAACAAATCAATTTCAAACAGTGAAATAGAAGACACCATCAAAAGCCTATCAAGAAAGAAAAGTCCAGGATCAGACAGATTCTCAGCTGAGTGCTACAAGACCTTAAAAGAAGAATTAACGCCAATACTCATCAAATTATTCCATGAAATACAAAAGGAGGGAATGCTTCCAAACTCATTCTATGAAGCTAGAATCACCCTGATACCAAAACCAGACAAAGACACATCAAGGAAAGAAAACTTCAGACCAATATCCCTGATGAACATAGATGCAAAAATTCTTAAAATGTTGGCGAATCACATACAAAAATATATTAAAAAGATAGTGCACCATAATCAAGTGGGGTTCATCCCAGGGATACAAGGTTTGTTCAACATATGGAAATCAATTAATGTAATTCATCACATCAAAAGACTTAAGGAAAAGAATCATATGATTATTTTAACAAATGCAGAAAATGCATTTGACAAAATATAGCACCCCTTCATATTCAAGACAGTAGAAAAACTAGGGATAACAGGAACATACTTCAACATTGTAAAAGCTATCTATCCTAAGCCCAAGGCCAGCATCATTCTAAATGTAGAAATATTGAAAGCATTTCCTGTAAGAACTGGAACAGTACAAAGATGCCCTCTTTAACTACTTTCATTCAACATCTTCCTTGAAAATCTAGATAGAGCAATTAAAGAGAAGAAAGAAATCAAAAAGATACAAATAGGAAAATAAGAAATCAAACTATCCCTATTTGCTGACAACATGATTCTGTATTTATAAGACACAAAACATTCCACCAGAAAACTTCTACAACTAATCAATGAATTCAGCAAAGTAGCAGGATATAACATGAACACCCATAAATCAAATGTGTTCCTATACATCAGTGATGAATCCACTGAAAGAGAAATGAGGAAAACTAGTCATTCACAATAACCTAAAAAATAAATAAAATATCTGGGAATCAATCTAATAAAAGATGAAAATGAAAACTACAGAACACTAAGGAAAGAAATTGAAGAAGACCTCAGAAGATGGAAAGATCTAGGCTGGGATTATAGCTCATTGGTAGATTGCTTGCCTAGCATATGTGATGCACTGGGTTCAATCCTTAACACCCTATTAAAGCAAATAAATTTTAAAAATAAAAGTATTGTGTTTATTTACAAAAAAAAAAGATGGAAAGTACTCCCATGCCTAAGGCAGAATTAACATTGCCAAATGGCCATACTGGGTTGGGGCTGTGGCTCAGTGGCAGAGCGCTTGCCTAGCATGCGTGAGGCACTGGGTATGATCCTCAGGACCACACAAAAATAAAATAAATAAAATAAAGGCATTCTGTCCATCTACAACTACAAAAAAAAATTTTTATGGCCATACTACCAAAAGTATTATACAGATATAGTGCAATTCCTATTAAAATCCCAATGCTATTCTTCATAGAAATATAAAAGGCAATCATGAAAAATTCATTTGGAAGAATAAGAGACCCAGAACAGCCAAAGCAATTCTTATCAAGAAGAGTGAAGCAGAAGGCGTCACAATACCAGACCTTGAACTACAGAACCATAGTAACAAAAATGGCATGGTATCGGCACCAAAACAGACACATAGACCAATGTACAGAATAGAAGACACAGAGACAAACTCACATAAATATGGTTATCTCATACTAGACAAAGGCACCAAAAACATACATTGGGGGAAAGATAACGTCTTCAACAAATGGTGCCAGAAAAACTGAAAATTAATATGTAGCAAAATGAAATTAAATCCTTATCTCTCACCCTTAACAAAACTCAACTCAAAGTGAATCAAAGACTTCGACACTAGAATAGACACCCTGCGCTTAATAGAAGAAAACATTGGCCCAAATCTATCATGTCGGCTTAAGAACAGATGTCCTTTATAAGACTCCTAAAGCACAAGAAGTAAAATCAAGCATTAATAAGTGGTGCTGAGGATGTGGCTCAAGTGGTAGCGGGCTCTCCTGACATGCGTGTGGCCTGGGGTTCGATCCTCAGCACCACATACAAACAAAGATGTTGTGTCCGCCGAAAACTAAAAAATAAATATTAAAAATTCTCTCTCCTCTCTCTCTCTCTCTCTCTCTCTCTCTCTCTCTCTCTCTCTCTCTTTAAAAAAAGTTAATAAATGGGTTGGAATCAAACTAAAAACTTCACAGAAGGAAACAATCAAAAATGTGAACAGAGAGCCTATAGAATGGGAGGAAATATTTACCACATGCACCTTAGATAGAGCATTAATTTTCAGGATATATAAAGAACCCAAATCTTAACAGCAAAACAAACCAATAAACAGGCTAAGGAACTGAATAGATACTTCACAAGAGAATACAATCGATCAACAAATACATGTAAAAATGTTTAATATCTCTAGCAATTAGAGGAATGCAAATTAAAACTACATTGATATTTCATCTCACTCCAGTCAGAATGGCAATTATCAGGAGTACAAGTAAAAATAAATGTTGGTGAGGATGTGGGGAAAAGCTACACTCATACATTGCCAGTGGGACTGCAAATTGGTGCAAACACTTTGGAAAGCCATATGGAGATTCCTCAGCAAACTTGGAATAGAACCCCCATTTGACTCAGTTAAGACTCTTTGGTTTATACCCAAAGAACTAACAGTCAGCATACTACAGTGACACAGCCACATCAATGCTTATAGCACTCAATTCACAATAGCTAAACTATAGAACCAAACGATGCCCTTCAACAGATGAATGAATAGAGAAAATGTGGTGTATATACACAATGGAATATTACTCAGCCTTAAAGAAGAGTGAAATGGCATTTTCTGGTAAATGATAGAGCTGGAGAACATCAATGTAACTGAAATAAGCCAATTCTCAAAGCCAAAGGCCAAATGTTATCTCTGATATGTGGATTCTAATTCACAATAGTAGGGGTGGCTAGGAAAGAGTAGAGGTACTTTGGATTAGACAACGGGGAGTAAAATTAGGGGAGGGAGTCTGGGGGTAAGAAGGATAGTAGGATGAATCAGACATTATTACCCTATGTACATATATGATTACATAACCAATATAATTCTACATCATGTGTAACCAGAAGAAATGAAAGCTATACTCTATTTATGTATGATGTGTCAAAATGCATTCTACTGTCATGTTTAACTAATTAGAACAAATTAAAAAATATCAGACACACTATGATCCACCAGACCAATAATTGTACAAAAAAAGGAAAACAGGTTTCTCTACAATCATTTAGCGTGTGATCTATGTTGATATCTAATTGGTGTAAAATGCATTTTAAGTTGGGTAGAAGAATTGAACACAGGCAAAAATTGAAAATAGTTCTTTAACATGGCCGCAAGTATGAGTGAACTGACCTCTCAACACTGGGGACATATTTTTTGTAGTGTGAACCATGAAGGAAGTTACACTAACTACCCATTTCCCCATTCTAGAACCTACTCAGCAACTTGAGGGTTGCCCCCAGGTGGTCTCAGCATTTAGGCATTCTCCCCCAAGAGATGAAATATTAATGAATCCCCAAATATGATCTGCTTATATTGTATCTCGGCCAGGAGTCCTGCTCAGGGAAAGCAGACGGGACTAGGTTAGTAACAGGGCATTTTGCAGCCATGAATACTGTGCCAAACAGAGCTCAGTCTCCACAGTGTTGCACTGCACCCCTTCCTCCATCACAGCCCACCTCAAATCCCACTCCCCAGATCTGGCCCTTCTCCCTTGATCTTCCTACCGGACCAAGGGCTTCTCTGTCCCTGGTAATTTTCCCCTAAGACTCAGCCAGAGAAATCGGAGCCCAGATATTTATAAGAGGGGGTTTATTAGGAGAATTGACTCAGGTGATTACGGAGGCTGAAACAGGGAAGTTAGTAGAATTGTTCAGTTGGAGTCAGAAGGAAATAACTTTCGATCTGAGTTCAAAGGCATGAGGACCTGGGGAGCCACAGGTATAAATCCAGGAGTTCTAAGAGAGCCTAAGTTCTGATGTGCAAAGGCAGGAGAAGAAGAATGTCCCAGCTCTAGAAGACAGAGAGAAAAATCACTGTTACTCTGCTTTCCTTGTTGTATTCGGGCCCCTAGCCGATTGGGTGGTATCCGCTCTCTAAGGGTGACTTTTTTTCCACTCGCTCCACCAGATCATAGGCCAGTCTCCTTTGAAACACCCTCAAAGACACACCCCTAAGCACTGCTTCACCAGGTCCCTAGGCGTTCCCTGATTCACTTGGTACCTCAAACGAATCATCACACCACCACTGAATGAATTAGACCAAGATAGGAATCTGGAGGCCAAGAGGCTTAGAAAAATAATCTAAATTTACTGATAACATTTTAAAAGTTCAGATTTCTGTCTTCTCTTGAAAAGCTATATAAAGTAATAAAGAGCAGGAACTTGGCAGAAACTGTCGCCTTTCAAAAAGCCAGTCTTTAGTGCTCCACAGTTTTAGCAGGTCCTGTTGACCCATGTGAGTCACTGCCTGTCCCCAGTGGGCTTTTCAGTTTGCAGCAACTGACTCAGCGGGTGAAGGTGGGGGCAAGTCTGCTCATTCGTTATAAACAGCAGCTGTGGTCCTGATCTGTGGCTTAGTGAGCTCTGTCATTAGGTTTACCGTCCAAAAATTTGAACTTATCCTTTATGAAAATTAAAAATATATCCTAGACATCAGGAAAACAGATACACACAAAAGGAAAGCATATTACAAAAGGCCCTTATATGGAAATTGAGTCAAAGAAGTTAGGAGTTTTAGGAAAAAGCAAACTACATATATTTATTGACTACTTGCCTTGATAGTAGTGGTTGGTAATAGTCTTTTTTTAAGTACAGTGTAGTAATGCACAAGTGTGTGCCAAGTACATTTTTCTTAAGTGCTTCTCAAAATTTTCTAGTTTTTTTTTTTTTTTCTTTTTGCTTCCCAGATACCTCTCCATGGAAATTCTGATTTTGGCGCCCTGTCCTGAAACTCGAATCATAGCATTTTAACAAACACTCCAGTAGATGCTTATCCTCCAGGACTTTGGTAAATATTTCATTATTTCATCGAACCTCACAATAACCCTATAAGATAGATGCTATTCCCCAAAGAAAATGTAAGTTAGGTTAACTAGTTTGCAGCAGGGCTCTGTCTTAGTCTGTTTGTGCTGCTATAACAGAATTCTCAAGACGTCATAATTTACAAAGAACATAAATTTCTTACAGTTCTGCCCGAGGAGTCCAAGAACGAGGAACTGACATTTGTTCTGGCAAGGACCTTCTTGCTGCATCCACACATGGCAGAAGGTAAAAGGGCAAACTAGCCAAATGCTGTGTGAAGCCTCTTCTGTAAACGCCTGAATCTCATTCGAGAGGGAGGAGCCCTTGTGGCCCGCTACCTCTTAATATCATCAGAGTGGCATCACCTGAATTTTGGAAGGGATGTATTCAAACCATCATAGGCATACTGCTGGTGAGTTAGTATGAACAGGTCAGGGATTCAGAAACCATGATCCACTGGCCGTATCCAAGCCCCTGCATGTGTTTCATTTTGCATGTTTATTGTGATGAAATATATGTAACTTGAAATTTACCATTGTAACCATCTTTGAGTTCAGTAGCACTGAGCACATTCACATCCATTTGATTTTGTATTGCCTGTGCCTCTTTTGTGCTATAGCAGCAAAGCTCAGAAAACAACAACAGGCACATAATGGCCTGCAAAGTCTAAAATGACAAAGTTTGACAACCCTTCATCTAGATCCCTGACTCCAAAGCTTAAGATATTAATCACCACAGTGTAATTTTATACAGCTAATCATAAATAACTCAGGTGAAAATGCAAACAGGGTGAAATGAGTGTGACTGCAAAGATAGCTGGCTATCCAGGGAGCACTGGTATTTAAATTAAATATTAGGAAGTCTTTAGTTCTGTCAGCTTCTGTGGCCTGAGCTTCTGAATTCTTCCTCCAGTACAGATGCTCCTTAACGCCCAGTGAGATTATGTCCTGATAAACCCATTATCAACTGAAAATATCTAAGTCAAAAATGCACTTAATTCCCTAACCTACCATGCCCCATAGCTTAACCTCACCTTCACAACATTTAACATTAGCATATAATTGGGTAAAATCATCTAAGGCAAAGCCTATTTTACAACAGAGAGTTGAATAGTTTGTGTAATATATTCAATAATGTACTGAAAGTGAAAAGAATGGTTGTATAAGTACAGGGGGCACGGATGAGCATTTTAAAGACATTGTGGAATTTTAAAAATATCCAAAAACTGCTGGTGACATAGCACACTGAAGAATGTCAGCCAGTGCCCCTCTTGGTAATGTGACTACCTAGGAGCTGTGGCTCACTGCCTCCGCCCAGAGGCATGAGACCACCTATCACCAGCCCAGTAAAACATCAACGTTCAAAGTCAGTTTCTACCCAATGTGTGTTTTCTTCACACCATAATAAGGTTGAAAAATCTTAAATCGAACTACCATAAATTGAGGGCTATCAGTAAGTTGTTTTACAGAATGGGCATTTTCAACTTTTTCCCAATTTTGCTCTGAAACACCTGACATAATTTCAATTTGGGCTTTTAGTTGTCTTTAAAAAAAAAAAGATTTTGACTGCTAGTAGCCTCAGAGTTTATGCCAAATTAATCCAGAAAAATTAATGCCTATAATTATACAATGTCTTTATTGAGATAAAAATGGTGGTGATGTTGTCCACTCTCTTTACTCCCTTTCTGGAGAAACTGTTCTTCTCACTGTTGTCAGATTAAAGTATTAAACTAAGATATGACATTGGCTGAGACATTCATTTTGGAGAGAATGATATATAGCTACAATTTGCATACCACACAACTCATTTTTCAAACCATACAATTCAATAGCTTTTAGTATACTCACAGAGTTGTGCATCCATCACTACAATTAATTTCAGAACACTTTCTCATCTCCCAAAGAAACTCCACTCCCTTAGCTGTCACCCTTGACCCTAACATAAACCCTAAGCCCTAGGAAACCACTAATTTGTTTTCTATCCCTACTTATTTGTCTGTTCTGGATTTTGGATATTTTATATAAATGGAAGTATATAATACATGTTTCTATGTGACTGGCTTCTTTCACTTTGCATAATGTTTTCCTGATATATCCATGTCGTAGCAGGCACCAGTACTTCATTTTTTAATTGTCTAGTAAGATTCCATTATATGGATATATCACATTTGATTTATTCATTCATTAGCTGATAGACTTTTTGGCTCTTATGAATAATACTGCTATGGACATTTTTGTGTGGACATATATTTTCATTTTTCTAGGGTTCACATCCAAAAGTGGAAATGCTGGTTCATTTGATAACTCCATGTTTAACAATTTGAAGAACTGCCAAACTGTTTTCCAAACCAGCAATATAATAGGGTTCTATTTTCTTCACATACTTTGCAACACTTGTTATTATCTGTAATATCTGTTCTTTTTTATTGAGATCTCATCGTAAGCTGAGACACATTCTCAATTGCACCAGCTAAGTCTTGTGGGATACCCAAGCCCTCTCCACACCGGATTCACAGTGAGTTCAAGTCTGAGTTCCCAGGCTACCTTCTGCTCCTCAGGTCTGACTACTTTTCCTGTTTGGTCATTGCTGCATTCCAATCCCTCCCAGCCCCAGTCCTACTTGAGGATACTTCTTTACATGAGGCCAAAGGTCTGCACCTGAGCTTCAGACTCTCCTGATTAAGTTTGCAGACTTGGTCTCAGCTTCCCCTAAAAGTCTATGTTATCCCTGGAGCATTTGTTGAGGCTGTCCTGAAACATTTGGATGTTCATTCCACTTGCTTGAAGCATATTTGTCTGACAGTAGTTAAAATTAAGCAAATCTAAGCTTTTAAACTGACCTAATTAAGACTTTACTCTGAGCTTTCACTTAACAAAAGCCACAAGGCACCAAAGGAAACTGCCACGTCCCCATGGATCTCTCTACCTCAAAGGCCATTAATTAGATGGCTGTATTTCCCTATAACAAAGATGATGCCCCATGTATATTTTTTTTCTAAGATCTTTTTTTAACACAAGAACATAGTTCTAGTTCTCACTGTTCAGCAGAGGAAAGATGAATGATGTTTCCAGAATTGAATACATGGTTGTCCTTTCTGAATCACATAACCATCCTTTATTTATTCCCCAAATTCTCCTCAAATTCTAATATACCATACTGTTGCTCTATCTCCCAAAGGACTTGTTTAGAGAGGGATTCACCTCAAATATCATACAATTTCTAAAATAGCATATCTTTAATAGTAGTAATTTTTTACAAGGAAAGAGGAGAAGGTCCTTCAGTGGGCTTTTTGGGCCAATTTACTTATATGTTAAGTCCCTTTAGTCAATTTTCTTAGTCTAAAATTGGTATTTAAGTATCATCTTCTTCCAGAGATTTGCTACTTCTAAATTGGAGTACAAATTCTAAATCCACTCTTTCCACTACAATTCAGTAGTATGTATTATTTAACATTCAAATTTTTCCAAGATGTTACTTCCCAGTGGAAAAAAAAGTAATCTATCATCTTATATTTTTAATTTTGTAAAGTGCAAATAAAAGCAACAATCAGTAAACACTACATACCTATCAGAACGACCAATATCCAAAACACTACTACCACCAATTCTGGTGAGGCTATGGAGGAACAGGAACCCTCATTTATTGCTGGTGGGAATACAAACTGGTACAGCCAATTTGGAAGACAGTTTGGAAATTTCTTACAAGCTAACCATACTCTTACCATATTATCTAGTGATTATATTTCTTAATACTTTCCAAGGAGTTGCAAACTTATGTTCACTCACACATACTCACACACACACTATGCACAGATCTTTCTAATGCGTTTATTTATAATTTCTAAAAACTTGGAAGTTACCAAAGTACCCTTCAGTGGGTGATGTGATAAACTGTGGTACATCCAGGCAATAGAAGATTATTCAGGGGAAAAAGAAATGAGCTATCAAGCCACGAAAAGACATGATAAAACTTAGATACATATTGCTAATTGAAAGAAGCCAATCTGAAAAAGGCTAAAGACAATATGATTCCAACTATGTGGCATTCTGGAAGAGGCAAAACTCTGGAGATAGTAAAAAGATAAGTCACTGACAACAATTTGTGGTAGAGAGGGATGAATAAGTGGAGTAAAAAGGATTTTGAGGGCAGTGGAAACTATTTTGTATGATATTATAATGGTGGATGCCATTTTTATCAAAATTAATATTACCAATACCATAGAATGTTCAATATCATGGACACTGGGTAAAATGATGCATCACAAAGATCCACTAGTTTAACAGATGGAACCCCCCTTGTGGGGAATGTCAATAAGGAAAAGGCTATGCTTATGTGGGGGCAAGGGATATATGGGTGCACTCTGTATATTCCACTCAATATTGCTATGAACCTAAATTTGTTCTAAAAAATAAAAAGTCTAAGATAAAAGGTTGTTATTACCCTTATAAGTATTGGTAACAATGTCTTTGATATATGTTATGACAAACTGGAATATAATTTCTAGAAACAGATCCTGTTTATATGTTAACAAATCTCAGGAAATGTACAGACCTTTCCAGAATCCATCTCAAGGCAGCATTGTGGAATAAGTATTATCATTGCTCTAAGACTTGTCAATCTCAGGAATGGCATTTGAAACTCAAATTAGAACCCTGACAGTCAATTTGATACCCCCATCTCTTTTATCCATGTATTAGATTTATTAATGAATTTTGTCCATTCTGATTCTATGAGACATCTTGGGTGGTTTCCACTGCACTGTCATCACTATAAGTCCATCATCATCATGTGTCACCAGGTTAATGTTTTAAGTCTCTTTCTCCTGTTTCCCTGCTTCCTTTGGTCTCCCTTCAAACCATTCTCCACACAGTAGGCTTAAGTCTCTTGTCATCCCTCAGCTAAAACTGAATGACTTCCTAGGGCATGACAACAAAAATCCAATCCCCTAGATGTGACTAAGATTTGAGAAGCTCTTCACTGAACCAGCTTCCCAAACCTCATCCAATGCATGAGCACTGTCTTCTTTATTTCTTAAGTTACAACCATATCAATTTCCTTGAGATTTCTTTAGAATCTAGCATCTCTATTTGTTTTGTTCCCTGGTCTGGCTCAACCATCCCCTTTTCTTTTGAAATTGTCCTGCTCCTCCAATTGGTCATCTGGAATCTCTGCTCAAATGTACCTTCCTCAGAGAGAACTTCCTAACTAACTCAACAAATTAACCAGTCAGTCTAAAATTGGCTCACCATCAACTCCCTGGTTCTCTCTCGTAGCAACCTTCAAAATCTTCCACAATCTGAAATTACATTTTTATTTGTATTTACTTATTTTCTATACATTATACAAGTTCTAATAATGTAAGGGCTACTTCTTATTTTATCATCTAGTATGTTGTAGACCTTCATTTAAAAATTATTTAATAAATGAAAGAATAAATGCTCAAAGATATAAATATTTGTTCAAGATAAGAACTAATCATTTTCTAAGTCAGAAACAGAACCATAACTCCATTTTCATCTAGCATTTATGCAATTGCATGATAATTTTCCTCATGTTTTTCTAGTAACATGGAGTAGAATAGTAAAAAGAAAGCCTTTCATTCCAGGTGTGGTGGTGCACATCCATAATCCCAGCGATTCAGAAGGTTTAGGCAAGAGAATTGCAAGTTGGAGGGCAGCCTGGGCAACTTAGTGAGACACTCTCTCAAAATTAAAAATACAAAAGACTGGGGAAGTAGCTTACTCGGGAAAGTGCCCTTGAGTTAAATCCTAGTATGTAAATAAATTTAAAGGTTTTCAGAATTCAAAACCCAATTGCAAAGTTACTACATTCCATGACTAACGTGAACCATATACCATTACTACTGCAGATTCAACTACTTTGAATGTGACTATTAATTCTTAATTAGTAATTATTCATAGCTGCATCCAAAATCAGAAAAGACTCAGAGAATAGTTTCTGCTTCAATGTATTGTTCACTGAAGTATGACATCAATATAATGCCTGATTTTGCTATTAAATCAAAATAATGAATGTTCTAATGAGGAATTAATATGAGATATTTTATCAGAATATCATAAATATTCGTTTTGGTGATTCTATGTAGCACTTCATTCATCTCTTCTGGCCTTCAAGTTATCTCTTTTTATTTAAATTTTAGTGAAAAAGAACAAAGTTTATAAGCTCTGCCGAGAATGTTAAAGATTGCATGTTAAATTGGTTTGAATGAAAAATTTTCTATTTGGCATCACTTATTTATCAGAGACTTTATAATGTGGAAAAACCAAAAGTCACAATGCTTGAAAGAAGTCATTAAAATGTCTAATAAGCATTTAAACTCAACAGACTCCTTTGATTTCCAATTTTAAAAAGTTTCCCCTAAATCTTTCTCAGAACTGACTAGCATGTTCAGTCTGTGAAGAATATTCCCACTTAATTCTGGCCATTCTTATAATCCCTAGACATGTATCTACCACAGTGATAATCATCATTGTTTTACAGTGATACATACATGATCGCACATCATATAATTATGTGTGTACTAATGCTCTCCTCTATTTTTATATTTTTTGCCAGTCTCCTTCATTAGATCATAACTGTCTTCTGATGGAAATCATGTCTACAGCTCAGTTCTTTGAAACTTCCCAAAAAAGCCTCAAAAAGTACTCTGCCCATTGTAGCTATTTAATAAACATTGGCTCACTGCCTGAAGGAAGCAATTGACAGTCATAAAGAATTCACAGTGGTGCATAAATTTATGAATTTAATTTTTTATGTTCCCGTGAGAGGTGATACTAAAATATTTTTCTAATCTAAGATTAGATCATCTTTTACGAGCAGATAAGAAAAGGAACACAGTGTCATTTACAATTGTGGCTGCCTAATTTTGCAACAGTGAGCTTTTCACTGTATAAAAGCTGAATTTTCATGACTGAATTGGAAAGAAACGTATTTCTGGGGCGTGCATGTCTTTAATTTGTTCCTTTCATTACAACTCAGATTTGGGATATGTGATGGCAACTTGGGACACCTATATTAACAACCATATCTCATGAGAACATTTTATAAGATAATACAAAAATGTGAGGCCACATGATGCATTTGTTGGAGGCAGTACTGATGTTGAATCTGGAAGCTCCTGGGCTCAGACCTTGGACCTGCCACTTACTCATTACATGACTTTGCAAGAGTCTTCTCCACTGAGTCTCTGTTACTTCAACTGTAAAACAGGAATAAAACATTCCACATAGCATTGTTATAAGGAGTGAATGAGAATTTGTAGAACGTTAAATTTATAACTAGTGTTGAACACATACCTCATTCATGTTTTTACTAAATCTTCTTTTATAATAGTTTCCCTTTTGTTGTAGATTTTAGTTACTAGAATGGGAGATGGCGAGGGGAAGATATCACGCAAACCTTTTGGATAATCAGGTGGCTACTGCAACAGGTAGCAACTTCATCATTGCTGTTCTTCCCAACGAGAATGCCAAATTTCCATTTATAACTATTAAACCCTATACTTCCTTTGAAATCCAGTTAACATGGCTTATTTTCTTTAGTTTAATCTACCTGAAATTCTCTCTTAATCCTTACTCATTACCTCAGCACATACCACTTAAATTCCAAATTCAGGAGCTATTTCCTCTTTGAAGTCCCCTAACTCTGAATTCCTCATTCCCTAATCTCAGGTAGAATTGATCACTGGACTAAATTATCTGGCACATATTCCTCTTGTACTCTTCATCACACTTTGCTGGTCCCCCTTGTTCACATCTCCCCCAGGGGACTCCACGTTCATCAAGGGCAGGTTCTGTGTGCCCAGCACATCCCTCAGCTCCTCTACTTCATGTCCATAAATGTATTTGCTGTATGAAAGAACCCCTTCAAGAACACTGTACTGCTGCCCGCCCCCAGATTCTATCCAAGTAAATCTCCTGCCTCTAGCCCCACAGCCCCCGCCCCTTTATAACTGGACTAATAAACCACATTATTCCCTGACACATGGTAACGTGTGTGCTGTCTCTCCTTCTAACTAAACAATGAGCTACCTGTGGACAAGAACAGGCTCTTTCCCAAGGAGAGGCTCCTGCCTACCACAGTTTCTCAAATAGTAGATGTTTAGTGAGTCCATCAGAAGCTTGTGACTTATGCTGGCTCTATGAATAGACATTACTATCACAGAAGTTACTGTCATTGCAATCTAATTTTTAAATCCCCAAATAACTGGACAGGTTCACCAAAACTATAGACCAGGAGTTGAAAACCAACTGGTACTAAAAACACAGTGTACACTTGGTGTAAACTAATAGTGGTATTAACTAAGATTAACTTGATTTTTTAACCACTTTCAAGCATTGTTGCCAAACCCTCCAATTTTTAAAAAGAAAACTGAAATGTGTTTTTACAATATCTTTCAATTTTAACTCTTGGGAACTGATTCATTTAAAAAGAAACAAAAATACTATGTAAGTCAAACTTAATTCATTTATGGATCAGGTAAGTCTGATAAGCTGTGAGGTTTTTCAAAGTATCTTCTCTGGATTGACTCTAAAACTTCCTAGTTACAGAGGGCTTACTTTTAGCAATGCCCCATGCTAGGAATTTTGCATTAATTATACAATTAACTTCACATTCCTGTGATCCACTACCATTCATCTGTGTAACAGGAAGATACCCACTTTATGGATGAGGAAACTGAGACACTAGGAGGTTAAGGTATACACATCAGCTGACATCAACTATGTCAGACTCCCAGGGGCAATCCCAGATTTTGGATTGACTGCAATATAAAAATGGCTTTCAACCATACACAATTCTAAGCACACTGTTATTTCAGTTCTTCCTCTCCTTCTGAGATATGAAATACCTAATCAAAACAAAACCAAGATTGAGAACTGCTTTTCTACAAAATATCATTGAGTTCAATTACTAAGTTTTGCTCTATATCACATGAAAATCCCACCTTAAGCTTACAACTATTCATCTCTCAAAAGCAGCCCACCATAAATATCATAGAAAATAATTAAATAATAATAGCATAGAAAATAATTAAATATCTTTATCCAAACATGAGATTAAAACCTCAAAGAATATAAATAAGCCAGTTGGGGGTACCAGAAAAATGGCACAGACATTTCGAAAAGATGAAACTAATAGTCTACATTCAGCAAGCTTTTCTGAGTATGGACTATATTCAACGCTGTGTGTAAGAAGTTAATGGCCTAGAGAAAAGATGATAGTGTCACACTTGAGAGGCGTTTGGACCTAGAATTAATAAGAGTTGGTGACTAATTTGAAGTGGAGGGTAGGTGATCTGGAATAATCAGAGAGGATGAGTCAGAGAGCAAGGGGAGGGTAATGATGCCATCAACCAAGGTAAAAGAACACAGGGGGCAGGGAAATCATGGTGGGGGTGATATAATGGGGTTTATTGGCAGGAGAAGAGAGGGTCAGTGGGCGCAGTGAAGTGGATGCATGGACAATCACTGAGACAGGAGTCAAGCAGGGAGGCTGTGCTGGACAGAGTCGAGGGCAGTGAGGATGGAGAGGACAGCTGACCAGGCACCACTGTCTTCTGGGTCGTATTGTGAGTCACAGGAGAAGAGCTGGGAAAATTGCCAAACTGCCTAGAGACATGGTGATAATGGAGCAAAGCAGCGCACAAGAGTCCTGTTCCAATGTTCCAAACAGTATTTTTCTGTCACCATTCATTGATTTCAACTCCATGCAATCATTGTGTGTAGTTTAAGATGTAATGGAGGCCACCAGGTTTTCCAATTGTCTTGTGCAGAGCCCTAAGGAATTTATGGAGGGACTTTAGGGCCTAAAGAACACTGAAGAGGTTGAGTTCTGGATCCCAAACCTAATTCAATCAGTGAAATCCCACCTTGCTCCTATTTTTATTTATTTTTTATTTTTTTTATTTTTTTACATATTGATTTTCTCAGGTATAGAACACTGATAGAAAGAATGTAATTTCTTTCAAAAATGTTTTTAAAATTCACTGAGGAGTCTTTATCAACTATGAAGAACAACTTAAATAATTTGCCATGCACAATAATTATTTCAGTCAGCTTTTTCACTGCTGTGACTAAAAGTGGCACAGAGAAGCAGCTCACATAATGATCTGCAAGCAGAGAGAGAGGTCTCCATCCCAGGTACAAATATACACTACAAAACCACACTCCCAATTCCCATCTCCTCCAGGCACACCCTACCACTTCTGTTACCACCTAATTAATACCAAACTGGGGATTAATTCACTGATTGGGTTAAGACTCTCACAACCCAATCATTTCTCTTCTGAACTTACTTTCATTGTCTCACAGGTGAGCTTTTGGGGGGCACCTCACATCCAAACCATAATAGTAATGAAATTTATAAATTACACTGGATTTAAAGGTATCTTATTAAGGGAACTTTCACTAATGTTTCTATTTGTCTTCTTAAATAGCAGAGAAAGAATCAAAATATTCCAAGTGTGCTGTAATCCCAGCAATTTGGGACGCTGATACAGAAGGACTGCAGATTCCATGCCGGCCTCAGAAACTTGGTGAGACCCTGACCAGCTGAGCAAGACCCTGTCTCAAAATAAAATATCAAAAAGGACTGGGGATATGGCTGGGTTCAAGCACCCCTGGGTTCAATCCTTGTTACCAAAAAATACACATATATTCCTAGTATGGTAGGATTTTTGCAAAATCTGGCTACATCCATGGGATTATATTGGTTATGTGAAAGTTGATCTATGAGAGTTGTGATCTCAATGCCAGCCAAGTCCTTCAAACTTGGAGAATGACTGACATCACCACTTCCAACCCAAGGCCAGGGCAAGATGGATGGAGAGCTCATTGAAGGGTCAAAGAGAAATTCTTTCTAAGGACCACAGTCAAGGCTGTATTCATGAAGATAAAGGAACAAACCAAGATGAAACCCACTCAGAAAAACTAAACTAAATCTACACCAAATATAACAAGGTAACAGCAGGAAGTTGAAAAGATGGAGTGATGGTGAGGTTGAGGAATGAGAGAGAAATAAACTCAGCACAAGCCCAGGCCTGCAGGTGGGTGCATGGGAACATCGAGCTACCTGAAACAGTTGGAGCAGGCAAACAGATGCCTTAATTCTGCCTTGGACAGCACTTGTTCTTGAAGCTTCAGCAGCAAAGACTTTTAAAAACTACATCTCAACTTGCATGATAGCTCATGAGAACTTCTGGATGAACAATAAGAGAAATACATTTTGTAAAATGCTATTAATCGTACGATTGCACTGTACCCTCACCCACAGACTGTTGTGAAAATCACAAAATGTCTCCTGTCTTATCTACATTAGGGGCTGTGTTTTCATAGGCTCGTCAACCCCATCATATAGATGTCATCCTATACGATGCCTCAGCCCCACATAGAGGCATGATGCAATTTGAAAAACAAATGAAGACTTGATGCAGGAAGCAGTGCAGGGGGGAAAAATAGGATGACTGGCCACTGGGAGTTAAACCTGAACTTTGCTGACAGGATAAAAATGTAAGAATCAGCTGCAGAGTCTTTAGGAGCCAGTCAGTGCATACAATATAAAGACAGCCCCCTAGAAATACAGCTGCCAGAGGTCATGACACAGTAATAGAGCAAAAGTTCAGTAGGCAGTTTCAAGCACAGGCAGCAATCACAGAAGAGGAGCCCTCTAGAGAGCTGAAGAGGCAGGATTTGGACATGCAAACAGACGGCTAGCCACTCATTCAATCACAGGTGTGTAGCAAAGGTTTATTAAGTGCTGGTCAAAACCAACATAGACACCAGGACCTGCTTCTTCTTGTCATTTCAAGAAATTCTGGCTTCTCCTTGTCAATTCCTTTCCTCCATTTGCTGATAATAAAAATATTAGGATAATCTAATATTAATTACTAATAATATATAAAATATTTATTACTAGCCATTATGTTAAACTTTTAAAATCTATCATTTAATTTAGCCCTCACAAGAAATTGTGATAGTGGGGGTGGGTTGTAGCTCACCTGCCTAGCACATGTGAGGCACTGGGTTCCATCTTCAGCACCACACAAAAAATAAATAAGTAAAATAAAGGTATTGTGTCCATCTACAATTTAAAAAAAAAGAACAAACTATGATGTCCATTATTATGAACAATGGCACCAATGAATGTCTCTAACACATACATACACAAACAATCACCATCACCCATTCCCTAGTCTTTGATATGGACAATTCACTTTTTTGAAAAGTGTGTGCAAACTCAGTGTAAAGCTCCCCTTCCAACCACATTGTCAGCATGAACTTCTCCTAAATAGAAATTTTGATTATTATCTTCATAAGGAAATGAAGCACAGAGAAGTTCAGCAATACACCCAAGGTCACACAGGATTTAAATACGAATGCTCTAACCACAGAACACACCCTTGGTATCTATGGGTTTTATTGGCACTCAGGGAGAAAGGAGATTTTTATGAAACTTTAAGCCTAAAATGTAGATTTTTGTACTGTCTACTAATTATTTCAACTAGTTAAGCCTTCTAGCAACCTTAGGCTACAACATACAAGTGCTCAGTTTAACCATTACAGTAGGAATGGTTATAAGGGTGCACAACGAAGTAGAAAACTATTTTCAGTACTCACTCAATTTGATTTCGGAAACTTGTAAAGTCATTTATCCCCATTCATAAAACAGAAGTCCCAGTAGCCCACCAGATTTCTTGTTTGTTATTCCCTGAGACAACCATAAGCTGTTCATTCATTTTTGTGACTCAGCTTCCTTGTGTCTCACCCCTCTTCAGTTTTGTTCTCCCTCTACTTCTGTTGCCATTTGGCCTCTTGCTGTTTGTGTTAAAAATACCTTTCCAACACTGTGACCAAATACCTGAGATAATCAATCTTGAAGGAGGAAAGGTTTATTTTGGCTCACAATTTCAGAGATTTCAGTCCATGGTCAGGGAACAGGTTGATTTGGGGCCTGTGATAAGGTAAGTACAACATGGCAGGAGCATGCGGTAGAGAAAGCTGCTCATCTCATGGTGGATGGGACACTAAAGAGAGAAAGAGGAGAAGCCAGGGTCCCAATATCCCTCTCAAGGGCACACCAAACTTCTTTCTATTAGGCCCAAGTTCCTATAGTTTCCACCACCTCCTAATAGTGTTACAGGCTGGGGACCAAGCCCTTAAAACAATAGGCCTTTGAAAGACACTTATTTAAACCATGGCCTTGTGTCTCACCCTATAAAGTCCCAAGAAGAGAAGATCCAATTTTGTTGGTAGGTCACCATCTAAACTGGAATACCCCATTGCATTTGAGTCTCTTATAAATTTAAAAATGGATTTAAAACATAGAACTACCATTTGATCCAGCAACCCCACTACTGGGAATATATTCAAAGGAAATAAAATCAGCCTGTCAAGAGAAATCTGCACTCCCATGTTAACCGCAGCATTATTGATAATAGTCAAGATGTGGAATCCAGCTGGGCCCCACAAGGGATGAATGTGCTATATATAACCTGCCCTTTCTTATCTTCATTTTAGCCTGTTGCATACCTCCTTTAGTTATCTGCTCAAATTTCACTTTTTCCCTTTCACCAACACTTATCAGAACTGATGCTTACATGTTTATAACTTATTGATCTCTCTATCAGTTAGAACCAGGGCTGAATCCCTTTCTAAAAGTCACAAAAACCTCAAAATATCTAACAAACAATAGGAAAAAATTCAGTTAAAGCTTTCGCAAGTGGCAGAGTATTTTTGGAGAACATTCATTCTAAATAATGAATTCTTAGTGGAGATGGGATAAAGCAACACCTCTCCAAAGGGGCACATCTGAGTTTTAGGGTGTGGGGTCACCCCGAGCTGTTGCATATTCTAATACACTTTCCCCAGAGATGTGACCCTATTGTGGGTAAGCTATTATCTGCCAATGATGAAGATATGTGCCTCCTGTGGAAAGTAGAAAATATCTGGTATCTTCTTTCTCTTCTCTAGTCTCAGCTTCCCATTACACTAAAGAAAACAGAAGCAATCAGGAAAAATTCTATCACATCCATCATTATATATCTGCACCTTAAGTCATATGCCCAGCAATCCCTGCTGTTAGTACATATATAATACTCCTGCTCTTAGCTAAGAATTCTCTTGCTTGTTCACTTGATTGAATCCTCTCTTACTTAAAAACATTTAACCATTAATTTCCCTCTCTCTATCTAGAATTTTTCTTGTTTTCTACTTTTATGGCTTAACCCAATACATATAAAATACTCTGTGATATAAACCAAGCTAAAAAAACAAAACAAAACAAAACCAAAACTTCCTTGAGCTGACACTTATTTCCAGATACCCCAGTTCTCTGCTCACCTGTATAACAAAACCCTTTGAAATGTTGGACTATATTCTCTCTCTCTCCCATTTCTCTCCTTCCATTTTCCTTTGAATATTCTCCAATTCATTTTCATCCATGTAACTCTACTAAAGCAGATATTATCCATGTCACCAAAGATTTTCAAATTGCTAAATCAAGTCAGTTTGCAGACCTCATCTTATTAAAACCATCAACAGCATTTGACACAACTAATCCCTCCTTCTCAAAACAAATTTCCCATAGCTTCCAAAGCACTGCATATAGCTCCCCTCTCTTCTCACCGACTCCTGTTTCTGAGTTGGTTTTATTGGCTTCTCCTCATTAACCTCATCTCTCAGTGCTGCCGTGTCACAGAGCTCAGCCATCACACCTGTTCTCTAGCCCATTCTAAAAGATCTCATGCAATCTCAGGACCTTAACCACCATCTGAAGAACAACAAAGATTCCCAAATCTGTAGTCAGGAACAGTTTCATATACCCTATTTTCTTTTTCAGCGTCTGTTTCTAGATGTCTAACAGTTCAGATTTAATGATCAAAAAACCAAACTGCTGATATTCTCCTCTTTTTCCTCAGTCTACTTCTATCAAAGATCTCTTTAAATACAAGCCATTTTATGTCACTTCTCTGCTTTCTGGTCTCACTTGGAGTACAATCCAAAATATGGCCTACTGATACTCACATCCATCGTTTACCCCTTTTATCATTCCTAGCTCTGTATCCCACCCCTGGGTTTAACTGTTTCCATAGAGCTTGCCTTCGCCTATTTGGTGTCCATTAATCACATGGATCAATTAAGGGCCAAAGCTGTTTACATTTCTCCTGTGATCGACTTCCATGGCATGTGAAAATCACCTTAAAGACCCTCCAACCAATCCTGGAGTCCATCCCCTAACTACTGCCTTATCCAACTCTCACATTCTAAGTTAATATTGCTATTGTCCTAAATCAACTCAGGACCAGAGAATGAAGGACAGCTCCATACCCCAAAGCCCACCAGAATTCTTCAAATTAGCCAGTGCTAAACTGTTTACCCTGTCCTGCTTTGTCTTTATTGTGGAAATCATAATAAAATCTGTGGCTAATACCCCTTGCCCTATTTTCTGCTACTTGAGCAGACCTGGTGCTTCTGTTACCAGAGTCCTAGTCCAGAGATCAAACTCTGGGGATCCCACCAACTTCTTAGTCATCCCACCAACCAAACAGAAAAAATGATGGTGAAATCAGGAAAGGAACTTTAATCAATATGGCCACATTGGGAAGGCAAGATGAGATCAAGAATCTTAGCCCTGTCTGTGGGGCACTGACATTAGTTCTAAGTTCAAATAAAGGAAGAATTGGGGTAGGGTACAAGAGGTATGAATAATTAAGCAGTCTTGTTCAAACTGGTCTTGTTGATTATCATCTCAGTTCCAATTCAGCAAGGTGACTTCCTAGAAGTCCTTATCACTTGAGGGCCAGTCTCCATTTGATGCACAGGATGTTTGTCTATCAGATCTGTGACCTGGTTCCAAAGAGATGATTGCTCCCTCTTTGAGGAACAGTCTCATTGTGGGATGATCTATTTCTGAGGCTCTGCTGTTCCTGGAAAGTGTAGGGCAGTGAATAGGGACTTTGAGGGGCTCTTCTTTCGGAAGGATGTTGTAAAAGCCAGCAGTTGAATGTCCCTGCAAATTCTGAAAATACTTTAATTAGTCTTTCCTTGTCATCCTCAGTATTGAAGGGGGGAAAAGTAAGTAATAGGGCTAAAAAAACCCAGGTATTACCAGTTTTTAGAGGAATGCTCCTTAAATGATTAACATGCCTATGTGCAGAGCTGAGCAGGAATAAAAAATTAAGGCAGAGCCAGGCACCACGACTCACTCCTGTAATCCCAGTGGCTTGGGAGGCTAAGGCAGGAGGAGCACAAGTTCAAAGTCAGCCTCAGCAAAAATGAGCAAAAGTAAGCAACTCAGTGAGACCCTTTCTCTAAGTAAAATACAAAAAAGAAGGCAGAGATTCTAGGGTTAATCCTGATTTTAGTTACCGGTTGGGCACTGCAGGCCAAAGTGAAAAGACAGTATTTTTAGCTTGTAATTCTTTGCTACGTTTATGGCCCTGGGTAGTGACAGATTGACACACATCCTTCTTTTAGTGACTGCATTTTATTTTATTTGTTTTTGCAGTACTGAGGATAGAACTCTGGGCTAAGAAGCAATCTACCACTGAGCTACATTCACAGGTCTTCTCTTACCAACTGTGCGTTTTATCACTTGGTATCATTATAAGTTAAGATCTCAGTACAAATCACACTGCCCCTCATGGACTCTCCTTTACCCCTTCTCCTTACTGCTCCTCAGAAAAGACAAACATGCTTCCTTCTCAGAGCCTTTGTTTCACCCTTTCCTTGGTCTGGAATTCTCTTTCCCTCCATTATCATGCAATTCAATCCTTCCTTTCCTTCAGGACTTGCTCAAATGTCATTTTTCTAACAAGGCCTTTGCTGACTGCCCTTTAACAATAAAGCTTTCCTATCATTTTCCCCAATACTCTGTTCCCTTTATTGTTTTCCCATAAAACTTATCAACACTTGGAATATTTTCTCCACGAGGAAAAGGGAATCATTCACAATGTATATTCAGGAACTACACTAGCATTTGGAATCAAATTAGCATTCAGGAGATATTTACTTGTTGAATGAATGAAAGAATAGCTATGGCTCCTCCCAGGTTGGTGCAGGCATAGTATATAAGATGATTGAAACGGAATTTCAACCCTTGTCTTTTTGTATTCATATGCAACAATTCCAAGACCCTGCCTGCATCACTGGTTAGGCTTCAAATCTGATTTGGGAAGGGCTGATTACATCTAAATATAAAAGAAAAAATTGGTTTATAGATAAATATTGACTTATAGATAATATATGATTCCCATTTTAAAGGAATAATTACAGGCAACAATGAAGAACACAAAAGGGAGACAAGAGCTGTCCTGAGACAATGCTGGTCTGCCTCATGGTGGACCTCATGAACTCAGGACTAGAAGCTAACAAACATTCTATTTGTTACAATGCCTTGAACCAGGGTATTGAATCAAACTGTTCAGAAATAGCATATACAATGAAAACGAAGGTCCAAACTCCTGGTACTACATAATTTATTGAGGTCTTCTTTCTTATCAACAGTGCCTACATCTCTGTCATATGGAGAAATATAAACTATTCTATTTCCTCTGAAATATTTATACACTGATACACACATACCTACACATATTCTTTCTAGATGGTAGAAAATTGATGTGATTTCTTCAATGTTTCACCCATGTATTACATTTAAATTCTGAATGATTCTTCCTCCTTTTTTTTCATGTTAGAAACCTTTTCCAGTTGACCTCTAAGGATAAATTTTCATATATTATTTATAACCATATATTTTATATATGAACATTGAGTGGTTCCATAAAATAACATGCAGGTAGGCTTTTTCATGGCTGTGGTGTTCAGTTGTTTCTCAGCTGGGTCACTAACATCTAAAACAAAGGCAAATGAATGCCACTGGGCCATTCCGTTCTGTATTTTATGTTGTATGCAGATTATAATTTTTTTTGAACTTGACCTTTAAAAAGAAGAAGAAAGAAAAACATTAGCTGGACTGATGTGATGGGGCATATGTGTAATTCTAGCAACAGGAGAGGCTGAGGCAGGAGGACCCCAAATTCAAGGTTAGCCTGGATAACTTAGTGAGACCCCCATCTCCAAATTTAAAAATAAATCAATTAATTAAATTAAATAAAAATGACTGACGATGTAGCTCAGAGGTAGAACACTCCTGGGTAAATCTCTAGTACTGAAAAACAAAACAGAAAAGCCACTTGTTTAGTACTTGTATGGTTTTAGACATTGTTAAGTACCACTCTATGGCAGGAAAAATGAAAAAGCTATGCCATAGTTGAGATGATTTTTAGTGATTTGAAATTATTTTATTTAGAAATGCAGATATAAGTGTAAGCACAAAAAGCCTGATTAACTGAAGAGATTAAACAGCAAATTGTCGCAACAGTTGATATCAGCCCTTATAGCACCTTGGCCTAGCCCTTTGTGTCTTCCCCTCTTTTGTCTTTCTAATTCTGCTTTCATTTCCTACTTCAGAGATTGTTTGATTGTCCTACTAACAGTGTCTATGCTGTTTCCCTTCTGGCTTATCTGTAATAACAGTTGCTAGAAGAATCTTTTGACATTATTGTAATGAGCATATGCTCAGGGTTCTAGGTACAGTGGTTTGACTTACAAATTTTTGACTCTATGATGGTGCAAATGTGATATACACTCAGTTGAAACCCTACTTCAAATTTGGAATTTTGACTTTTTGCTGGGCTAGCAATATGTGCTAGGATATTTTAGTGATCCTAGGCAGGGACACTGAGTCACAGCTCCCAGTCAGCTGTCAATCAAGAGAGTCTACAGCCAAAACTTGAAAATAAATTGTGTTGCCAAGGTAAAATGTTCAGTTGGTTAAATGCATTCTCAATTTATCATAATTTCAACTTATTATGGGTTTATTGGGTTCTCACTCCATCTAAGCCAAGGAGCATTTGTATGACTCCACCAAAAAAATTCTTTGATGGTATAATGTTCTCTACCATGGAATTTAAAACCCTTCTGATTTCACCTCCCTGGACTTTCACCTCTTGCCACTGTTCTTCCTCTATGGTACTCTGTCCTCAAACTATGATATCATGGTTCTTCCTCGATGATGGCAACTCTTTCTAAACTTCTGTTTTGTTCATTCTATTTTCTCTCCCTAGAGGCCTGAATCCTAGTTTCCTTTTGCTACCTGCTTCATAAAGTCTTTCTCTCTTTTTGGAATTAGTTTTCCCTTCTTCTTCTTCTTCTTCTTTTTTTTTTAACCTGTAGCATTTTTATAGCCCTTATAAAATTCTTCTTTTTTCCCAATGGTTTATTTCAATTATCTTCATCACATCAAAATTTTAAAGAATATGTTTGAGCAGACATGGATTGATGAATCAAGCAGCTGCAGACTACACATACTTTGGGGCTCCAAGGAAGAGGTGGGGGTGCAGTGAGGAGGCTTCTGTAAGGTGGACACTGATCCAAGGTAGCAGTAGCATTATTTGAATTATTCCAATGCAGTGTGCTTAGAAGTTAGCAGTTTCTTGTTGGATAAACCTAATCTTGCTTTACCTTTACACTGAATTGGGTTTTCCTTTGCTACCTAGCATCTCAGGGCACTGGAGCTGCCTCAGCCTCCCAGCTTTATTTTTAAAACAATTGTTTATTGCACTTCTCACTAACTAGCACGCTTAAGCAGACTACCTCTAATCTGTATCTATGCCTTCTAAAGCACCAAATTAGCCCCTTGCATGTACAAGACTCTTAAATATTTATCAAACCAGAATTGATAAAGTTATATTTAATATAATGAAGTTAAATAATCTTTCCTCTGTTCGTGGCATCCATATGTTTGATTTATTTTTTACTTGTTTCCTGACTTTGAAACAGCCTGGCTAGGAATTAGTGCATACATCTCACTGACAGGCCTTCTGTCAACTTTTTCCTCACAGAGATGTAATTTTGAATTTTTAATATCTCTGTTTAATGCAGTATTGAATAAGGCTAAATTTTTCATTCACAGGTAATAATATTTTTATTTATAAACCATTGATTATAAATTAGAATTATATCAATAAATTAATGAAAATAGCACCCAGAGATGATTGCCTCTTTTTTTTAATGTTTCTTACATTTGATTTTAGTATCCTCTTCCATAATGTGATATGCATGATCTCTACAGTAATTTCTAACCTGTGCATTCTGATATTTTTTTACCTATTTTAGTAATATCAACCACTGAGAAACCAGTTTGTCACTTTTATTTTCGTAAAGTTGATTATTAAATTCAAGTAAGCAGTTTCTGATAGAAATACTGCATTCATTAAAGAAACTATGGCATTAGCAACTGCCAAGCCCCTTCTGTGGGAGGACAACAGAGGGGCTCTCAGGTAGGAGCCCAGCTTCACATCCATCCTGGATGCATGAGCTGGCTTGCCCCCATCATCTTTCATCTGTCTTAAGAACTGAATGGGATGATGAATAAAACTGCTTAGTAAGGTTTAAAACACTGCTTACATCCAGAGGCTCCTAATTATTAGTGTTGTCTCCTACTTTATCACGTGATTAGAAGGTCATGACACCTTTGTTTTAAACAAATTTACTAGCAATTAAACATGTGAATGAGTTTTTGCCTCTTTGAATAATATTTGGGAAGTTATCCACCCATTCCAATGATGCAGCTGTTGCTCAAACATGATTTAGAATCCTTTCAAGAATAGAATAACATTGATAATATGCTGTGATTTTAAAGAAAGCTAGTTTTCAACAAGGTATATTTGCACACATTGAAGTTACATAATGCCAAGCACATACTGCTACACAAATAGACATTGAATAAAGAAGGAAAAGCAGAGAGAAATTAACGTCAGAAAAAAGGAATTATCTGACTTTTTTTTCAATTTTTTTTAGTTGTATATGGACTCAATGCCCTTATTTGTTTTTATGTAGAGCTAGAATCTAACCCAGTGCCTCACATTTGCGAGGCAAGAGCTCTACACCTCCAGCCCTCTGACCTTTTTTAACCTACTTATGTGATGCGATAAGGTCTATACAGTACAAGATATGAAATTTTCTTGTCACAAATCTGAACCTGAGTCTCATCAGCATGTTAGTATAAATTCCAAATATATAAAATTCATAGGAACAGAACATCAAATGTTGAAGTGATACAATCAGTCAAATGCATACTTTATACATTTTCATAGGACAAAACTTTTTTTTGACAAACCAAGGGGATCAGAACAAGAAGAAGATGGGGAATTTTTATAGGCTGATTCAGATTCAAGTAACACATCAACAAAATGCTAAGTGTTGAATTTTTTAGGACTCTAAACACATCAACTGTGAAAATACATTTACGACATTTAGGACACTTGAACATTGATAGGATGTTTAATAATTTTAATAAATTATTTTTTATTTTGAATTTACGTGTGGCAATGTCTTTATGGTTACATTACAAAGAGACATGTATTCTTTAGCTGTATATACAGAATTATTTACTATTGAATGTAAAGTCTAGAATTTGTTTCTATGTGCTATAATAACATGAAGTAGAATGAACTAAGAAGAGATCAAACAAAATGACAGAAAATTATAATTGATGAAGTTCAGTCCTAAATGCATTGGTATTTATTACATGATTCCTTTTAATTTTATATATGGTTGATTTTTTTTAATAAAAAATGTTTAAAATAAGAGATAAAGGTAGGCATACAACCAACAATAAGGTAATCAAGAATGTTTTGGGGCCTTTTCCCACTGATCCAAAATAGCCCAGCTGTCAAGATGTACACAAGATATCCTCCAACTCCTCATTCTTTAAATTTGCACTGAAATTATATTTGCGACCAAGTTCCCTAACTAATACATAGAGCTAGCCAAGAAGAATGCTAATGAGCTTCTCTAATATCATATTAGAGAACTAAAAATGTTTCATTCTACTTTATAAATATCCTGTAAAAGATGTGCTTTATATAGACTCACTGCTCCATTCAAGTGCCAGTCATTGTTATTAGATGAAGTTTTCTGGGTTACGCCTTAGGGATATTCATCATCTAAAATAAAATAAAATAAAATTAGGTTACTGAAGAACTATTGCCAAAAAAGCAAAAACAACAACAACAAAATAGCAAGAAAAAATAAAATTAAATCAGTGATTCTCAACCAAAGGTGATTTTGGCCCACACAGAACATTTGGAAATGTCTGTGGACACATTTGGTTATCACAACTTGGGGATAGGGAAAGAAGGGGGAGGAAGACCAAGGAGCTGCTGTAGGCATCTGATGGGTAAAGGCCAGGGACCTTGCTACACATCATAAAATCACAGGTTAGCCTCTTTCACACCAGAACCAAGGATATATGTTTCAAAATAACCATGATGGCAAGGGGGACTAATTAAATCATACCACAAATGATTGAAATGCAGGAGATCATTTATATCTACCCTCAGATTTTCCTGTTACAACATAATGAAGTCCAATCTGCAACTGTGACTTTCAACATTAGACAATCAAATACTCCTAGAATTTCAGCATTTCTTTTAGCCCTTCTTAATGTATTGCTTACATAGTGTGCATTACATATTAAAATATAGAAAAATGTGTTTTATAGCTTAAAATAATTTGGGGAAACAGATATGGATTATCCTGAAAATACCCATTGATAATGAAAGTTTTTCTAGAAGTCTAAAAATGTTATTTTCTCTTCTTAAAATTACAACTTTTCACTGAGAGTGACTTATTCTTTGCTATCGAGATGAGTTATTGTCATTTTTCTGTCAAGTTGTAGCTAATTGCTATTAATTTTCAAAAGGCCTAGAACATGATTAAAATAAAAATCAAACTATGTATTTTAGATATTCCTAATTAAAATTTTATTTAATTTTGCAGTATCTAGACAAATACTATAAGAATACTTTTTTTAAGAAAACTATTTTTTAGTTGTTGATGGACCTTTATTTTTATTTATTTGTATATGGTGCTGAGAATTGAACTCAGTGCCTCACACATGCTAGGCAAGTGCTCTTCCACTGAGCTAAAACCCCAGCCCCAAGAAAACTTCTCAGACAACTTTGAGATTAAAAAAAGTAATCTCCTCTTATAAGAGCAGTACCTTATTCATTTATAGTTAGGGTAGAAAAATATTGTTAAGAAAGTATCTAGTTTGTTGTCTTATGGACCCTGAGTGTTTTAACTTAGGAAAGTCAATTTCCTATTTAAAAACTGCAGATGTTTTTCGATTATTATAAAGGAAAACAGAGAGCCAATATTTTCTTCCTAATTACCTGTTAAACAAATATCATTCACTGGCACAGAAAATGTATTGCTTAAATGATGTTAATGTATAGTTTATAAAAATATGCCTGGCATTTTAAAGACATGATAGCAAAAATATATTTTACTTGTCACACTTTTTCTAAAATTTTTCTATAATTCATTTCGAAACTGTTTTTAGAAATTTTAGACCCCTTGTAATGTGTAAATATGCCCTGTGTTTCATATGTATTTTTTTTGTAAATGATATTTCTAGATTTTGCTTTATTATCTAATCTATCAGTTCCTTTCAAAACTATTGAATTTAAGTTAATTTAATTATTCTATCATCTCACTCTGTATTTAGTTGTTTGTTTTTCTTAGGTTTGTCTTCCTCATTTATTGCATTGTTTTTAAAATCAAGAATTTAGGAATACATTTTATTCCCCCTCCATTGAATTAGGAAGCATACTTTTTATTCTTATAATTTATTGGAGATTTTTTTTCATTTCTACTTAACATAAGAATTAATATCTCTGATATTCTTGAACAAGAAAAGGGCTGTTACGGTTTGAATGTGAGGTGTACCCCGAAAGCTCCTGTGTGAGACAATGCAAGAACATTCCGAGGGGAAATGATTGGGTTAGGGTTAATTCAGTCAGTGAGTAGCCCCTCTGATGGGGTTCACTGGGTGGTGACTAAAGACAGGTAGGGTATGGCTGGAGAAAGTGGGTCACTGAGGGTGTGCCTTTGGGGTATGTATTTTGTATCTGGTGAGTGGAATCTCTCTCTGCTTGCTGATCATCATGTGAGCCAGTTCCTTCCACTGCACTTTTCCATCATAATGTTCTGCCTCATCTAGAGCCCTGAGGAATGGAGCTGGCCATCTATGGACTGAGTCCTCTAAAACCATGAACCTCCAAATAGACCTTTTCTCCTCTAAATTGTTCTTGTCAGGTCTTATGGTCACAGCAGTGAAAAAACTGACTACAACAAGGATTTTAGAAAATCTTACAGTTTCCCAGTCTTACATATTAATTTCAAAATTATAATTCTAAGTTTCTTTCTTTTTTAATACATTTATTTATGTATGTATGTATTTATGAATTTTATGTGGTACTGAAGATTGAACCCAGTGCCTCATACGTGCCAGGCAAACGCTCTACGGGTGAGCCACAACTTCAGCTCCTAATTCTAACTTTCTTTAAAAAAGAAAAATCTTAGTGGTTTAAATTTACTGTTTCAAAGTTTTGGAAGCTTGGAGTCCAAAATCAAGATGTTGGTATGATTAGTTTCTGCTGAGGCGTGTGAGGGAAGCACTGTTCCACTCCTTCCCTTTTCAAAGTTCTATGCCTCAATTTCCCTTTCTTACAAAGATACAGTCTGACTGGGTTAGATCCCACTTTAGAGACCTTGCTTTAATTTGCTTATCTTTGTAGAAGTATCTTCAAATGGCCACAAGGGTTAGGATTTCAACCTGTGAATACGAGTGAGTGCTGGAGGGATACAATCCAGTTCTTAGTATTCCCCAAATTTCTTTTTCTTCTTCTCCTTCCTTCTCCTGATGATGATAAATGTCAATTTTTACTGTGGATGTTTGTTTAAATTTCCCCTTGGTTATCATTTTCTTTCTTCCAAAATGAAATGTTAGATTCTAAAATATTTCTTTCTGGATTTGATTACTTCTCAAAGTAAGTTCTTGTAATTAGGTTTTACTTGTGTTACACCAACCACCTTCATCTGAAAAATGTCATTTTTTTTTTTTTGCCCTACCTCTTGAAAGATTTTTATCTTTATACTCAATTCTGGGTTGAGTTTTATTTTGTTTTCCCCAGAAAGTTGACAATACTGTTCTACCATCTTTTGGCTTCCTTTGTTGCTATGGCCAAACCTCCTATCAGTTCCATTTTTATTCCTATGTACACATTGTAAGTTTTCCTGGTAATTGCTTTGAAAATATTTTCCCCTTATTGGGTCTGAAATTTTACTGTTAGGTGTTTGGGTTTGGATTAATTTTTTTGTGTCCAGCTTTGAGTTTGTTGAACTCCCTACACCCAATAGTTCTCTCTCTTAGTAGTTCTAAGAAATTCTACAGCTTCTCAGATATTATTTCTTCAAAAATTTTACTTCTTTTCTTTCTTTTATTCTCCTCTTAGAATTGAAAGAGTTCTCAATATATCTCTCAAATCTCTTAATTTTCTGTTTATTTTTTTACATTATGAATTTTTAATTTTTATTTACTTATTTTATTGGTTGTTTTTAGACATACATGACAGTATGGTATATTTTAACACACATAAATGTGGTGCAACCCATTACAATTTTGATCCCATTCTTGTGGTTGAACATGATATGGAGCTATACTGCTCATATATTCATATATGCGTATAGGAAAGTTGAGTGTGATTAATTCTACTGTCTTTCCAATTTCCATCCCTTCTCCCTTCATTTCCTTCCATTTTGTCTAATCCAATGAACTTCTGTACTCCTCCTCCCTACTGTCCCTTGTTATGGATTATCATCCACATATCAGAGAGAACATTTGACTTTCCTGTTTCTATATGTTTTCCTGTGACTTTGGAAATACTCCCTCCCTTCATGTGAAATCAGCTCTGCATTTAAAAAAATATATTTGTTGAATTTTATCTAATGCTAGAATTTTTTTGGTAAGATTTTTCAAGAAAACTCAGTTTTCTCTTGAGCAACTAATAAAAAAAATTAAAAAAAAGAAAACTCAGTTTTCTTTAAAGTTCCATTCTTAACTTTAGCAGGACTCAGGACAAGTATTCAAGTAGAGGCCTAGATGTCCAATGTCTACCCATTTAAACATTATAAATTAAAATATGTTCTGTCTTCCAATCTTGACAATTAAACCTTCATAATGATATGAAAGTTGTGAATTTAGAATCCTTGGACTCTTCATGTATCTTTGCTAGAATACCATGATACTAGGAAAACTGGTCCCTAGCCTCGGGGCACCTGGCCTGCAGCTTGCTCCCTTACCTAACCACCATTTGTCCATCCCATAATATAGAGAATTCTCCCATTTTCATGGGGACACTTTATCCATTCACCTAAGCTCTGTCTCTGATCCTATTAAAACAAACAAACAAACAAACAAACTATTCATAGCTACTCCTCAGGTCTAGGAGTGTGAACAGCAGTGTCTTAGGCTTAGGATGAGTAGATGTAGGAGAGAGCCTTAGGCAAGCCCTGGAACAGACTATGGGAAGGGAACGTGGGCTTCCAGTGCACCAGAAACATGATCTATCAGAAGGGAGGTCTCCAGGGACCCATATTCCTTACCCCCATACCCATATTCCTTACGGTAAGAAGAGTGGAGGCAGAGAAGGGTTATTTTAAGCCCTTCACAGTGCTGGACTCAGGCATGAGCTCCTCATGCTGAGGCCTAGGTCCAGTATTGATGTTTTATTGCTGGAAAGAGAAGATCATCCTCCACTCCTTAAACATAAAGGGGATTCTCCTGAGCCCACTACTTTACTAAAAGTAGTCTGCTCACCGATAGCAAATATAAAAACAAATACAGTCAAATACATATCTAGTGATTTCTATTTGCCAGGCACAAAGCTAGAGTTATATAGATATGTCTCAGTAAAATATCTTTGTTTTACCACCTTCTAACAATTCTATGATTCCTGGTTCATTCAATCCTTCTCTAACGTTTTTGTGGACTATTGGAATAGTTCTCTGACTAGTCTTCCTATCTTACCTATTAGAAATTATTTTCAGGCTCTTTACTAATTTCAAGATCACATTCAAATGCTCAGTGTACTTATAGGAAGGCATCTGTGACAGTAATCCATACATCTTTCCTACCTTAACTTTTTATAAATCTAAACTCCTGCATCTTCCAGCCATTTAAAATATCTCTGATTTCTCAAACTTCCCTTTCTATTTTCTAATTCCATCTCTTGCTTCTCTCTAACATTTCTACATTTCTTTATGTATAGCCCATTCTATGAAGCTGTTCCTGGCTAATCTGGCAGAATTCTTTGTGCTCTTAACATAGGCTGAGACATTGCTCTCTAAGCACTTAAAAACTGATTGCTTATCCTGAATTACATGCTTGTCTCCCCCTACTGGACAAGGGGCAACTTATTTTGATTGACTGTAGCCTCCAAGGCTAGTAAATTTGTGAGCTGGACCCAAGCTCAGTAAGTTCAGTTTCTGAATAAATAAGAGAATAAATAAGCAAAAAAAAATGTTGCCTGATTAATCCTATAGTAGTACATTATAGCCACTGGTTTGTTTTCTCTCCAAGTTTACCTGGTAGGATAGTTTAGGATCATGTAAGTTACAGGACAAAGCCAACTGGCTAGAAGCAAAATCAAATGCCCAGGATTCCTCATACCATGTAATATAGCTTTATTGCTGGACCAATTTTTGCAGGCTCCCCTTAAGGAATAAGTTCAAGGTCCACGTCTTTCTCTAGTGATGGTTTTTGTTTGTTTTCTTCAAATTGTTCCTCCCTGATACTAAGAGAAAACAACAACAACAACTCAGTCATATTAGAAAAAGCACAAGAGACGAATGATACCACTTACCAGTCTGAATGAGAATACCTCAGGCAAAGCTTCCTGAGAAGAGTGTAACTAAAAGGGGCTGGGGTTGTAGCTCAGTATAGAGCGCTTGCCTAGCGCATTTAAGGCACTGGGTTTGATCCTCAGCACCATATAAAAATAAATAAATAAGATAAAGGTAAAAAAAAAGGGATAGCTTGCCTTTAAAAAAAAAGTGTGACTAAAGCATAGACTTTCTATTCTCCTTCTTTTTTGTTTTTATTTGTTGGTAAATAAGAACTATTTGAATGCATTTTGCTGTGGCCCATGCTATTTCAGGCAAATATCTTTGTTCTTGTGAATTAAAGCTTGTCTTAAAGAAAATCATGTATAAACAATAAGCAGAAGCAGCTATGGAAAGAAATAAAAAACTTGAAAGAGCTTCGGTTGCCAAAATAACAAATAATAATACATTAATTGATGACTTTCCTTTATTATGTTATATTTTATTAGTAAATACATTATTTAAGCAAATATTATGTTTTTTTTTTGTTTTTTGTTTTTTTTTTAGAACAGAGTGCTGTTCTTTTTTGAAGGGAGGCTGGGGGTGGGAACTGGGGATTGAACTCAGGGGCACTAGACCACTGAGCCACATCCCTAGTCCTATTTATATTTTATTAGAGACAGGGTCTCACTGAGTTGCTTAGCGCCTTGCTAAATTGCTGAGGCTGGCTTTGAACTCGCAATCCTTCTGCCTCCGCCTCTGAAACTACTAGGATTACAGGCGTGAGCCACCATGCCAGACCCAGAGTGCTATTCTGATGACTTCTCCACACTGCTTCAGGAAAGCCAATTCTGTTTTTTTTTCCCTTTCTTCCTTCTGAAATATTTTTTTTTTTTGGATAGTTTGAAAGACAGATGCTAGAGACTACACTGTGAGCTGTCCCAGATGTTCCAGCTGCTAGACCACAAAAATCAGGTTACAAAACTTGATTTAACAAACAGTCTGATACCGAAGGATCCCTGATACTTGGCTCAGGCAAAAATCACAGTCTTTGTAAATTGACAGAATGAAAATGTTTACCCATTTCAGTACTTCTGTGTTTTATAAATATAGTTGTAATTCCATCCAAATTAACTTTAAGTTTCAAAGATGCCCATGAGTCAGAATTATAAGAAGTGAATGTTTAATGGTGACTGTCCTGTAATGCAGTGTATTAAGCCCTCCCCACTGCTCCAAGCCCCTGAATTCTTCTCACCCCTCTGTTCCTACTCCACAGCACTGTGTGTTCTGGTTGTCATAAGCACTTTCATCTTCCTGTCTTTATGCATTTATCTAAGAAGCCTGGGGGTTATTATGTATGACACTGTTCTAGATGCTGATGGAAACACAACGAGCGAGGTGCGGGCATATTAAGGTGTTTGTGCTCTAGAGGAAAGGGCAAATACAAAAGCAGCAGTTAAAATGGATACGTTAAATGCAAGTTATAGATAAACATGAGATTTTAATGAAGCACACAGGAACACACATTATTCCAAAAGAAAACTAATTCCAAATAAAGCAGATGCTAGAAACAAAAGTTTGAGTCAGAGCCACACAATGTTTAGGTTGATTGAACATTGCTCAGGCTTCAAGTACAAGAAAAAGAGGGATGGGATTTGAAGCTAATGGTTGCATGCATAGATGGGACCGATGTGGGTCACTATGCAGATTGTGAGAGCCAAACAACACAGCTAGGTCTGCTAGACTCTTCTCTATGGCCAAAAGGGAAGTATGGGTAGGGATAATGAGGGGGTGGACATGAAAGAAACAACTCTAAAATATAATCATGCAAGCGCCTCTGTTTGGAATTGCCCTTTGTCTTTTAGTATGTGTTAGTAGAAAATCTGTACTTTATGAAATAGCATCTTCTAATCATCAATGGCAAATTTGTTTCTGGTTATTATACTATTTGTGTGAAAATACTGGTGAGATTGGACCAGTATTCATCCGAGTGTGGATGAACTGAAGTAGAATGAAAAGTGATAAATATGTTAGGTAGATTCCTCATTACAGAGGAGGCTGCTGAAGAAGGAGCAGAAATTCTTTGTTAACTGTCACAAAGGACAAAATAACACCTTATTACTTCGAAGTGGATTTGCTGTTTTATATTTGCTTTGAAAATGCTTATGACATATTGAATTTGTGCCCTTAATTCTATAACTAAAAATCTCACTGATGTATGCTATTTTATAATAATTTTATTTAAATGATATATATTTGTAAAGCCCAGAAGCAAAACACCTCAACACCATCTCTGAAAATTCAATACAGTGCCTCCAACCACATTTCTAAAATACTCCTTTTTGTTTGAACATGTATGAAACCTTATTCTCGGTAGAAATTTTGATCTGGTGAGAATTAGAGTAATTTTTCTCAAGATTTCCTGTAATTCCAGATCTGAAGTATTTTTAAAAAATTAAAAAGAAAATAATTTGTTGTTTAAAGATCCTCACTGGAGTTTTTTTCTATTGTGAAACCATATGGAGAACACCCTCAGACCGGTGCTAAAAAAAGAACCGGTTTTCTACGTCCTAGTCATGTGAGGAGGATAATGCAGTCTCCAAATGATGTGACTGCAGGCTCAGAGAGAGGCTGAGAATTTGAGGTACTGTAATAGGGGTATTATTATTTATTTTGAATAGCATAGTAAACTGTAGTTACCCTGCAGGGTGTGACACCAACTGAATCTCATTTACAGTCAAGTGTTAACGCCTCCAGGTCCTTGCAGCCTTAAGCTTTTTGTCTCTAATTGTGAAGGACTTAGTCCCTAGTTACAGGTTTTTAGTAGACATTTGTTTTCCTGTTCTCCCCTTTTTGTTGTTTTGTCTTGTGTCTAGGAGTATGTTTGAATTTTGTTCCTAAAACTGTTCTGCACTCGGGATTATCCCTGAGCCCTTTAATAATTATGAATGCAGAATTCAACTGAAGAATATAGTGCTTAAACAGGCCTTCTAGACTCATAAATTTAAAACTGATGGATAGACTTGAGTAGAAAACATCAGAGTATTATAAGTAGTTAGGGGTATGTTTTGTGTTATTAAATTATTCTTTCAGTGACACAAACAAATGAATGAGAAAAACTGCTGGATTTTTCCAAGGATCTATCCTCCTCTTAAATGACAGACAAGAACACTTGGATTACATTTCCCAATCACTATCCAGCAGTGTGGCCATGTGACTTAATTCTGGTGAAAGGCATCTAAGGAAAGGAGGTGTGGGCTTCTTTTGGGTTATGTCTTTCAGAGAAAATGATGAGACTTCTACCTTCTAATTTCCAGGCATCTTGGTAAGAACTGGAGTAGCTACTGGTATCACTAAATAGAAATCACATATTGAGAGTGACAAGACAAGGTGATGAAAAGAGACTGGAACCTTGATGATTCTGGAGCCTCTGTCCCATCTCTGGACCTTTCTAGCTGACTCCCAATTAAGAGATAAACATCTCTCTTAGACTTTTATTACGTTGGATTCTCTATGACCATGGTTGAATTGAGTAGGAGCAATATGTACAGATATTATACTGGCTTAGTGACTCACTGGCAGGAAGTGATGATACAGATGTTAAATTGCAAAGCTGTTGACAATAAGTATATTGTGGTAGAAAATTGGCTAAAATTGTCTTGGAGACACTTTAGACATAAATCTGTTTGTCAACTAAGCCTTCAACTTTTACATTCTTATTGCCTACTGGCTGTTTTTATGTTTTGTTTTAAATTTTTCATCTCTTTGCCACTTAACAAAGTTTCACCAGAAAGATGAACTCAAGTTAGAACGAATCTCTTGAAAGGAGAAAGGGAAAAGAATGTAGGTCTAGAAGGGTAGGTTTTCTGTTTTTTTTTTTTTTTTTTTTTTTTAGCCAATGATTTAAATTGACTGAGAGAGTCTTATAATTCAAGGCCTTAATAAATTGGTCCTGACAGAAAACAAAATTTTCTGTGCCCAAACCAAGGCAGAGATAAAATGAGATTCTACATCAAGAAATATTCTTTGTAGGAGATAACACTGGACAAAACCATTAAGACTCCCAGACAATGGGAGCCAGCCTACTGGGACACATTAGATTAAGCTTCCTACTGAAGCTAATTGTTTCATTTCTCCTTAAGGTAATAAGGTAATAATTGAGCAAGAGGGCGATTGTCAGGGTACAAGAAAAAGTAAACAAAAGATGAGTTTTTAGGCTAAGAAACAATAAACAGATGAGATCTTTGTTTCTGTGCAGCCAGAACTGATGAACTCAGAGTCCCTGGGCCTCAAAAGTTTTAGACTGAATTGCATTACCAAAGAAATTGTGGTTCAGGATTGCAAAAGTCTGTCATAGTTTACCCCTTAAAGAAAACTTTGTCTTTCTAAACCTGAACTGAGAATTAGGAAGAAGCCTGCTAACATTTTGAAGCTTCCAATATAGTAATCTCCATTGTCTTCATATGTGGCCATGGAGGTAATGGGCATTCAAGAAGCTCCCTAAAGGCCAAGTCAGATGTTTATGGGATAATGACCAAGGCAGTATACCAACTGCAAGATAGCTTAACTCAGGAAATTACTGCACTGACATTATAGTGAGTCCAGTTACTGCTGTACTATTTCTATTCTTCCCTCTTCAGAATTTAGTTTTATTGCTTCTGTCCAGTTCCTATTCACATACAGTATATTAGGTTGGTAAGTGTGGGGACAGTAACTTGATTCTGATGGATAGATTGCCAATTCAAAACAAGCCATCTCCAGTCTTGATAATAATGCACATCATCCAAAAATGCTAGACTTGAAACAGGTTGCAAGACCTGAGCTAGCTAGGGTACTGCTAGATGCTACTTAAAAAACAAAAGAGAGACTGTGCAGTGACCCACACTTGTAACCCCAGCAGCTTGGGAGGCTGGGGCAGGAGAATCACAAGTTCAAAGCCAGCCTCAGCAACTTAGCAAGGCTCTAAGTGACTTAGGGAGACCCTGTCTCTAAACAAAATATAAAAAGGGCTGGGGATGTAGCCCAGTGGTTGAGAGCCCCTGAATTCAATCTCTAGTACCAAACCAAACCAAACACCAAAAGAGAGAGGTCCCTTAAATATAAAAATAGGTCAAATGCAATAAAGACTTATTTCTCAGCAATGTTTGGTGTTTATTCAGACACCCCGGAGGACTTTGGGGGTATCCCTCTTGGAGAGTGGGAGAGTAGGAATATGTCTTAATTATGAACGAGAAGAAAAGTGTGTCCTAAATGGGTAACCATAGCAAACACTGAAGTAGACTTCAATATTTGTTCTCCTTTTCTGTTCTATTCCACAAAATTCCTACTCCCATTCCCAGCCCAGAGCTGATCCTAGGAAGTGGATGCTCCTCCAAGGACTATATTTTCTGACCCCTCTTGCATCTATATGGGATCATATAACTACTTGCAATGGATATGCATGAGAGTGGCACATGAAATCTGTCATTCTTTGGCCAATGTGTTTAAGATATATGAATATCTTCTCAATTGTCTTTTCTCACTTCTCCATCAATGGAAAGGAGAGTATTACACTTCTGTCACCCCCAGCAGTAGAATCAGTGTAGTGAAGGTGGCAGAGCCAATATCAGCCTTAGGTCTCTGGATGAATGCCAAACATAGATGAGACATTTTTATTGTGTTTGACCTATTTTGCATTGGGGACTCCCCTTCTCCCTGACTCCCTTCCTCTCCTGCCTTTAAGAAGCATCTAACACTACCTGAGCTAATATACCTTATTATAAGAGGATATTAGTAAAGCACATGGTCACCTAGCTAAAGCCTGCATTTTCTAGTCTCTCTTTTGTAACTGAAGTGACTGCATGATTAAGTTCTCAGGGGGATATCACCTGAAGTGAGATGTGTAATGCCCTTTAACAGAAGGGGTGTGTCCTCCTCTCACTTTTTCCCTTTTTCCTACTAAGTACAGGCATGGTAATGGCAGTTAAAGTACCCATCTTGCCCCAAATAATGTTCTGTTGAAGAAGGCTGGACACCAAGATAGAAGAAACCTAGGTCAGTACTTCAGCCTGTCCCTCCTATTTGAAATTCAACATGAGCACAATGAACTTATTTTAAAATCATTTTATGTATGTCTGTTATAGCATACTAACATATAGCTTAAGACAACAAAATTAATTTGTGCTCTGGTCAGCAATTTTTTCAAGTTTAAGTCAATTATTCTATTATATTTATTTTATTAACAACATTGTAATCTGACGTTTATTCATTTCTCCTAAACATTCTATTCTTCGTGCCACCTCAATGGATCAAGAACTCATTATTCCAACACCTTTCTATAATAATTATTCTGTCATTGTCTCCTAGAAATGATACCTGTAGTTAATTACTTCAACTTTGAAGTAATGCAGTCTTCTGGCTTGCAAACTACCAAACGTGTGGGTGGAGAGAGGAGTATACTGTGTCTTCTGCCTGAAGAATTGGGTGAATGGTAGGAACTCATGAAAGGATTACCAGGAAGCCTCAGCTATTCCTGTACATCAGGGGATCCTATTCACGTACAGTTTAGTGCAGGTGAGGAGGACTTAATTCTAGTTCATACCAATAAATAGCCTAATCCTTTTTGAATAGAAATAACACAATAGTAACAAATATTTAATAACCAAGAAATGTTATTAATGCTTGCATATAACAAATACATTAAAATTTTTAGAAAAAAAACTGAGACTACTTGATCATATAATGCCAACTTTCATGGTAATCTGATTTATTTCTATTTCCTACATACCCAAATGACTAGTTATCCTATTAAGCAGAGGTCAAATTAAAGTGTTTTAAGTCTTATTTATTATAATAGTAATTATGTTTGGACTAAAAGTTACTTTTAAAATTTTTAAATGTTACAACAGCTTTGTGGGATATAAATCACCAAATACTAATCAAGGATAAGTACACTAATCTCTAAGCACAAAAATCAATCAGTACCACTTAGTCTTCTACGTTATATAGCTTGTTTATTTACCTTCTATTGAAGGAATATGTGTAATAGAATCTGAAAATCAATACGATTGCCCACTCACTTGTACCTGTGTGTTACTCTTGTGAGGCTATGTGAATGACCATTTACAAGGTTTGAAATCATCTGTGTTGTAATATTAATGGGAACAGGATTTTGCAGAAAAGGATATTCAACTGCCATATAGGAAGCTTGTATCTCTTGGCTGTACCATAATAACTAACATGACAGGGCAAACTATAGGATTATTGGGTTCTCCATTTCATCATCTCTGCATTGAAGGGCTTGTACTAAATAATCTCTCAAACTCCTTCAGATTAAAATTATGAATTAGGGAAATAAAATGTAATCAGTAAAGAAAAGTGACATGTCATCGTGACGGAATCCTATTTTTAAAGGGAGAAATGGTTATAGATATACATATTTTGCTTTTGGGAAATAGCCCAAAGCATGGCAGAGAACACACTATATCTTATAGAAATTCTCATTGCTCCCAATTTCTCCTGAATGTTATGGAATCTCACCCTCTTTTTCCGCTCAATATTGAATGTACTGTTAAAAATTTATCCCCCAGGTGGCAGTGTAGCATTCCAAGTTTAGAATGATCTGCTCTTGAAAAAGACAATATAAGCTTGTCTCTGCAGGTTGATGTGCTATGTTTCTTCCTTTTGGAGGAAATATGCTACAATACCAAAGTAATAAGACCTGAGTAATCAGAGACAAATATTCCATACAAAGTAAACACAGCAATGATCCACTTCCAATTGCCTGTGCAGCACCATGTCCAAGGGCACACAAAGTGATCTAACAGGATCTTGCAAAATTTAAAAGAGACTAGGTGTCAGAAATCACCTCTAGTTTGAAATCTTTGTTTTATATGTTATTTTATCAGAGTTTGCGAACATTTACTGAATGCAATAGGATTAAGAGACTGCTCAGAAATGGTCTTTCAAAATTACAGATGAAATGGGCAGGATCCATCAAACCTTCATTTAAAGGACTACAAGCTACTGATGCTAATTGGGGGCACTAAGACTTGCTTATGAGATACACACAAAAAAAATGAACAAACAAAATAGCTTCATATTGTCACCATGAAAAGAAGCCAGGAGGGGGTCACATTCCTGTTTTATGATAATAATCCAGTGAATCCATTTGGACCAAAACAATATCTGTTCATCTGGATGATGATCAAAGAAATTAGAATGAATCTTTAATTTTCCACTGTACAGTAACTCAATCAGGCTTTGTAGAATTGTTATACTAAAATAGCATTCATCAGTAATGACATCAAACTAGTAGAAGTAAATGTAGGAAAACAAAATTTTAAAAGGTTATGAATGACCATCTTAAAAGCAAGAAAGATTTCATTTTGACAGGTTTTAGAATGTTGTCAGTTTTATGTTCTTAAGATTCTCTTATGTTTAGATCTAATGAAGTCTTTCCAGTTTCAGATCTCCTTGTAAGAAAAAACAATTCGTATTACCTGAGAAACATCAATGAAAGTCCTATTTTTTCTTAAAAAAATCCAAACTCTATTGTTTATCTGCTGTTTATGAATTGTCTACCTGTACTACAGGTACCCCACATGAATACTTAATTGCAGAATTAAATTCTTTCTCTTATATGTACAGCCCTGCCAACAAAAAACTATCCTTCTTTTTCCAATTCAATTAAGAAAAAATCAACATAGGCACATATGTACTGTTGTACATAACTACTGCTTGGGAAACAAAGAAAATAAGGTCTGTCTGCCATCAATGGCCATAGTCACTAGTGGGGAGGATAGACAAATTGTAAATAACCATGAACAGAACTATATTATAAAGGTGGCATGGTAAGGATGGTGGGTCTGGAGCCAGCATGCTAGATTAATGTTTTGGCTCTGCCTCTTAATATCTCTATGGATTTGGACAGATTACTTTTCCAGTTTCTTTATGAAGCAGATGAAAATGAGAGTACTTACCTCACAGAGCTGTTTTGTAAAGAATGAGTTAATTGAGTAAAGTGCTTGGCATATAGCCAATTCATTACCACAGAACAAAGGGGAAAAAATGTCCTGGGGTTAAGAAAAGGGAGAGACCAATAAAGTAACTAAGACTTGAGATTAACCTGTTAGAATCCCCTTTAAAGAGATTCAATGATTTATTAGGGGAAGAGGATACAAGGGCACTTCAGACTAATATGACAAGACATGAAAGGTTCGAGTAAGAGGCAGCAGTAGTGCAGTATTGTTGCAGGAAGAATAAGGAAGTGGGAAAACAGGTCCAAACACATATATGAAGTTCAGTTTGCACTGAGCTATCAAGATTTGGTGTAATCAGAAAATACGGGAAATGGCTGAGTATTTTTTTTCACAAGAGATGGATAGTCATATTTATGTTATCAACTTATTAATTATTCTGGTAATTTTATGAAAAAAAATGGAGTATAGAAGGAAATAGCAAAAGGGTGATTAGAGATGAGATTTTCAAGGAAACAGAATCCAGAACAAGATGGGTGAATGATCATTGCTTAAAAATGATTTGTTGCTTGGATACAGTGGCTCACAGCTTTAATGCCAATGATTTGGAAGGCTGAGGTAGGAGGATTGCAAATTTGAGACCAGTACTAGCAATTTAGCAAGATTCTGTCTCAAAATTAAATAAGTGTCTGTAGCTGTCTGTTGCTTAGTGGTAGAGTACCCCTGGGTTCAATCCCCTGTATCACAAAAAGAAAAAAAATAAAATAAATAAAAAGATTGGTTGGCTTGCCAGACAATTTAAAAATTACATTATCAACATAAAGACCCTTTTGGTAGCCTACAAATTTTTACATGATTTTCCTGCCTGGTTGCAGATTCCCATCTCATCTCTCACATAGATAGGATTTCAGATTTCAGACACAGAATTTAAATATTCTACAAGGAAATAGCTACATATATTCACAGTTCTTTGCCCCTATTTCCTGAACACCTTAGAACCAATGCAGAAGGAACTTCCTCTTCTGATAATTCCATTTCCTGTGGGGGGAGACAGAACTTGCTGAGGCTGACACGAGCAGCTTCTTTCCCACTTAGCTCTTTTTTGACCTGTGACATCATAGACCCCGCCCCTTTCCCTCTCCTCTATTTCTCTGCCTTACTTTCTCTTCCTGCCTGCCTCTGATCTGTTCCTTACCATCCACCTCCTACTTCTCTCCTCCTTCCTCCCTTCTTCCTAAATAGAATCATTGTACTTGAGCTCTTCCCTTCTCTGTCCCCAGTACTGAAGCCGGAAGGGTGTTCTTTTGGCTAATGGACCTTGACGTTCTGAAGAAACATGTGATCTGAAGGAAGCCACAGGCTATGGAGAGGGAATGGTGACTCTTCCTCCTCTTCCACTTGAAATTATTCAAAAATCACTTCTTGAGTAGTTTGAGCTCTTAAATCTTCATTAGAACAAGCTTAATTACAACTCTCTGGACAAAAAGAACAATAAATAGCCATGATTTGAGGACTTTTCCCAAATCCTATCAGCTTAGATTAGTGAATAGTTTCTTGTTTGCACTCAATGCAGTGTGCAAAACAAACAACAAACAAAAACATTCTAGTAATTGAGAGTTAAGCTTAGATAATGAAAATGAAAAAAGAAAATAGGAAATCAAGTGATTTTAATACATTTCACCACGTATCTCTGTAGTCCTGTGGTCTCCTCCTGGCCACTCTGGCTCATTATTTACTTCAGCTGTCTGGTTTTATCTACATCTGCCCTCATATCACCAAACATGGCTGTTCCGAGCTTCTAAATTGAAATGCCCTCTGTTCTAGAGGTCAGCAGCACTGGACTGTTTTATTCAGTACTTGAGAATGTGGTCCAATAACAGTGAGCTTGTACAATGAACTTGGGCATTACCATAACATAGCACAGATATGGCCCTAGGGAATGTATTAGTCATGGTGTACCTGGCTGCTATAAAAAAAAAATCAGTAGCTTTTTTTGGCTCTGGTTTTTTCTATGATGTCAGAGTTCTTTGGATCTTTTTCACTGATCAGCCAATGAGTGAAGAGGGAGAGCAGGTGAAGAAGATCTTGGAAGTGTTTTGGGGGCCATGTCTAGAAGTGGCATTCACCACTTTCACCCACATCTCACTGCTGGAGCTGAGTCACAGGACCCATCTAAATGTAAGGGAAGCTGGGAAATTTGGTCTATCAATGAGCTCAAGAGGCAAAGAAATGGAATTACCTTTGCCATAGGCATCCATTCTAGGTGGTTAGCAGGGAGGTCGGCATAAGAGCAGTGTACTGGGCAGATGCCATAATGGGCCTTTTATTATAAGACAACTGTCTTTCACTAGGACTTCAGCAGAGCTACACTTGGCTTGCTCAGTTCCCCAAGTCTAGTTTGAATTGCTTGTTTCAGTTAAATGATGTTATTTTCTGACAGCATTCAAGAGAATTAAAGAAATGACTTTACTTCCTTTCACTGTTACTCATCTAGATTCTCAGATTGTTTATTGGTAATCTCTACTTCTTTTTAATGTCATCTCTCAGGGAGAAAATCCTATTTCAGCCAAGAGATTTCATTCTGTAATTACATCACAAAGGATCACTTTATAAGGAAGGCATTGACTTTGAATTTCTGTCAGCTTCAATTTAAGCAGATGGAAAACTATGGAATATATACCATAAACAACCATCTCTTTTAAGCTTAGCAACCAGAAATATTTCAGCTTTCCAAGTCAGCTAACAAGCACACAACCTGCTCATCTTTCCTATGCCTGAATAGTTCAACAAATAAACACTTTGTTCATAAAACATAAAATGCATAATGATACTTAAAACAGTAGAGAGAACAGAGCTGTCTCTCAAATGAGGTTTCACTGTTTCAATACATCAAATTCCAGGCCCCCCACCCTTTCTCTCAACTCTTCTGGCAAGGCTGGCTGCAATTGCTATGTGGGCTAAACTTTAAGAAATCTATAATAATCAAACCTCTAAATTACCTCTTCTGTTTAATAGAAATCTTCCAGGAAATATGCTGTGGGAGTGGAGAAAGAATCCTAGCTGTTAAAAACGATGTCAGCTCATCACAGAAATGTGATTTCCACTATTTCTACCACCCCAGTAGTAAAAATTTAGGAAATGAGCCTTTTTATCTCCTGTTACCCATTTCTGCTACTAAAGCCAAAAGAAGCCCCATTGGTATGCAAGCCATTGAAGTTCACAGTGCACTGTAGCTGTAATGCACTGTAGCTGTATAGATCTGCACACCTGCAAGAATACAGATACTGAATGTGCATGTTGCTATGTATACGGAAAGCTAATCCCTGGGTTGTTTGTCATTAAAGAACCCAAATACCCTATCAAGGCAATATGACTAAGCTTATGCATTTTCTAAGCCACTTAACACATCATAAATAAATACATGGGATTTCATGGACCAGAGACAACTAACTGAAGAAAAAAAAATCGTTATATTTATGAGAGGATGAAAATAATTGAGAATTTAGCTTTGTTTTGAATTATAAATATTGTGTTTAAAGACACCATGACCACCACTTCCTTTGCTAAGAAGAAGCTCAGGAGGCATGCTCTCCTCATCTCCTACATCCAGTGGTTTATGGAGGACCTTCTGAATCCCAGTTCTAAAACTCACCTGGATCCAACCACTTCTCATCATCTACACTGCAATCACCTCACCCAGTTTTCATCATTTCTTACCCCACAGCCTTCTGCATGCTACTTAAAGTGAGGATCTCAATTTACCTGCATGGGCACCACTTGGACACTTTTCAGAAAAATTGTATCTCATGCTCCAGCTAAACATGCTTTTATTATTTGCATTTGACAAGATCCTCAGATGATTTATATGCAGCTACCATTTAAGCAGCACAGACATATCTCCTTGCCTCTGGCTTTATTCATTCCTGTTTTATTCTAAACACTGAAGCCAGAGTGATCATTATAGAATTCAGATCTGATCATGTCACTGTTTTGCTTAAAATCCTTCAACTTCCTGTCTTTTGGCTGAAGTAAATAAAAAAGAAAAAGGAAAAATAATTACAAAGCCCTCCAACACCTGGTTTCTGTTACTTCTTCAGCTTCATCTCATAACCTTTTTCCTTCCCATACAATGTATGGTCACCTTTGTTCCATATGTAAATGATATTCTGTTTTACCAGTGGAGGGTCTATACTCACTATTCCCTATCTGACCATTCTTGACCTTCTGGTCAACCTTAGTCCTTTCAGCTTTGATTTAAAGGTTAGTTTATTCAGGACCCTTTCCTCTGATTATGTAGTCACAACATCATTTCTTGCCTTATCAAACTGCACAATGCCATATTAACTTGTTCAGTACATGTACTTCTTGCTAAACTTTAATTTTCACAAGAAAAAGGAACATATCTGTCTTGTGCAGAGTAATATCCACAGTGCTTGAGATAGTAGCTAACATGTGGCAATTATGACCAAATGAAATAATTTTTCATAAAGTTGAATGAGCAAGGAGGGGAATCCAAGATGGTGGGCTAGAGGGAGGCTGCATTCTGTGTTGCTCTGGGACCTGGAATTTAAGTAGAGGGAATACTGTTTCTCTGTGACTGATTAGAGGACCCCTGACAGCTGCTCCTGTGCAGGAATCACATCCACTATGTCTACGCAGGTCTCCAGGCCTCAGCGTCAGGGCATGATTCCCAGCCACTCATCCATGCAGGACCTCCAGGTGCCAGAGAAGGACCACCTGTATCAGCACCTGCACAGGATTACTGGCCACCACTCCCATGCAGGATACCCACACATTGCCCACACTCAGGAACTCTGGCCATCACTCTTGGGTGGACACCCATCTACCAACATGGGGCTCTCCTGGTTACCTTCATCTTGGAACACTGCAACCACTGCCATAGTCCCCTATATGCCATACAAAGCCACACCACACAGGGTCTGGAGACAGCCACCAGTCACAACACTGCATGTTACAGAGCTGCATCTCTGAACACACTGCCCAACGTCACCGCCCAGCCCCAGTTGACCTGACACCCCATCACTGAAAACAGCTGCCTCCATATTGGGACACCTTTGTCACCATCTTTAGTTGGGGCAACTCCTATCTTGGAACACCAGCTGGGATTTAGAAGCAATATCAAGGTACCTATAGTCTCCAACTCACCCGTCTCCTCTGTAGCTGCTAACCCTACACAGTGCCTATGGCTATGTGGCTGGTCCTTAACTGCCCAATATAAAACAGCTCTCTGAGACAGGTGCTCAGCCCCAGAAAGCAGCCCACAAGACCTCCAGAAAGTTTCCTGATTGGGAAGCAGAAACGGAGGGGGTGAGTGAGATACAGTTTAGAGACTAAATTAGAGACGGGGAATTGTGAGGTCTACAGGTGATATAAGGAGATAAGACCAGGCACCCACATTAAATTGGCAGGAGATTCTTGGGGTGGAGTCTCCCATCAGGACCAGCAAGTGCTATACCCCACCCCTAGGAGCTCCACCCCCAAGACCAACCCTTCCACCCTAATAACCTTCACCATCCTGAAGGTTGAGATACCATCAAACAACAGATAACCCTACCTATTAGATGAGAAGGAACTCAGGAAAGATAATGATCTCCAACAAATACAATCCTTGTATCTTCCTTCAAATTTTTTTTTCTTTCTTTCCCTTTTCCTTCCCTCACATCCACAAGATTGGTGAAACCAAGTACTTTTCATGAATTAGGCTACTGAGAACTGGGATGTCTGAATAGTATTTTACAGTTGTGTTATATATTCTTTTATCTCATATTTCTACATTTTTAATTTTTCTTAATATTTATGTTTGTTTTTTGTACTCTATTGTCTTCCCACTTACTTGTTGCTCCCAAATCTCTTTCTCTCTCTTCTCTTGCTACTAACCAACTTCTTTAGATTCTTCTTTCATGCTTTCTAAGATCTAATAACTTAGATCTTATATATTCACTTCTTATCCCCCTCAACATCTCATCCTACACCTCACCCCTGGTTTATTGTACACCATCAGAAACTGTAGACTCTTTTGCAAACCTACTGTTTATATTGTAGATAATAATTGAACTGACCATTTTTGTATATTGTGACAAAACCGTAAACATATTAATAGCAGCTATTTGGTTTAAGGTTGTATATTGCTTGTATTGGGATCTGTTGATATGGTTCTCCCTATTAAAAGAGAGGTATTGGAACCCTGCAGCGATACTATAAGCCTATAGGGAAAAAAGTATAATGCCTCAGATCCAAAGTGCTAGAAGGGAAGACACATAAACAACATGATGAATACAAGGGAAGAAAGTACCCCAAACAAACCAATATACTACATTATAGATTTCATGGCCAGCACAACAGAAGAAATGATAGAGAAGGAATTCAGCATGTACATAACTTTAATGTTCTGTGAGTTAAAGAATGATATAAGAGAGTAAATAGAGGCAGCAAAAGATCATTTTGATAAAGAGCTACATAAATACAAGAAGCAAAAGATTATGTCAATAAGGAAATAGAGATTCTGAAAAAACAAACAAACAAAAAACAGATTCTTGAAATGAAACAATACACTAAATTAAAAACTCAATAGAAAGCACCACCAACAGATTAGATCAATTGGAAGACAGGATCTCAGACAATGAAGAAAAAATATATAATCTTGAAAAGAATGTTGACCACACAGTGAAGATGGTAAGAAACCATGAGCAGAACATTCAAGAATTATGGGATAATATACAAACACCAAATTTAAGAATTACTGGGATGGAGGAAGGCATAGGATTCCAAACCAAAGGAATGAACAATTCATTCAATGAAATAATATCAGAAAATTTTCCAAACATGAAGAATGAATTGGAAATCAAATACAATAGGCCTACAGAACCCCAAATGTACAAAATCAGAAGAAATCCACACCAAGGAACATTATAATGAAAATGCCTAGTATACAGAACAAGGAGAGAATTTTAAAAGTCAGAAGAGAAAGAAATCAGATTACATGTAGGGGGAAACCAATTAGGTTATCTGCAGATTTTTCAACCCAGAACCTGAAAGCTAGAAGATCCTGGAAAACACATATACCAAGCTCTGAAACAAAATGAATGCCAAAAATCATACCCGGCAAAACTAAGCTTTAGATTTGATGACAAAACAAAAACATTCCATAATAAACAAAAATCAAAAGAATTTACAACCAGAAAGCCTGTACTAGAGAACATCCTTGTCAAAATATTTCACAAGGAGGAAATGAAAAACAGCAATGAAATTCAGCAGAGGGAGGTAGTACACTAAAGGAAAAACTAATCAAAGGTGAAACCAAGTCAGTTAAATACCAAAAATAAATAAGAATGTCTGGGAATACAAATCATGTCTCAATAATAACCCTGAATATTAATGGCCTAAACTCACCAATGAAAATACATAGATTGACTGAGGCTGGGGTTGTGGCTCAATGGTAGAGCACTTGCCTAGCATGCAGGAGGCCCTGGGTTTGATCCTCAGCACCACATAAAAATAAGTAAATAAAATAAAGCTATTGTGTCCAACTACAACAAAAAAATATTCCTTTTTAAAAAGAAAATACATAGACTGGCAGATTGGATTTAAAAAAAAAGACTTAACAATATGCTGTCTCCAAGAGACTCATTTTATAGGAAAAGACATCCACAGACTGTAGGTGAAAGATTGGGAAAAAGCATACTACTCACATGGACTGCAGAAACAAGGAGAGATCTCTATCCTCATAACAAATAAAGTAGACTTCAAGCCAGAGTTAATCAAAAGAGCTAAAGAAGGACATTTTATACTGCTCAGAGGAACCATACACCAAGACATAACAATTATAAATATATATGCCCCAAACAGTGGAGCATCTACGTTCATCAAACAAAGTCTTCCAAGTTCATGAGTCAAATAGACCACAACACAATAAATCTGGGTGACTTTAACACACCTCTTTCACCACTGGATAGATCTTCCAAAACTATAGAACTCAATAATATAATCAATAACTTAGACTTAATTGACATATATAGAATATTTCATTCTTCAATAAGCGAATACACGTTCTTCTCAGCAACCATGGATCCTTCTCTAAAATAGACCATATTATGCCACAAAACAACTCTTAGTAAATATAAAAGAATAGAGATATTACCCTGCATTCTATCAGATCATAATTAAATGAAAGTAGAAATCAATGATAAAATAAGAAATAAAAGCTACTCCAATGCCTGGAGACTAAATAATATGCTACTGAATGAACAATGGGTTGCAGAAGACAACAAGGAGGAGATTAAAACATTTTTAGAGGTGGATATATTATATCTATATTCTTATCAAAATCTCTGGGACACTATGAAGGCAGTTCTAAGAAGAAAGTTCATTGTATGGAGTTCATTCCTTAAAAGAAGAAAAAGCCAACAAATCTATAACTTAATATTACATCTCAAAGCCCTAGAAAACTAAGAATAAATCTACACCCAAAGCAGTAGAGGATAGGAAATAATTAAAATCAGCACTGAAATCAATGAAATTGAAACAAAAGAAAAATTTTAAAAATTGACAAAACAAAAAGTTGATTCTTTGAAAAAATAAATAAAATTTGCAGACCCTTAGCCATGCTAACAGAGAAGGAGAGAGAAAACTCAAATTACTAACATCTGTGATGAAAAAGAAAATATCACAATAGACACTATAGAAGATAATTAGAAATTATTTTGAAAATTTGTACTCCATTAAAATAGAAAGTATCAAAGGCAATGACAAATTTCTGGAGACATATGATTTGCCCAAACTGAATCAGGATGATATACACAAGTTAAATAGATCAATTTCAAGTAATTAAATAGAAGACACCATCAGAAGCCTATGAACCAAAAAAAGCCCAGCACCATATGGATACACAACTGAGTTCTATAAGACCTTTAAAGAAGAACTAATACCAATTCTCCTCAAATTATTTCATGAAATGGAAAAAGAGGGAACACTTCCAAACTCATTCTTTGAGGACAATATCACCCTGATGCCAAAACCAGGCAAGGACACATCAAAGGAAAAAAAACTTCAGACCAATATCTCTAATGAACATAGATGCAAAGATTCTCCATAAAATTCTGGCAAATTGAATACAAAAACATTGAAATGATAGTGCACCATGATCAAGTGATGCAATGTTGGGATGCAATGTTGGTTCAACATATGGAAATCAATAAATGCAATTCATCACATCAATAGACCTAATGATAAGAATCATATGATCATCTCAATAGATGCAGAAAAGGCATTTGACAAAATACAGCACCCCTTCATGTTCAAAACAAAAAAACTAGGGATAATAAGAACATATCTCAACATCGTAAAAGCTATCTATGCTAAGCCCCAGGCTAACATCATTCTAAATAGAAAAAAATTGAAAGCATTCCCTCTAGAAACAGGAATTACTATTTAACATAGTTCTTGAAACTCTAACCAGAGCAATTAGACAGACAAAAGAAATTAAAGGGATACAGATAGAAAAAGAAGAACTCAAATTATCACTATTTGCTGATGATGTAATTCTATACCTCAGTGAGCCAAACAATGCCACCAGAAAACTTCTAGAACTAATAAATGAATTCAGAAAAGTAGCAGGATATACGATCAGCACCCATAAATTAAAAACATTTCTGTACATTGGGGACAAATCCTTTGAAAGAGAAACTAGGAAAACTACCTCATTTATAATAGCCTCAAAAAAAATTGGGAATCAACTTAACAAAATAGATGAAAGTCCTCTACAATAAAAACTACAGAATGCTAAAGAAAGAAATTAAAGAAGAATTTAAAACGTGGAAAGATTTCCTTGTTCTTGGATAGGCAGAATTAATATTGTCAAAATGACCATACTTCCATAAACACTATATAGATTTGATACAATTCCAATCAAAATCCCATAGACATTCCTCATAGAAAGAGAAAAAGCAGTCAGGAAATTCATCTGGAAAAATAAGAGACCCAGAATAGCTAAAGCAATACTTTAGAAGAGTGAAGCAGATGGCATCACTATATCAGACCTTTAACTATACTACAGAGCAATAGTAATAAAAATGGAACGGTATTGATGCTAAAATAGACTTGTAGACCAATGGTACAGAATTTAGGGCACAGAAACAAACACACATAAATATAATTATCTCATATTAGACCAAGGTACTTAAAACATATATTGGAGAAAAGATAGCCTCTTCAACAAATGGTGCTGAGAAAACTAGAAATTCATACACAGGGGTTTAATTTCATTTTGCTATCTCTCACCATGTGCAAAACTCAACTCAAAGTGGATCAAGGACCTAGGCATTAAACCAGAGACCCTCTGCCTAATAGAAGAAAAAGTAGGCCCAAATCTTCATCATGTGGGATTAGGCCCTGACTTCTTAATAAGACTTCTATAGCACAAGAAAAAAAAATCAAGAATCAATAAATGAGATGGATTTAAACTAACAAGCTTCTTCTCAGAAAAAGAAACAATGTGAGGTGAATAGAGAGCCTACAGAATGGGAGCAAATTTGTATCACATACACATCAGATAGAGCACTAATCTCTAGGAAATATAAAGAACTCAAAAATCTTAACACCAAAAAAATAGATAACCCAATCAATAAATGGGCCAAGGAACTAAACAGATACTTCTCAGAAGATGATGTACAATCAATCAATAAATATATGAAAAAATGTTCAACATCTCTAGCAATTAGAGAAATGCAATCAAAACTACTCTAAGATTTCATCACACTCCAGTCAGAATTTGCAGCTATTAAGAATACAAACAACAATAAGTGTTAGCAAGGCTGTTGGGGAAAAAATACACTCATACACTGCTGGTGGGACTGCAAATTGGTGCAACCAATATGGAAAGCAGTACGGAGATTCCTTGGAAAACTGGAATGGAACCACCATTTAACTTAGCTATCCCACTCCTTGGTTTATATCCAAGGGATTTTAAAACAGCATACTACAGTGATGCAGCCACATCAATGTTTATAGCAGCACTTTTCACAATAGCTAAACTGTGAAACCAACCTAGATGCTCTTTAATAGATGAATGGATAAAGAAACTGTGGTATATATACACAATGGAACATTAATCAGCATTAAAAGAAAATAAAATCATGCATTTGCAGGTAAAGGGATGGAGTTGGAGAATATCATGTTAAGCGAAGTAAGTCAATCCCTCCAAAAACCAAAGGCCAAATGTTTTCTCTGATATATGGATGCTGATCTATAATGAGGATGCAGGGGATCATGAAAGGAATGGAGACGCTTTAGATAGGGCAAAGGGGAGTGAGGGGAAGTGAGGGGGCATGGGGGTAAAAAAGACAGTGGAATGAGATGGACATCATTACCCTAAGTATATGTATAAAGACACGAATGGTGTGACTCTACTTTGTGTACAACCAGAGATATGAAAAATTGTGCTGTATGTGTGTACTATGAATTGAAATGCATTCTGCTGTCATGTATAACAAATTAGAATAAATAAATAAATTTTTAAAAAAGATGAATGGGCAGTTTTCCAGATCTTTAAGAATAACTGTCTTCTAAAACTCTGAAGCTCTGTCACAGAGAAGATGAATCAGACTTGTCCTGATGGGTTTCAGAGGACAGGATGACATAAGCAAGGCCTATGAAATACTGCACGGTTATATCCCAGCATTTTTGTTAGCACTAAAATATCTGTGAAATGAAAGAACCAGAACCTGTAAATACAAGTTTAAGAGTAAGACAAATCATCAAGGCAAAATTTAGTATCATCTTCCAAGGTGCCATCAATGGAGTGGGTTGTTTTGAGAGGAAGTTCAAAGTGACCATTTTAAAGGTAGCATATGGAATAAAAAGTACCTCCCTAAGGAAAGTGGTTGAAACAGGTTAGATTCTTGGCAATCTTTTAGATTCTTGGCGACTGTAAGAGTCCATTACTTCAACAGCACCTCTGTGAGGGGAAACTGTGTTAATCATAGATGCCAACCTTAATTTAAGAAAAGATGTGGTTCATCCTTATTAAAATTCTAATATTAGTTTTGTGCAGACATTAGTAATAGCTTTCATTATTTGGTATGATCAAAAGGACACAGACACCAAATATGACTTTATTGGGTTGTAATTTGTCCTTAAACTCCACCCTTAGAAAGTCATGCTTTTTAAAATGTTCCTTCTCTAGGCATCAATGTTAGAAATAAAAATATATTTGACTATTATTTTCCATAATTTCTATCTTTTGGGTGCTTTTTAAGAACCCATTCTTAAAAGAGTCAATTACAGAGGGAAGAGTGACAGAGTGTTAGTATTCAGAAGGTAAGAGGGTTATGGGCCTAGACTCAGCTGATTTTTTTTTAAATCAGAGATCTTATTTTGATACCCCAATCTAAATGATATATACCTTATATATAAGACTTTCTCTAATGTCAACTTTCATTCACTTGACATATGTTTATTGAAAGACTATTATGTGCTAAGTACTATTCTAGGTAACTGGGATACATCAGCAATCCAAAGATAAAAATACTTGCCATCAAAGTGTGGTTAATGGATCAAGACTATCAGCATCATTTAGAAGCTTGAGAAAAATACAGAAAAAGGGTGACAGCCCAGTCCTACTAAATCATGTTCTGCCTTTTAATGAGGTCCTCAGGTTATTCATAGACATGTTTAAGTTTGGAAACATTCTTCCAGTGTACCTGCTCTTTTATTTCCTAGGATTTTCACATCTTTAAGTGGTATATCTGTTTATTTGCTTAAAGCCTGTCTGCCTCACTAGACCACAAGCTGCATGTAGTTAGGTAGATACCTATGGGCCAAAGTGCAAGAGATAGGTGGATATCAATAAGGAACTTCATTTGCTCTTCAACTCTGCCAAGGCATAGCCTTCTTCTGACTTCTCTTTTCAGACTCACAAGCTGATTACTTCCTGTTCAAGAGTTCCAGTGGAACCTATCAAGATAACTAACACCTGTCAATCTCTACCTTTGCTTTAGCTGCATCATCTCTTTCATTTTTTTTTAAAACTTGCATGAAAAAAATTTGGACTAAGAATTGATATTATTAATTCCTAAGGATAAAAAATAAATAAAATACATCATTGATGTTGTGATACATGAGAAATCAGTCCTGTTTCTCACTTTTGCTTTTGTTCTAGCAACCCTCAAATGAGGTGGTTTTCTTTTTCTGTTCTGATTTTATATCATAGCTTGGCCCTCTTTTGCATGAATAATAGGAATTGGCAGATGATAAGATTGCCTGAACATTGCAATTTTTGTAATTTATAGTTTATAGCAAAAATTGGCAATAAATGTTTCATAAGCCAAATCAACCTAATAATCTTGCCTCCATTGTCTTAGTCCATTTTCTGATGTTATTACTGAATACCGTAGGCCAGATAATGCATAAAGAAGAGAGGCCTATTTAGTTTATGGTTTGAGAAGTTCAAGAGCATGGCACTAGCATCTGATTAGTATCTGGTGAGGTCCTTCCTGTTGGGTCATGATATAAAGGAAGGCAACACATGGTGAAATAACACATTTAAGAGACAGCTAAACTGGCTTTTGTAACAGACACACTATCTAGGCAACCCATTCACCCATTAATCCATGAATGGATTCATTGATTTAGGAGGGCAGAACCCTTGTGACCTAATCACCTCTTAATGGTCTCACCTCTTGACAACTCAAAATGGAGATTAAATATCAACATCAGTTTTGGTGGGTGTGTACAAACCGGAGCACTTATGGAGACTATTTTTAATATTTTTAAATGGCTGAAAAAAATCAAAACAAGAATATTTCATATTACATGAAAATTATATGAAATTCCAATTTCAGTGTCCATAAATAAAGTTTCTTTGGAGCATGGCCATGCAAATTCATTATGCATTGTCTATGCCTGCTTTCATGCTATAATGCAGAGTCAAGCAACTGAAATAGAGACCATATGGCCACAACTCCAAAATATGACTATTTGGTCCTTCACAAGATGTTTGCCGACTCCTATTCTCCAGTGATATTGCCCATAGAAATACAATAGGAGTCACATAGGTAGATTTAGATTTTCTAATAGTCACATTTAAAAAGTAAAAAAAAATGAAAACAAAAAAGTTAGTTTTGAGAATATATTTTATTGAGCCCAATATATTTTGAGTTTTTATCATTTCTATGTATATTTAATATTAAGAATTATTAATGAGGTATTTTACATTTGTTTTTTATACCCAGCCTTTGAAATCCAATGTCAATTTTACACATCAGTACAACTGAATTTATATTAGCCATGTTTCACAAGCTGGTATCCACAATGGCTAATAGCCACCATATTAGAACTATTTTAGCATATACGCAAGAATGTTGTATTATTTGTCTTAATTTTTGGTTTGGAGTAAAAAGTTATTATTAAGATTAAATAAGGTCAATGATAGGAATCTAGCAGAAGAAATAATTATATGTCATGACTTAAAGTAACGCTTTTTTAGGGTATCAAAGAGATAAATTATCATCACTAAATGGAAAATAATACCATAAAGCAAAGTATCTAGACTTCTTTATTCTTAAGTTTGTATGACCCAAAAGAGAAACAAAACCTTGATAGACTAGAATTTGTTTACCAGGGAAAGTAGACTTTATTTGTAGATTATCTAATCTATAATTTTTCTATGAAACTAAATGGGAAAAAAATCCAGAGAAATTTCATCAAAAATGTGTTATTTTAGCCTATTGCTCAGGGTAACCCATTTAAAGTAGATCACTGAGAAGACTACCTGCTGTTAAAAAAGAAAACTTGTTTGAATTGGACCCCCTAAAAATAGGACCCTAAGGAATATTTTAAATTTAGTCAACCCTTTCCAAAGAGAACTATTTTTTAAAGAATCATATAAGGCAGTATGGCTGGCTTTCAATGCCTGGAATTTCTATCCTATTTAGCATGCAGAATAGCACTCCACAGCTTTCCAAGTTACTAAAGAAGGCCTCCGTCTTTAGTCCTTGCCTTCACTTACCATCTGTTCTTTTTCAAAACCACAGTGCCTCAGCTGCACTGTGGAAATTGACAAAGTTAATGACTTCTAGCTCTGTCTCCTCTTTTGAGGCACTAGGTAGCTCCAATTATCATCCACCATCTCAATCTCCCTCCCTATTAAATGGGGATAATGATGATCAAATAGCGGGCACAGTGTAAGCAGGGGTTGGAAGTATTCTCTTTTGTCTGTTTACTTAGATGGAAAGAACATGGTGTTGTTTTAGTGCCATAGAAAAACACATAAAATGTTCTTTGCTATTTAGCAACTCATATGCTTTTCCTGCTCTCAAAGATCCAACTTTCCTTAATTAAGTTTGGCAACAAATGGGCATCTCCTTCAGGTAAAACCTGCTTCATAACAAAAATAAAAGGAGTTGACAAGGCTCTGGGACAGTTCCCAGTTCAGTTCAGGGCATGAGAGGATAATTCAATGAAAGAGATATAAGGCCTGAGAATGGAAAGGATGACTCTCAATCTTATGCAGCAACAAAGTATGTTTGGAGCAGACAAAAGTGGGCATCAAACAGGATTTTCCAAAGAAAAATGTACTCACACCTAAAGAAAATGCTAAGTTTTTTTGTTTGCTTTTTTGAGGTAGCCTTATCTTGTGCTGACAAAATACATTCTTTTGTATATTATTCTTTATGATTCTTCTCTTCTATGGCCTTGAGCTCTGTAATGATGTATTATTTCTAGAGAGGCCAGGGTGGCTTTATGATGGATGAAAGATCCCACAGTGAAGGAGATCCATTATCTGTTACAGTTGAGTTGACTGAAGTGACTCTGCCTGTGGCCAGTTGTCTGGAAGGACACTTTTAAAAAGAATCTGAATATGGCATGATAAGCACTTTATTTCTGGAATGTGGCTGACACTACCACAAGAACCTGAGTAAAACCACAGACCTAGTGTTCAACTAAAATGAGTAATAAGTGATGGACAGGAGAACTGTGACAATTTGGACCTCAAGCTGATTTTAGAATTAAAAAAATAAATAAAACAATAAAATGTGAGCCATAAGAAAACCCCTTTTTTTCTAGTCTGACTGTAGAGTTGCTGAATATGTCAAAAAGTGTCCCATTTGGAAATACCTGAGTTTTGTGGCATCATCAATGAGTTAGTGTTCATATGTTTGCAGTACTAATAAGAACTAGAGATAGCCTTCAACTTTTCTATTTTGGTATACAAAATTTAAACGTTGGACATTTGAGTTCAACAAACCTTCACTTAGAAGCAATATTATGATCCTTCCTGAGCCTCCCTTTGCTCAACTTTTATGGGAGTGCTTTGATCTTGATGTGTTCCGAAACTGTGTGGTTCCAGTGTGGGAGCCGCTAGGCACAGGTAACTACTGTGTCCTTGAAATTCAGCTACTGCCACTGAGGGATTTTTAAATTATTTGTTTAACTTCAATTCACTTGAAGTTCAATGTAAAAACCAACGCAGGGTCTATGTGTTTTAGTATTGATTATTAATTGAAATGAAATACTAAAATGGGTTTAATCTTGTTTCTTTCTACTTTATTTTAGCATTTCTACTAGAACCTTTTAAATGACCTATGTCATTCCCATTGTATGTTTTTTGGACAGTGCAGGTTCAGAGAAACAATTTCCGTTTTACTATCCTTCTACTTACCTGGACATTTATTTAAAAAATGGCTATGTATGTTCAACAGAAATATTAATTGTCATACACACACATTGTCTCGTATATTTTTATATATATAAAATTCCTTTCCCCACTTTAAATAGTTCCCGTGGGAGGAACCACATCCTAGATAAACAGAGGCAAAAATCTCACTTTCCTTAGTGATCTGAGCTCTTCACACTTCCCATTAATCAGTGTCTGCCCTGCAACTCCAGAGAAGGCTTCTTATCTCACATTTCACGTTTTTTCCCTTCCAGAAGGAGCTTTAGATACCTATTTTAAAGCTTAAAGGCCACCTTTAAGAAAGTTGTTAAGTCAAATGGCTCTCTCTTCGTTAAAGGACAAAAGAGAGAAGTATTTGCCAAGGCTGTTTAATTTGAGGAGGGTAAATTTTTTAGATTTTAAAAGAAATGAAATATTTGCTTTTTCTTCATTGACAGGGAGGTGCTGGGTGCTGCTAGCTCTTTAAGGGCAGGGCCTCAACCTTTCCTGCTCAGCTCCTGACATTTAAAGGCCAGGGCAATCAAGCCCCGCTCAGAGGTGGGAGCTGCCAGTTCAAGCTTTTGTCGGGCAGCCTCTCCTGGATGCCATGTCCACGGCTGGGGCTTGAGAGCAGCCCGTCACGTCATCTTAAGACAGCACACAAGGAAATGCATTCAGACATGTGGCTTTCAAGGGTTTTATGTACTCAGAATAACCAAGATCAATACTTAGACTGAGATGGAGCACATGTGTCAAGGGGTGTGCTTAACAATTCACATACCACTGGAAATAACAATGCCATATTAAAATGCATTTGAATACATGTTAGTTTGGTTTAGGGAACAACCCTCCCCCCTGCTAAATTTAATAATCCATCATCCAAATAGGAAGTTTTGTCCTCTTTTGACTCAGAACAGCATAGTATATTTTTGTGGGTGGGACAACCTAGTTTTCTTCTGAATCTTCTTCATGCATACCAAAAATAAAGCTCGATGGACAGACTTAGGTTTCTGTGGGTGCTCCAGAATGAGGTCTCATCAGCATCTTCTCATTGTTTTGTTTTCTACCTGGTTTTTGAGTTAGAGGTCTAGCTTCTCTCCTGCATCCATTTCTCATTTCATGTCATTGTAATTCCAACCAATGCCCTGAAGGAACCAAGAAATTCTCCTTTACCCTAGCTACCTTTGAAGAACTTCTGAAGGCTAATCACTTGACAGTGAAACAGCACTGATGTGCCTGGCTGTTTTTGTATCTTTCATTCATGTATATTTTATTTTTCTGGAAAGAGAAAAGTAGGAACTGATTCATTGAACTGAGAGTGTTTCTAACGTACCCTTTCCCTCTATCTTAGGGCTATCATCATTAAGAATATATCTTTTTGCTATAACAAGATGTCTGTACATTCTTCTCATTAGATTCTCTTCTGTTTGCTGCCCGTGCCAAGGGCTTATGTCTGAGGGAGATGAGCAGTGACTAGAAGAAGCAATTGTTTTTCACAGGTAAGTCAAAATGACAGACCTTGCAAACAAAAATACTAGGTTGCTACAGGCATGAAAAAAAGGCTTTTTCTCAGCCTGGCCTTAGGTAGGTACCCGGCATCACAGAGCATTCCCTAGAGATCTTGGAGACTGAACATCTACCACCTAAGATAGAATATACATATGGCATATAAGGAAGACTTCCAGTGTCACTCAGTTACAGAAAACATCTGGATATTTTTCCTTTTCTTAATCTGATCTAATTTGCTGATTATCGTCTGACATTTTATAAAACCTGTTAAGCTAGTAAATCTGTCCGTATTTGAATGTAACAGAAGACTTCTCCAATTCCGAATCATCCCCAGAAAGTATATCCTGAAGTTCTTTGTGCCATTCTTTACAGGAAACTGATCAGATTTGTCAGTTTCCTTCTGAGGTTGCTGGGCTGCTTATTGCTATGGGTATTAGGTCTCTCTGCCTCTCCCCCATCCTCCTGCTATATCTCCTTCTCTCTCCCATTTTTGTCTTTCAGGATTACTAATGCAGTATCATTTCTTATTGATACTACATATTTAGGCATATGTAAGGGTTAAGAATTTGACTTTTATTGATGCCAAGATACCTAGTTACCTCCTTTTAGTTTAAACATGATCTATCAAACATGTTCTATGTGTGACAGTAACTGAAACAAAAAATTCTCAGAAGTTACAATGGAAGGCCATTAGCAACTGCTAGCAATGAATAGGGACCCTGAGCTGTTTACCCTGTAAAATCACTTCTGAGTACCAGCACTTCAAGAACAAAATGAGATGTGACGTGGGAAAATTTGGGCTGTGATCCAAAGAACATTTTCCCTGCATTTTATTTTTCTCATTAGACTAGGGAACACTGTTTTTTGATGTTGTTAGGGGAAAAAAATGATAATATACATGTTTTTTAGAGAAGAGGGAACAATTAAATGTGGTTTCACCGATTATGTTCTTCACTCTTGATTCTGGATGTGAAAAATTGGCAAATCTCGCAGTTTTCAAAAAAGGCAAGGATTAAACTTGGGTGTGGTCATTTTATTTAACAGAATTGGATACAACCTACTTAACAAAGAGAATTTTTAAAGCTAAGTCATTTCTGTGTTCTGTTACACAATCACAATAACATCGATTTGTTTATCTATTTACAATTAGTTCCATATGCTACATGATCCTACTAAAAATTTCTCTCATTTATTTATTTATTTATTTATTTTTCGAGATATTGAGGATCAAATCCAGAGCAGTTCCACTCCTGAGCTATATCCCCAGTCATTTTCTTATATTTTTAAATTCTGAGACAGGGCCTTGCTAAGTTGCTGAGGCTGGCCTCAAAAACTTGCAATCCTCTTACCTGTTCTTTCTGTAAGTAGTAGTAGCTGTGATCACAGGCCTGCACCACCATACCTGAGTTAAATAAATTATTTTAAAGTTCTTCATGTGAAAACAATGGAGACCACTCACTTTAAACAAAGCATCACTTTTTTACAAGGCACTTTGTAAAGGGTCTGCCAGAGAAGATATGCTGGTAATTCTGTGTAGAGAACAACTACAACCACAGAATCGTAGAAATTTACCCAAGAAATCAGACCAAACAAACAACAAAGGCCAGGTTTCTTTCCTTTTCTGTGATAAGTGAGCTCTTTATTTATTCTAGGCTCCATGACGAAGGAGCCACTCTCTAGGACACTACCTGACGGAATGAGTTGACAAAACCACAGGGGACATGCAAACCCTGCCCTCTTGAAACTTTGGCTGGAAAGTGATACACACACACACACACACACACACACACACACACACGCCCTTTGTTCACTTTCTATTGGCCTACACAACCCACAAGGCCAGATTTATTAAATAAGATGGTGATGTAGCATATTTCCACTGAAAGATCTCTGAAGGCGAGACACCAAATATGTATTAACTATAATGTAACTTACCCTAGGGGGTATATATCTCTTTCAGAAAGGAAAGAAAGAACCAGACAATCATTGATGTCTTTATATTTTTGCCAAACCAATTCTTTTTACCACTTTTTTATTTAAAGGTCTAGTTGCCTCAACTACACACACTAAAAGGAAATTAGCATTTTTATGTGTCTAAAATCTAAACCAGAATAAAAGAATATATAGTATCCATAGGCACAGACTAGGAAAAAGACAAGTCAAATGTGAAGGGAGAAACAAATCAGATGATCTCTCCAAAGGTATTAAATGTAGGATCTAATATTATATGCCAATTTTTCCAAATAAAATATTCACACATCTCTGCTATATGAGCTAAAAGGCAGGCATGATTTCCATTATAACAGAATTTTACTATTAAATTCAGCACTAGTAATAGCTGCTGTTTCATAATTGCTTGGTAAGAATTAGCCACTGTAAGCACTGGGTTGGAAGGTGAAGGTCAGTCCTTTGATAAATGGAAAGAGCTACTGACAAATGATTAAAAATGGATTATTAAAAAAAATTTATTTTGAAGAAAAATAAGCAGGGAAATAATTTTGTGGAGGTTTCTGATCCTTTGCCCAAAATACATAGTTTAACAATTGTGAAAGGTGCAATGAAGAATTTGTGTACCTGTATGAAAATTTCTAAACCAATATCACTGATATTTCTGTTTACATAGCTATGTCCAATGTTGAGAAATTTAAAAGGGACATATTCACGTTTGTAGGATCCAATTCACATAAATCTGTTTCTTCAGGTGGAAATCACTTTATGTACTTTGGCCTTAATATTGCAGTCCCAAATAATCTACATGAGTGCTTTCATGGAACACTCCTTCTCCAGTCCTGGATTCATAATTCTTCACCATTTTGTCTTCTTCATGGAGTTGGGGCAGGTGTTGATTAATTGAGATCCAGTAATAATTTTTACTATTTAATCTTTGAACCTCATAAATTCAGCACTTGTAATAGTTGCTATTTCATAATTGCTTGGTAAGAATTACCCACTAAGCAGTAGGTTTGAAGGTGAAGGTCAATCCTTAGGTATATGGAAAGAGCTACTGATGAGGGAGAAACTCACTGGTGCTGAGGGTTTGAATAAGAGCCAGAGGAAATTGAAGGGCACATGTGAATTGAGAAGCTGACTCTCTGCGGACTTCATTTTCTTGTTGAAATGTTTTTGCTCCTGTTCATCTTATTATATATTTATGGAGCATGGCTTGTGTGCTTGGTAATTTATAACAATGAATAAGAAACACGAATCACTACTTTTTAGGAGCTCACAAACCAAAAGAGAAAATGATGATAGACCTGCAAATATATAAAGTAGTATGAGGAAGACAATTCCCCCTTTTATTTACTTTTAATTTTTCAAATCTATATTAAATAATTTACTTGTAAAATACATGTTGTCCTGCTTTCTTTGTGGCATATCTTCACTGCAGAGTTGTGGAGAGGATAGATAATTATTTCTTTTTTCCAAAATGTCCAAGGTTATCAAAGCAGGGCCTTGTCTTGCTATCCTCAATTTTATATTTAGACATTGACTTTCATTAGCTATTCTTTATGGTACTATACCTGAAATGAAATTCTGAATTTTTTAAAACCATCAAACCAGTTTATGCATATCTAGTACGTGTTGGTTAATTTGTCTTTAATAGGTGAACATTTTTCTATCTTGAGTGTTTTGTTTTGAATTGTGTTATTTATAAATAGCTTATTTATAAACAGAATTAAATGAGATGTTGTTTAAGTTGAGTTTTAGGTTTAAACATTCAAAACTGGTTAAGTAAAGAGGGAGACTACACACGTGAGTACAAGATGTGCATTTCTGATTATAAAATCCAACAAATTTTGTGGGTACTGCCCTAAGTTTTTATGTAAGAGGGACTTGAGAATTTTTGTCTTGTGGCTATTACTGTTTGAATCCAAATACTTAGTATCGAATTCTGGAATTAAAATAAGTCTCACAGAATAAATATTTGAAGAATAACATAGTAAGAACACAAGTCTGATTTAGGAGGTTCAATCCGTCCCTGGCTCATGAGAAGCTAATGCATATTAAATACTTAACACATATTAGCCATATTCCAGTTGTGTAACTTTGGGTAAAATTTTCCACATCTTTGAGTCTTATTTTTTTTTTTTTGGTATCTGTTAAGTTGTAATAATGATACCCACCTCTTAAGGTAGAGCAAGATGGCAGCTCAATAAGGTCCTCAGGTGAGGGTTTCCCTACTGATACAAATTGAACAGCTATTCACCTGACAAACTAATTTTGTAAGTGCTAGGAAATCGGGAGAAAGAACATAATGCTGCTTTTAGTATAATAAAATGAAAAGTCACTTTGAAGAAGGCAAGAAGGAAAGAGGTGCTTGTGTCACCCCCAATTCCAAGCAGTCCAGCCTGAGGAGAGAGGTGCTACCTGCTTGGTGGTGGGAAAGAGAATTAGGGTCAGTCCTAAGACTTGAAACCTATTACTCTGCCTACCACACTTAAACCCAGTGCTGGGAAAGGTCTGTGGCCTTTACTCCCAGGCTAAATCCCACAGACTGAGCAGCTACAATGGCATTCACCAGGCAAGTGACTGCTTCTACCACTCCTCCTCCAATCTCAGGTGGCAGAGTGAGGAGTATGACTCGTCCTGCTGAAGACAAAGGCATAGAAGATAGTAATGGATTTTAACTTGGAGCTCAGTGCCAGACCAGTCCCTGGGACAGCCAATACCTGGTAGAATTTGAAGACGCTGTATACAGGTTAGAGCTCACAGACTGTATGTCCAGAGTGGCTCCAGCATCAGATACAGCCCTGGGCACCAGTGGGAGAGACTCATACTTCAGCCTACATCATTTTCAACCTGGGAGTGGGTCTGGGCATATCTACCCTCCTCCTAAGACTGTATAGGCCCTGTGACTGTGAGATTCAGGTGTGAACCAGCTTAGCAGAGCCCTGGTGACCAAGGGACTGTCTTCAACATCCAACCCCCAGCCTTGGGTAGCAAAGCTATCACAGGCCAGTCATCACAGAAAGGGCTTTAAAGCTGTCCCAGCACTTGCATTGTGGCCTGCACCACCACCCTGAAGCATGGTCCTTGGTATACCCTAGACACTGTGAGACTGAGATTCAACCCAGTTTAGCCTCAATGTAGGTGGCCAAGGGATTTCCTCACCAACACAACTCCATCTTTAGCATAGAATGGTGCAAGATCTTATTTGCAAAGGATGGGACAGCATAGTTATCAATGACTTTGCACTGGAAATTAGTGCTGGTCTGGTGAAACCTAACATTGAGAAGGCCTTAATCATCCCCATCCCCATGCCTGCCGGTGGAAGAGCATCTGGAATAGCTCCAGTATCAAAGGAAAATATGAAGATTTATTTCTTTTGGATGTCTACTCCAGCTAGCATCATGTACGGCTAGTTGCAGTGGTTTTCAGCCAAGTGTCCTCTTCAGCAATAGGCATATTATAGCAGGAGTCCTCAGTCCTATTCCAGTGTTATGCTGGTTTTAATGAGCTCTGTGCTCAGGGTGTGACACAGATTGTTTAGTGGCCACAGGCATTACATAGGAGCCTGGGGCAAATTCATGCAAGGTGAGTCTTTCCAGAGCTGGGCAGAATCCTGCAGTACCTGACCACATCACGATAACTGTGGATGAGGCATCTGGGACTACCCCAGGAAGAAGCTTGTGGGACAGACTACTCTAGCTAGGCACTCTTGTTGGATTTTTCTGAACAACACACCTCTGAATTTGGACAACCATTGGCTTAGATTGTCCTCTTGTATTAATATACTGACAACATACCAATAGCAGACTCCAAGAAAATATAGACCTAGATGCTATGCAGTGCTGAAATAGTCAAGTATCTTCAGGCTCAGAGAAAATAAGCACTCTTCTTAGAATTTCTGAAAGGACAAGATGAACAAAGCAATTTAGGAAGACTGGAACATTCATGTACTCTTTCAATTCAAGATGGCTTTGCATGTCAATAAGCATCAAAAGCTCTCAGGGAACCATGTCACTCTTACACTAATGTAAAGCTCCTGTTTTAAGAAAACTTAATGAGTTGAAATAAAAAGAGAGAGACAAATGTTTCAATACCCTAATAGAGAAATTTCAAGAAATGGAAGCAATTAAAAAAAACAAACAATTCTTTTTTTGGTGGGGGACAGCTGGTACTGGAAGTTGAACCCAGGAGCACTTTACCACTGAGCAACATCTCCAGTCCTTTCTTTTTCTTTTTTTCCTTCTTATTTTATTTTTTGAGATAGTGTCTCACGAATTTGGTTAGACCCTACTAAGTTGCTGGTTTTAATTTATCATTCTCCTGCCTCAGTCTCCTGAGTGGTTGGGATGACAGGCATGTGTCACTGTGCCCAGCAAAAAATAAATTATTGACAGTCAGTGAAATTAAAAAGGCAATAGAAGGCATCAATAATAAAGAATCAGTGAGCTTGAAGACAGGCTACTTGAAATGCCCAGTTGAAGGAGAAAAAAAGGAAAAAGAATGAATACTGAAAAAAAGCTTAAGGGAATTTTGAACTGTATTTAAAGAGCAAAATTTGGGTTATTTGGGTTCAAGAAGACCTTGATAATGCCAAAGCAGTAGAAAAATGATACAAACAAATAATAATATAAAACTCCCCAAATCTAGAAAAAAGGTTAAAATATCCAGGTATAAGAAGATCAGAGATCAACAGTGCAATATAATTTAACTAAGTCTGCCTCAAAATATCTTATTACTAAGCTCTAATAAGTGAAAAATAAAAGAAATATTTTTAAGGCTATAATATAAAATAAAAATAGCACATAGGGTTGCCTGAATTTCCTCACAGTAGACTCTCTCAACAGAAATTTTATAGATCAAGAGAGTGGCACAAGTATCTCAGAATACTGAAGGAAAAAAGTGTCAACTGAATTTACTATACCCAGCAAATCTATCCTTTAGAAAAGAAGGAAAGATTGTGACCTTCCTAAGGAAACAAAAGCTGAAAGAATATATCTCCAAGAGACCTATTCTATAAGAAATGCTAAAGTTCTTCAAACAGAAAGATACGTTGTTAACAAGTATGAAGAAAAGATGATAAAGTATAAAACTCACTAGTTAGAGTAATTACATAGATAATCAGAATGCTCTAATATTATACCATTGTTCATTAAGAATTCATATCTTTAGTATGAAGAATTGAAAACAACTAAATTATACTAACTACATTGATATGTTAAGAGACAGACAATATAGAAAGATGTAATATGTAATATTACATCAGCAGAATGATGGACAAAAACCATATGGCAATCTTGATAGTTACAGAAAAGGCATTTGATAAAACTCATTATCCCTTCATAGCAAACATGCCGAACAAATTAGATGTTGAAGGAATGTACCTTATCATTTAAAAGTTTATTTATAATAAGTCAACAGCTGACAATAATATATTGAATGTAAAGCTGAAATCTTTTTAAGATGCACAATAAAGTAAGGGTTCCCACTTCATCACTTTTATATTTCATAGTTCTGGAAGTCCCAGACAGAGCAATCAGGCAAGGAAAAGAAATAAAAGTCATTCAAATTGGGGAAAAAAAAGTCAAACTGTCACTGATTGCAGATGACATGATCTTACATATAGAACCCTCTCAATGCCTCCAAAATCCAGTTAGAATAATTGAATTCAGCAAGATTGAAGGGTAAAAAAATCAGAATACAAAAATTGGTAGTATTGCTATATGCCAATAGTAAATTATCTTAAGTATCAAGAAAATTATACTATTTATCATAACTACAAACAAATAAAACTCAGAAATAAATCTAACTAAAGAGTAAAAGCATCTCTATGTTGAAAACTACAAAACATGGATGAAAGAAATTGAAAATGAAGCAAAAAAGTGGAAAGATAATCCATGTTTGTGGATTGGGAGAGTCAATGTTGTTAAAATGTCCATCTTACCCAAAGCAATTTTCTGACTCGATATAATTTCTGTCAAAATACCAATAACTTTCTTCACAGAACTAGAAAAAAAAATCATAATATTTATATAGAACTGCAAAAAACACTTCATAGCTAAAGCCATTGTAATCAAATAGAACAAAGGTGAGGAATGACACTACTTGACATAAAAACATACTATAAAGATGCAGTAATCTAAATAGAAGTTATTAAAAAACAGACACATAGACCAATAGAAGAGTATATAAGAGAGTCTGGAAGTAAATCCATGTATCTATAGATAACTCATTTTTGACAAAAGTGGTCAGAATGTACATGGGATCAATCAGAATCTTTTCAATAAATGGTTCTAGTAAAATGGGATAGTTACAACCAGAAAATGTAATTTTTATACCCTTATCTATTACCAGTTACAAAAAAACTCAAAATGGATTAAGGACTTCAATGTAAGACATGAAATAATGAAACAACTGGGAGAAAACACGAGTGAAACAGTTCCAGTCATTGTAATGGACAAGCTTTTTTTTTTTTTTTTTTTTTTTTTTTTTGCACAAGGCCCAAGAAGCATAAGAAACAAAAGCAAAATTAGACAAATGTAAATATATCAAACTATGAATCTTCTGCCCAGCAAAAAAAATAATCATCAGAGTGCAGAGACAATCTACAGAATCAAAGAAATTATTTGTAAGCTGTACCTCTAATAAGGTTAATACCCAGAATATATAAGGAACTCCAAAAACTCATAGCAAAATAATAATAATAAAATGGGAAATAGACTTAGACATTTCTCAAAAGAAGACATACAAATGTCAATAGGCACATGGAAGAACTATACAACATCACTGATCATGAGAGAAATGCAAATCAAAACTACAAAGATGTCACCTCACCCCAAACAAAAAGGCTATTATAAAACAACAAAAGATAAATGATGACAAGGATGTAGAGAAAAGGGAAACACTTGCACATGGTTGGTGGGGATGTAAATTAGTACAGCCATTATGGGAAACAGTATGGAGATTCCTGAACAAGTTAGAAATAGAACTGCATTATGATCCAGCAATCCTATTTTGGACTACATAGTCAAAGGAAAGGAAATCTATAAGTTAAAAAAATATCTGCATCTGCATATTTATTGCTGCACTAACTCTTTCAGCAAAAAATAGAGACCACCTAAGTGAGACAACCTAAGTGTCCATCAGCTGGTGAATGGGTAAAGAAAATGTGATTCAAATAGACACAATGGAATACTACTCAGCCATAATAAGAAGGAAATTTTGTCACTTAGAAGATGGATGGAACTGGAGATCATTGTGTTAAGATAAATAAGGCATAGAAAGAGGAGTTCTGCATGGTTATCAATCAAACTGGAATATAAAAAAATCTGATTTTGTAGAAGTTAAGATTAGAGTGGTGGTTACCAGAACCCAAGGAGAGTTGAGCCTCAAGGGAAAGGTTGTCAGTGGGCACTAAGTTACAGTTAGATAGGAGTAAAAATTGAATTCTGGTATGCTATTGCAAAGTGGGGTGACTATAGATAAGAATAATGTACTATACTGTTCACAAAGCTAGAAGAAGGATTTTTAATGTTTTCACCCACAAAAGTTTAAAAATTTGAGGAAATTATTATGTTTAAACCAATTTAAAGATTACCTAGTACAGACCTGTATTGAAATATTACATGGTACCCCCTTAATACATACAATTTTTTGTGCTTTCTATCAGTTGAAAATTAATTAAAATAAAATAAAAAAATCTGTCTTTCAAGATTATTGTATTTACAGTGTCTAATGATGATTTTCATAGTTCGTATGTACTACATGTATGTTAAGTCCTTTGCCTTTTGTTTTGGGTTGTTGAGTCATTGAATTCCATGATGTTATATTGAAAACTAGATTTAGAATCAGAAGCTCTGATTTGAATTTCAATTCACTCACTAACAAGCTGTATCTTCTTGGGGAAAAAAAGTAACTGCACTTAAGATATGGAAATAAATGATAGCATATTTTCAGGCCTGTTTTGTAGTCTAAATAATGGGATTATATATAAATTATAGGCCAAAGAATTTTCCACGAGTATTTTCTGAAATACTCAGTATGAAATGCTAATTGTTTTTTTTGTTTGTTTGTTATTAGTAAATAAGGCATGCTATACTTGGATAGGATCTCATGTTTCATATGTCATAAGTACTAGATCTGACCTCACTCATTCATTGTTCCTCTCAATAAACAAATAATGTTTTAATGTCTGTAACTGTGCCAATCCTAGGTTCCAGCTGGAAGACATTTTTGTAGGTCATGCCTAGGTCTGCCAAACAGAAAACTCCTAGACTAGTAAGACCTCATGTGGGAAAACTATGCTGTTTGCAAACTTTGGGACAGAAAATTCTGCTCTCTGTGACATGGATAGAATTACTCTTATTTAGAAGAGCCATTAGGTTATATTCAGGTATATGGTAATTAGAACTCATGTTAATTGATTATCATAGTGATGATGTCACTTCTCAAGTGAGTAGAGAATAAACTTTTAAGATAGAAGAGACCTGAAGCTCCTCTGAACTAGCAGGACCCTCTGCTTCACATTAGTATTCTAAACTTATATGTAAGCTATAACTTACCATCTTATCCTTGGTTCTGACTAGTAAGGGTGCATTCATTGGCTTACTATGATTAAAAAAAAATTTCCAGTTTAATGGGATTAATAATCTCATTTCTGTGATTTCTGTATTAATACTGGAAGTCTTGGGCTCTCAAGGTAATGTAGAGCTTGAATGGGATCTCATATGTCTTATTGTCATCTCATCTTGGGAATTGTTTCCTGTGTGCAAAATTGAGGTATTGTATACTCTAAGTTTGAATTACAATTCTTTTCTTTAGCCAGGTGTATGATTTTGGGGAAAATCTCTTCATATCTTTCAACTTTTGGTTTTTTATCTGTAAAGTAGGAAAAAAAATATCATCGAAAATTGGAATTATCCCTTTTATAAAACAAAAAACAATAAATTAGTTTAAATCTGAACCATCTCTAAATCATTTAAATTCCTTTGATGTTTCACTAGCTTTTGTTCTATTTGTGTTCATATATTTAACCAATTCTCTATTTTTTAAGGACTCCAAATATCATGTTAAGGTTACTCAAATCTTTCAATTCAAATATCAACATTTTGATTAGTTGAGAATTCTTATATTTCAGTTGCTTAGAGGACATGCATGGCCTTAGGGAGAAAAATGGCTAACTATGTGTTCTAAAATGAACTTACTAGCCTTGACACAGTATGACTTATTCTAAGACTATAAAAATCTTTAGATTCTTCTTTCACAAAATAGGGAAAATAATAAGTACATCTTTTCTTAAAAGTTTATTTTATGTAGAAAATTTCCAAATGATGCAAATAGTATAATATCCATTATTATTCAGTGTGTCAACCATTCTTAAAAATCATCTAATTGGCATAGTGGCATTCAATTTGGGAAATAAAGAAATAATTTTAAGAAGCAAAACTTAAAGAAAAAAGAAAAAAAAATCACAATATAATGAAAGAGACACATAAGTGATAAATAGGATAAGTGATGTAATAAAACCCCTTCCGGTAGATTCAGCTCAGTTGTTAATTCTTCATCGTCATTGCTTCTTCATCTGTGTTCACCTGACATTTTTTGAATGCCTTTATTATTATTATGTGGTTTGAAATTATTATTTAATTTACATTTTTCTTCCTTAATGGTATAATGAAAAAATGATGCCTTTATTGCACATCTTACTTTTTTTTAATGTCTTCTAATATATTTCCGACTTGAAATAAGTGCTAGACCAATTTATTTAGCAGGAAATAAATTCCCTCACTGCAAGAATTTTGGGTTGAGCAAGAGTTTTTAATAGAGAATGTAAAAAGACAATAATGAATACTCTGAAAAATTTTGTGTATATGGGTACATGGCTGTATTCCTGGAAATAAGATTCATCACTTTCATGAAATTTTCAATTATTCTTGACTACAAAGAGTTCATGTAGAGGGAAAAGCTTTGGAATAAGAATTGCTTGAATCACATTTATAAACTCCTGTATGTAAATTGCCTTCTTTATGGAGCCAATGAAGAAATTAAATGACATAGCATATGTAGAGGACTGGTTTTAGGGGCCTGGGATTGTGGCTCAGCGGTAGCGCATTCCCCTTGCATGGGTGGGACCCGGGTTCGACTCTCAGCACCACATAAAAATAAAGGCATTGTATTGTGTCCATCTACACCTGAAAAGTAAATATTAAAAAAAAGAGTTCAAAAAAAATTAAAAAAAAAACTGGTTTTAGAAGATGGCCAATACATGCAGTGTATAGTAATTTTCATTCTTCATTGCTTGAAGACTAAAGTCAAACTTCTTTAGCTTGGGACTCAAGAGCATGGATGACTTATCTAATTGGGCTTCCTTTTCTGTCTTTATTTTCTCATATTCCATTTTCTGGTTAGGTGGGATTATTCTCTTTTGGGGACCACATCCACATTTTTACTCCCCTAGGCTCTTATTAATGCTATTCATTCTTTCCTAACTTCTTAAATTTACTTCATCTAATTTTTGCCCGAATGTTAAGGCCCTAGCACTACTACCCCACTGAAAACTTTTATAACTTTTATACCATGCAGAATTATTAATATTTTACAGCCCTTATTTTCATAGCAGTTTGTACTCTGTAAAATTTATGAATACATTTTATTTAACAATAATGATATACATTTATCCTATAGCTTCTCTCTTAGGCAATAAGCTCTTGAGGACAAATATCATATTTTCTTCAACTTTGTACATTTCTAAAACCCAGAAAATATGAGCATATATTTGTGGAATCACTGAACAATTCTAGTCACCCCCCATCTTCAGATCAGAAATAAATATCCAACATGTGCATATCTATATTTTTCTATATTTCAAGCTCTTTACATGAATGATCTAGAAATTCAAATTCAAGAAATAGAGTACATTCCTTTCCTTCAGAAAATACAGTAGTTCCCATGTAACACCTAAGACAGGGTCTGAGCCTACACATACATAAAATGCCCTAAAATAACTCAATTAAAAAGGTGACATGAGAGCATATTTTATAAAGTTAGTTCACCTTGACTTCAAAGTAATAAAATTCCCTACAGTTATCTTCCCCTCTTACTCTTGGTTCATTGAAATACTTCTTTGGTGAAATAACTTTTGTTTCAGAACTGGCTACCCTGACTTCCTAATCAAATTACCACCCATACGCCTCACCCCCACCCCATCTGCTCCTATCCCCACCTATCTTTGTTTGCAGTAGCTGAATATTTCAGGAGAAGATTTCCTAGGGAATGCCCTATTGTAGAATATTAAGAAGCAGCATCTTGCCAGTGGGAAGTCGTTGCTATTCTGACCTCTGAAAATACCACACAGAAAGGACAAAAGTTTGATTTTTATGTAATTAAAATAGAGGTCGGTAAAAACATAACCAGTTAATAGTTTTAAGTGTGTACTGATTATCTGATGCTCTTATCAATGTCGCAATTTCAGTGTTGACCTTTTACTTTTATCAAAGGTCTCAGCTTTTCTGTAGCTAAAAACCCAACTTTAACTGCATCCCTACTTTCTAGAGGTTAACATTTGACAAAGAATTACCTGTTATAGTTCTTAATCACCATTATTCTACGTTTATTTTTTCCCTCTTTCCCTTAAAATGTTTTGAGACAAGAGAGAGGAGAAGGGAGATGAAAAAAAGAACCAAAATTTTGGTGGAGATAGCACTCAATGAACTTAAGGTAGAATAAATTCCCTGCCTGTGATGAAACCAATCAATCTCAGGAACATTGAGAAACTTTATTTATCGATCATAGAGAACATTGTAGGGGAAAAGATATTAGGCAAGATTAAAGTTATCACAGGATGATGGTTCTAGAAATTGACTTCCCTCTCCCAGAGAGATGCTGCACATTGTCTTTATCTGTTTATCAAAACACTGCACAATGAAATGAGGTGGCAAGAAACGAAAAAAAAAAAAAAAAAGGCAACAAAACCCCAAACCAAACCCTTTTATGGAAAATAAAACATTTTGGTTATTGCTACAACTCTTTATGTTAAAACAGTGGTTTGCTTAAACGAAGATGAGATTTTGATAAACCTTGATTTCACCTGCATTAATCAAGTAGTCTTTGCCAGAAAATGTAAGGGCTGGGTTATATTTAGAACCATTTTATCATACATTTCATTCTTTTACAGCATGCAGTTGCTAATTTTCCTAATAAGGTCACCTTTCAGTAAATGGTGTGTGTTTTTAATTTGATGTGGGGTACTTCCCTAAAAATAAGGCCAATTTGCGTGAGCTGAGGATCCTTATTTTATCCCGTGTGTCTTTCTCATTATGCCCCAAAGCAGAAGAAAAAAATGCCTTTGGCAGCACTTATTCCTATTGATCTCTGATTCTTTTGCTGTACAGTCCAATAAGAGAACGAGATGGTGTAAGAATGAACATTTCCCTGAGTTTCTTGTGGATGGAGATCTTCCAAGGGCGAGATTCTCCCCTCCAGTCTTTCTGTGCTGATATACAGCAGGGCAGCACAGGCTTTCATGGAAAAGGGGCTCAATAAACCTCCTGGACTGGTGACTGAAGTCACCTGGCCAGATGGGGAAGTAAAGAACTGCTTTTACCTTCTCAAAGGTGGCCAGAGTGACAAAGGAGTTCTTGTAACCTGAGCTGATGAGGTGGCTGGTTTAGGAAGCAAAGGCTCTTTCACTTGGAGAGCTAGCCAAGTGTGTTTCTCGCATTTTAACCTCAGCTATGTCCTAATACTTAGGCTTGGTTATTTTGCCAAGCAGCGGGGGACTCAGTGATCACTTTCTTTAAATGTTTCGGCTGAGGTCTTCCGCCCCATGTAATTTTCATCCCCATGTGAGTCCCTTAATAAAAATCCTAAGCCTTTTACCTCAGAGCAGCTAAAAAAAACATATTTCCAGCTGAAGGGTGTTATGGTTTCAAAGACAGTTTCCACTGAAGATAATGAGTGCTCTAGAGTGTTAATTGAAACAGCAGGAGAGAATGGTTGCTTGCCAGATGTCCCAGGGGAGTCCAATGTGCCCAGGTGATGGCATAAATAAGCCAGAGAAATGGACTTCAGTTTCTTAAGTCAGATCAAATGCAGAAATCTTAAGGAAGAAAGTACCAATAAATACCATTCATAAGTTAATATAAAATATGTGTTTAGCACAGATGAAAGGATTTTACCATCTGTTTTTAGCGCTTCATTTGTTTAAAATCTGAGTTATAAATACCCTTATTTTGATGCGCAAAGTTCCTTTGATTTAAAAATAATTACTTAGTGGTTATTCTCATTTAATTCATACTTTTAATAAATGATAAAGAGAAAACTGTTTTATTGTTCATTCACTCAGGAATTCAGTATTTATTGAACATCTATTACAAACTAGATAGAGGTTGCAAAGATAAATCATATAAAACTTGACTGCAACAAATTGACAAATAAATAGAAGATAAAACAAGTCTAGTAATCTCTCTTCTCTTCGGGAGACACATTCCAAGATTCCCAGTGGATGCCTGAAACCATGGATAGTACCAAACACACTATGTGCTATATTTTAATATGCCACAGCATTGCTGTAATACCAGAATTAATGTACTCTTCCATGTTGTATGTTGTGGAGCTGCTGGTACATCACTACCCTTATTCTTTGTGGCCATTACAAAGTGAAACAAGGAATCCCTGAACACAAACTGCAATGCCACAACAGTCAATCTCATGGCTACTATGTCATCTATGGGTGGGTTAAGGGTGCAGCTTGGATAATCTGGACAAAGGAGCATGATCTATGTTCCAGGTGGAATGAGGCAGGATGGAATGAGATCACACCACAGTACTCATAAAGGCACACAATTGAAAACTTATGAGTTATTTATTTCTGGTATTTTCCATTTAATATTTTCAGATTCTAATTGACCACGGGTAACTAAAACTGCAAAAAGTGAAATGGCAGGTCAGGGGAGAGTACTGTATATTCAACCCTCTAGCATCATGTACAAAGTGGTACATGCAATATATTAACCCAAAGTTCAATTTATTTCAATATTCTTGGCCTAGAATTTAATAAAACCTTCTATCGACCTTTTCTTGACTTGTAAATAAAGTTTACTAGATATAATTGGCAATCTGCTATTAGAAAATTTATAATTCTCTCATCCTAAATTTCTGGGGGCTGGAAGTTCAAAGTCCAGGTGTCGGCAGTGTTGGTTTCTTCTGGAGGTTGTGAGGGCTGGCTTCCTTCTCTTTGGCTTGTAAATGGTCGTCTTTTCTCTGTCTTCATGCATTCTTCACTCTGTAATATGTCCATATTCAAATTTCCTCTTCTTGTAATGACACTGGCCATGTTGGATCGGGGCTCACTGCAATGACCTTATTTTTATTTTTATTACATCGCTCAAGACTCTGTCTTCAAACAGAGTTACATAAAAGAACACTGAGGGTCAGGTCTTCAAGATATGAATTTGTGAGATTGGAGAAGGGTGAGGTGGGACACAATCCAGCCTATGTTGCATATGATGATGTATTGAGTGGGATTTATATGATTTCTGTGGCAAAGGCATACAATGGTCAGCAAATGGCATTTCTAAGGCCTAGAAATTGTAATAAAATATATACATACATACTGGTTAAAGGCTGTTGAAGATGCTGTATATTGACTAGTGGTCTGTTTTCTTCCAACTATATGTACAGATGATTAAGCATGAAAATCATCTTCAGTGGATTGTGGTGCTGTGTGCAGGAAGCTTACCCTTCGTCTTTTAACTATGCACAGAGGTGTAACCCACAGGAAAGGTATCTGTCCTCTGGCTATGCTCAAGAAAAAGGAGGCTAAAGATTTGACAACTCATTAAAATGTCACAGAAAATAATTTTCTAAACCCCAATCTACCATTCATCTATTTTGGAGTTCAAAACATTCTCAATGAGACACAATCTCTCTCTATAGCTGTGAATTTTTATTTTTAACTCAGTACTTTAGTATTTGATTCTGCTGGTCCCTTAAAGTAATGCACAATGGCATAGTTTACTGCCTTTATTTTCTTATTCTTTTATTTGTTGTTTGATTTAAATCATGGATATGTGTGGGTAATAGATATTGGAAGTTTTTATTCACTATGTGCTGGGAGCCATCAGCCAAGTAGGTATGACAAATTCCTTGCCAGCTTACTCCCATGCTGTCTAGTGGATGGACTTCTGAAAGGTGACCTTGCTTAAGGACCAGGGCAGGATCCATGATTAGGGTGTTCCCCCTTTAGAATAGGGCAGTTTAGCATAATAGGAGATTAGGGTGTTCCCCCTTTAGAATAGGGCGTATCCTGCTGCTGAGTTCCTCTTGAGTTCTTAGGGTCAGACAGTATATTTTGGGAGACAGAAGCCCATGCGAAGTGGATTTGGGTAGAGAGTGGATTTGGGAGGAGTGGATTTGGGCAGAGAACGTGGATTTCCCCAGAACGTGTTTGTAGACGGCTGGTGTGAGTTCGGGAATAAAGAATTGCTGTTTGAATCTACAAGCTGTGTGGAGACTCGTGATTTGTGCCCAGCCAGAGACTGCGGCATTTGGTGGCTCGTACGCGGAACGTCTGAAACTTGGAGGTAAGTGAAATTGCTCGCCCCTGAGGGAAGGCGAGAGAATGGGTGACCATTTCAAAAAACAATGTGTTCTTCTTTTGATTTATTTTGTTTTTCTTTCAAGCTGCCTATCCCTAGAAATTTCTCAGGCAAACTGGAAAAAATGGTTGACTAAAGGCTTGAAGTTTGTCGGCCCTGAGGAAGAGAAAATTGATACAACGATTTTTAATTCCGTTTTTGCTTCATTCAATTTCAGTTTTGTTTTGTGTTATCTTATTGGGTTGTGTTATCTTTATAGTAGATTAAAACAAACTGAAAAGATGTTAAGTAAATTGTTAGAGGTTCAGAACATGGAGAAAGACATTTTAGATCAAGCAAAAGAGAAGGTCTCTCGAGCTAGTCAGACAGAGGAAGAAAATTTAAAGGAAAAGGGGTTGTTAGGAAAAAGGCCACAACAGGAGGCTGTTACTAACTCCGTTTTATCACAAGAGGGTTTAATTCAACCAACAACCCCACCGATAGAGACAGCTGGGTGGCCCTCAAACCCCGTAGTTGATAAATGGAATCCTGAGACAGGACCTCAAAGATTAGCATGCCCTGTACTTGAACAGGTAGGAGGGCAGCGAATTCACCGTGCTTTAGATTTTAAAACAGTGAAGCAGTTAAAAGAGGCTGTAACAACCTATGGTCCCCAAGCTCCCTTCACGGTGAGCATGGTCGAGTCCATTACTAACTTGGACATGACACCAGTAGATTGGGCTATGTTGTCTTTAAATTTAGATTCTCGCCCAATGTTAAAACTAAATATTCAAGGACACGACTTTAATGGGCTACTGGACACAGGTGCAGACCTTAGCATCATATCTAGTAAGGAATGGCCAAAACATTGGCCATTACAACAAGCCACTCAAACGCTTCGAGGCCTAGGAGTGGCTACTAATCCCCATAGAAGTGCAATGGTATTAGATTGGAAGGATCCTGAAGGTTGTGAGGGAACTATACAGCCATATGTATTGGATCATCTTTCTATAAATTTATGGGGACGAGATGTCCTAGATCAACTATGTTGCAACATGAAAGAATAACTGTAGGGCTACATGATCCTAAAACTGTTTTTGGCTTAATTGCTTAATACCCTTGAGACTGAGAGAGATACTCCAATATCTTTCAAATGGTAGAATTTATCTATATTAGATGAAAGCAGAAAGATTAAATTATGACATATAGCTAATACAGAGTTTTAATATCAAAGTCAATAGTAAAGATTAAGTTAGTGCCTAGTGGGTTGAATTCTATATGGCAAAAACAAAAAATGATCTTGATTAACATGTGTCATGCTACTCTTCATTCATTCATTCATTCATTTACTGTATTAGTTCATTTTATATTACTGCAATGAAATATCTGAGGCAGTATACTTTTTAAAGAAAAAAGGTTTTACTTGGGCTCACAGTTCCAGAGAACCAAAGTCTAGGGTCCTTATCTGTGATGGCTTTCTTCCTGGCAGAGTCTCAAATGGCACAGATCACCACATGGCAAGAGACAGGGAACATGCATATTTGTCAGTGCCTGTATGTCTCTCTCCCTGTGCTTATAAATCCACTAGGGTTAAATTGTGGGTCTTTACCATGAGTACCACAATCAGATTAGCTTTCCACTCACTTAATATCATTAACCTATGACTTTGAGGATTACCTCCTCCCTGAATTTGGGGGGAGCAAATCCCATTCTAACCATATCATTTACCAAATGTGTTGTGGTAGGTGTTATTCTATGCTTTCAGAATATATCTGTGCATAGAACAAAGACCTTTGTCCTCATGGATTTTGTAATTTACTAGGAAAGAGATCTGTAGCAGATAATAAACATGTTCACAAAAAGTCCATTTTGTAATTGTTAGAATGAATGAAAAGCAAGTTAAGGTGAAGATGCTGAGTTGGGGTGAGCCACTGAATTTTAGATAAATGATCAGGAGATGGCCTCAAAGGCCACTGTAGATCAGATCATTTTTATAATAGAATAAATATGGCTGGAAGTCAATCATGTTCTTATCAATTCATCTTCCATAAAAATAAAATCAGATTTCAAGATAAGGCATGAAAAGTTGAGCAAAGCACATCTGGTATTTAATTCATTTTATTACAAAGTATGTTTTTTGTCCTCTGTTTAATGCATGACTTGGTTCCTGTAGATTTCCTTTATCCTATGAGGCTTGATTTTGAACTGATTAGCCGGCTAGTTTACCACCTCTTTCTCCTAATTTGAGAACTGGGTCTCACATTTCACCATTTCTTTAGAGAGGAGAACATTACTGGCCATGCAAAATCATAGGGCACTCTCATCTCTTCCTGGCCACTCTCTGTAGCTTTTGTTCCTTTTGTTTTTTTTGGTCTGGATGCCATGTACCATAAAAGGAAAAGAAGGGCAAACTTTAAAACAAAAATTATCACTAGTAATGTGCTGTTGAATAACCCCAATACACAATTTTTAAATATTTTAGGTTAATTTGCTATTAGCAGTGCCTGTGCCACCAATTCAAGGCTTGTGGCCAGGTCTTAAAAGTAAGTCCCTAAGCCCAGGAAATGTTAGCAAAAGGGCAAAATTGTATTCTTAACAAGGGAGGCCAACGAAGATAAAGGATCGTAAAGGAATAGAGGGTAGCTTGAAAATATACAATGCTCTATGAAGCTGGCAAAACATTATGAGACATCTAATTTCAGCTGTCAAAGGGGCTCACATTGATTTTTCTCTTCATTGTATGCACTCTTAAGGTCCTCTAAATGGAGTCTTATTTATTTGGCTCTTATATAAGCTATCTTTCTCGGGGGAAAGTTAATAGTATTTTCCAGTAGGAAAATAGGAGCTTAGTTTAGATTGGAATAGTTGAGAACCCATTTTGCTTCTGTTTAGATTCAAGAAAATGAAAAGGCTTAAACTTTCTCAAGGTAAAAAGTCAACAGAAATCAGGGAGCCTAAATCATTGCTCTAAATGCTGTGAGCTATCTGTGTCCCCCTGCTATGTGCCTTTGTTAGCAGTATCTGATCCATCTATTTTCAGCCTCCCTAGCCCCAATCCCACAAAACTGTTTCAGAGAAGGAAAAGAATATCATGACTCAGTCAAAAATAGTTCTTTTGTAAAAAGCATTTAAAACTTGGACAAAAATTAAACCCAGACCTTGACCAAAAGAGAGGCTGTTTAGAAAATGCCATCTATTTTATGCATGTCTCTGTTTTCTTTTCTTTTTTCTTTCTTCCTTTTTTTTTTTGCAAAGTAAATGCATCAGAGTTCTGGGTGACCTAATAAATACTTTCAAAGTATAATTAATCAATTTAGTAATAAAGTTTAAACTTCTGTGATGATTCAAATTTTTAACCTGTCTTTATATATTGAAAACTAAACTATTTACCTTTAAAAAAATAAGCCCTGTATTTTCATTCTTTTTGTACTTACTGTGTGCTCCAAGTTTTCTTAACTCCCCTCCCCCCTGACATTTTTTTTTTAAACCAGGGATTGAACTCATGGGCACTCAATCACTGAGTCACATCTCCTTTTTTGTATTTTATTTACTAAGCACTGAGCTGCTTAGTGCCTCGCTGTTGCTGAGGCTGGCTTTGAACTTGGGATCCTCCTGCCTCAGCTTCCCTAGCTGCTGGGATTATAAGCATGTACCACCATGCCTGACAACTATATCTTCTTAAGGTGCCACTTAAACTTCAAATGCTTCCTTTTCTATTTATTTTTTAATTGACACATAAGTGTACAAATATATGAGGTGCCATGTGATGTTTCAATACACACACACACACACACACACACACACACACACACACACATATATATATATATATATATATATATATATATATATATAATTTATATTATATAATGTTTAAATCAGGGAAAATATATCTACTTCAAACATTTATCATTTCTTTCTAGCAAAATTATTCAAAAATTTTCTTGTAGTTTTTTTTAAACAAGCAGTACATTATCATTATCTATTGTGCAACAGAACACCAGAAAGTATTTCTCCTTAAAAATTGTAACTTTGTACCTATTGATTGATTTTTCCCCCTATCTTTTTCTCTCCCATACTCTTCCCAGTCTCTGGTAACTATGATTCTACTCTCAACTTGTGTGAGATCAACAAGTTGATTTAAGATTATATGTATAAAATAAAATCATGCAGTATTTTTTTTCTGTGCCTGGATTATTCCACTTAACCCAAATACCTACAGTTCATCGATGTAAATTACAGAATTCATTTTTTATAGTGGCTGAATATTATCAATTTTTACATATTTTCCTTATCTAATCATTAGATGATGAACAAGTAGTATGTTTGTATTTCTTGCCTATTATGAGTAGTGCTACAGAAAGCACTGAAATACTGATTTTATTTCCTTTAGTATATACCCCATACTAGGATTGCTGAGTCCTATGGTAGTCTTATTTTCAATTTTTTTAGAAACCTGCATCCTGTTTTCCATAGTGTTTGCTGGAAGAAATCTTGCATGGATGTCTGTTAGGTCCATTTGTTCTAGGGTACAATTTAACTTGCCTTTTTTTTTAATTTTTATTTTTCTGCCTGCATGTTCTGCTCATTACTAAAAGTGGGATGTTAAAGTTCCCAACTATTAATGTATTAGAATGTAACTTGGGCTATGCATGTAGCTCAGTGGCACAGTACCTTCTCTGGGTTCAATGCAAAGCAACACACACACACACACACACACACACACACACACACAATAGAGGAATCTCTCTCTTGTTAGCGCTATTGATATTTGCTTTATATATTTATATGTACTTAGGCATATATATATATATATATATATATATATATATATATATATATGCCTATCAAGTGCATTTATATTGACACATTTATCATTATATAGTAACCTCCCTTGTCCTTTTTTTTTTAATGTTTTGATCTAAAGTCCATTTTATCTGATATATGTATGGCTGCTCTTACTCCTGCTTTCTTTCTGATTTCATTTACATTGAATGTCTTCTTCCTTCCATTCACTTCAGTTTATGCATGTCTTTAGAGGTGGAGTAGGTTTCTTACAAGCAGCATGTAGTTAGCCTCACGCCCTTAAGTCTTTTGAGTCACTCTTTGTCTTTTATTTGGAGAATTTAATCCATTTTCATTTAAGGTAATTATTGAAAGGTAAGGCCTTAATATTGCCCTTTTGTTACTTATTTTCAAATGTTTCCTAGTTCCTTTCTGTTTTCCTCCCTCTCTTTTAGTCTTTGTGGTTAAGTGATTTATTGTAGTAAAATGTTTTGATTCTTTGATTATTATTTTTGATGTGCTACCATATATTTTTGTTATATGGCCAGAATGAAGCTTAAAAACACTTTTTACTTTTGTTTCCCTCTCTCTTTCTTTCTTTCAAGTTGGGGGTCCAACCCATGCCTTCAACATGTCAGGCAAGCACTCTACCACTGAGCTGTATTCCTACACCAGAGAACATCTTTTGATTATATGAAATTACTTTGATAGCAATTTGGCATTGGTCATAAAGACAGGAAAAGAAATTTGAGAGGAAATAGGGAACAAAAAATAATAAAAATTCTACACTTCACTCCATTCCTTCCTATATTTTGAAATTTTACATCTCATTTTATGTCTTATTATATTGACTCTTAACCTATCAATATAGTTTTTTAATCTTCATTGTAAAGATATAAATGACTTATGCATCATATTTATAGTATTAGAACATCCTGAATTTAAATAATCTTTCCAGTGAGTATTATACTTTATAATTTTTTCTTACCTATTAATATCTCTTTCTTTCAGTTCATAGAATTCTCTTTAGTATTTATGGTAGGACCTGATGATGAATTATGGCTTTAATGGATACAGTATTCTTAGTTAGTGGTTATTTTTCCTTTCACCACTGCAAAAATCTCATTAAACTCCCCATTGGCTTATGAAGTTTCTGCCAGAAAGTCAAGTTAACTGTCAAGTTAACTGAGATACATGTTTATGTCAATTGTTTCTTTTCTCTTGTTTCCCTGAGAATCTTGTCTTTAACATCTCTGAGAGTTTGTAAGATGTCTTGGGGTAGACTTGGTTGAGTCTGACTGGTGATCTTTGGTCTTTCTATACATGGATATTTTTATATTTCTTCAGGTTTGGAGAGTTTTCTATTATTATCACTTTGGATAAGTTTTCTGCCCCTTTGGCAATCTCAAATTCCTCTTAAACCTCAATAACCCAGACATTCTCTTTATTGCTGCCTCAAATTTCCCATAAGTTTTCTCAATTCTTTTTTTGTTTATTTCCACTCTGTATATTTTTAAATAGTCTATCATCAATTTCATGCTTTCTTTTGTTCTATTCTTCCATTGATGAATTCTATTGCATTCTTAATTTCACTTAGTATATTTTTCAGCTCATTTCTGTTTGATTTTTAAAAACTACTTCATTTTCTCTGTTAAATTTCTCTGATAAATTATTGAATTGTTCTTCTGCTTTTTTTCCCTCAAAGTTAATTGAATATCCTTCAAACAGGTATTTTAAATTCTCTGCCCTGTATTATTTATGTGGTCATTTTGATCTTTATATGGCACATTGTTTTCTTAGGTAAGGTCATGAATCCCTGAGTTGTTGATACCTGTTGGTATACAAAAGTGTCTGTACATTAATGGATTAGTTATTTATTTCAGTCTTTCTTATCTGTCTCTTTTCCTACCTTTCCTTTCAGAAATTCTAATCAGATTGCTTATTTTCTCTGAGCCTGTGGTGACTGCCACTATTTCAGTACTAGAGGGCATGTTAAGTTCCAGTTATGCCCACAAGTCTCCATTGGTGTGTTGTCATTGTTTCAACACTAAAGGGTGCCCCAGGCTCAAATTTGTTTCAAATCTGTAGTTGGTAGGCTGTTCAAATGTACTGAGGGAATGTCTAAGCAAGAAAGCCCATTCACACAAGCTTCCCTCTTGGGCAGAGGCAAGCCCATATGCCTATTTCATGTTCCATGGTCACCTGACTATGGTCAGACACCAGAATTCTGCATTTCTTAATGCCCTAATAATCTAGATCATCTGAAAGTGGTAATAATGATAGCACTAGACCTCATCATAGAAGGACTGTTCATACTCTCCCTCCCATCACTTACTCTAAGATAATCATAACTCTTTCCGTGTTGTGTTTGAAGGAAGGATGGGGTAGGCAGACTTGTAGTTATTGGGATAGCTCTGTAGGTGCAATGCTGGGTCACACTCAGCACCCATTCCCTGAGACCCAAGAATCAAGATCAAGGCTCATTCTTCTATGGCCTGCCTATTGCTGTGGTATACACATGGCCCAAGCATAGTGCACACAGCTTTAGATGATATTGACTAGAATACAAGTCAAGTCAACTAAGGACAAAGGTCTGTATGAGGAGAGTCCAGATTGTCAACTATGAGCATTGACCTGTAGACAGGGGTCATTGGACTCTGCCCAGTTTTGGGTTACACTGGCCTACCACTGAGTTTTAATGCAAAGTCATAGAATTCTTTGTCCCACTCTAAGTACATGGAATACTTTTCTGTGCTATGTACCAGGGTAGTGGAAGGAGTGGTAGAGGTAATGCCTTGGTCTCCAGGTCAGTACGGGCCCAGAAGCTCTGTTGTAGGCACTAGCATGATTTCCTAGGTTTTGCCATCGCAGACTCAGTACTGGGTTCCATGTCTGATGTTTGATATTAATCTCTTCCTTCCCCAATCATAAGTCATCTCTCTGTATATTGTGTTGCTTGAAGTTGGTGGAAGAATGATGCAGGTACTGTTTTTCTTCCTACCTCCTTCAGTGTGTCTATTCCATGGATATCTTCTTTAACTCTTAAACATTTCTTAATGCCCTAATAATCTAGATCATTTGAAAGTGGTAATAATGATAGCAGTCTTCATCATCATTATAACATAGATAACTTACACCATTATACTTGCTATCAGGATATCTCTAATCTTGGTAACATATGTCAGGAATCAACAACTCCTTTCACCTTCTCCCTCTTAAAAAAAAAAAAAAAAAAAAAAAAAAAACTCCTTCCTGTGGGATATTTGGAGAGAAAGATATTTATTCCATGTCTCTGCTGAGTCACTCTCCATATGGCCCCTGCTTCTCTGTGTCAACTGATCTAACTGTGCAGCTGGTCAGGCAGCTTTGCTCTGAGCTGAACACTGGTTCTGGTTCCTTTTGCATTATGCCCCACTGTGCCACTAAAATAAGACTGTGGATGGGAACTACCTTTTCCAAAAATTTTTGAATTTTAAATATTTTGTGTTAAAAATTTTAGGATTTAAGATTTAGCAATGGAAGGGTTTATAATAGTGGTATACAAAGAACAACTTATAATTGTTATTGTAATCAGGATTCTTAACAGATTTTTCATTTTTCTCTGTATTAGAAGATTTTATATATATATATATATATATATATATATATATATATATATATATTTGATACATACACACATATATTATATATCTCTCTATATATATATATCTCAATGACCAATATTCTTTTCTGACCTCTGCTTTTTGGCAGGATTGCTGAGCCTTCTCCATTCCCATGGTCATGCCCATGGTCCAGCCCATTTCCACAGAAACCTCCTCTGGAACCAGATGTCTGGAGGAGAATCATAGATGCAGTTTTTCATTATTTAGAGCCTTTTACTATCCCTCCAGATTACACACAGAAGGACTTAGCATCCATAATTTTATTTTTTAAAATTAATTTTTTAAAATGAGGTAGAAGTTTACTGGTTTTTATTTAAAAAGTCTGAGAGTAAGCAAGGTGGCTGGTATGGAAGCTCTAGCATGGGGTCCCTGGGCCCCTTCTCTTTTGTTACTCCTCTAGGCTCTAGGGTGTGGATTCAAAATCAGTGTTTATAATTTTAAAAGCAACTACCTAAATGATTTAAGAGTATTTGTTTTGGGGTGGGGTTGTAGCTCAGTGGTAGAGTGCTTGCCTCATATGTGTAAGGCACTGGGTTTGATTCTCAGCACCACATAAATATAAATAAATAAAATAAAGGTATTGTGCCCATCTACAATTAGAAATATTTTTTTAAAAGAGAGTTGTTGTTTTGCCTAAAAATAATTCTGATATTTTCTTATGGCACCTAACTTGAAATCTTGGTAAATTTAAAATAAATTATTTTTCTTTCAGCTTTATAATAATGCCAACTCTGATCATGAGACATAAAACTACCATAATTATTGTTTCTTGAGCTTTTTGAACATGGTAAAGGTCATTCCACATGCTTTACATATATTTTACATGTTTTGAGTTATTTCATATACAAAACAACTCCATTGTTATTTTATTTAAGTCAGAGTGGTTACTAGAAGATTTATGTTCTAACAGCATACATGCCCTAACCACCTTGCCAAATAGCATCCCTAATTTCTCCAGATTTCAACATTAGGAAACTCCAAATTGGGGAATTTTGACATTTTTTCCTGGACGATAGGATTTAAACTTAGGTTTTTGTAGATACAGAACCCATACAACTTAATCACAAGACCTCACTGCACACTAACTTGAATTATTTTGGAAGCACACAATCTGACTTTATTTGTTGTAGTAGCTAGACTAATTGTTCAGCCTCCAAGATACCTGCATTCCAATCCTAGAAGCCCATGAATGTACTGAGTTATATGGCAAAAAGGAATTAAGATTATAGATTGAATTAAGGTTGCTAGTCAACTGATGTTAAAAGAGCAAGATTTTTATGGATTATTTGGTGTCTGTCTTCTAAGTAGGAAAGAGAAAGACAGCGGAGTCTAGGTCAGAGTGATTTTATGTGAGAAATACAGCAGAGTTTTCTTTAGATGTCCTGAAGCCCAGAGGAGGCGAAACAAAAACTGAATTGGAGTTTTTAGTTAGGAGTTATTCACACAGAGGGAGGGAATAGGTGGGTAGTCAAGGCAGCAGAGGACAGCAGCATGAGCTGGAACACAAAGCACTCAACGTGGAAGGTCACTGGAACAGACAATGTAAGAAAACCCATGATTAGCTTGATCATAAGGAAAATGAGCATCCTGCTAGGAAAGTTGGATTTTATCTTGAAGGTAAGGGGGAATGAATCTATGAAGGACATTTAAGCCTAGAATATGGTCATGAATCTAGGAAGCCAATGGGGAGATGATGTGGTAAAGGGGATCATGTGGCAAATGTAGAGGCAGGCACATGAGTTAAGAGGCTGTTTAGGACACTGTTCAAAGGCTAACAGTAGGTGGAACATGTAGTGGTGGTCCTGAGGGAAGAAAGAGTTAGAAAAATTTGAAAGATATCAAGAAAATAGAATTAATAACGTGTTTGACCTATTAAAGGTGGACTATAAGAATGCAAAAGAAATCCTATTGCTGTTTTGGACAAGATGCATGCCAAGAATGCTCACCAGTCTAAGGAATATAGCAGATTTGAGACAGATGTGGTACTAGATTTTGATCCAGTTTTAGTGACTCTGGATCATTCTGTTGGAAATGCAAGCCACTATCATTTCCTCCTGAATTTCTACTCTGTGTTCCTGTTGGACATCTGTCAGTGGTTTTCAGTACCTAATTTTTGCAAGCTGATAAATGATCTAAGCCTTCCTTTGGCTCATGTTGTGCCAGCCTCTGCCAAGTAATCTGTGATCGTCTGCAGAGTCCTTCATTAATTTAAGTCCACTTATGTGGTTTGTTAGCAAATTAACAAAATAATTAAACATTAGAACATCATAAAGACGTGGTGGGAAGTGACAAGGAGACCTGATATTTAATAAAGAAGTGGTGGCACAAATGAAAGATTTGGAAATGGCAGAAATGATGCAGCTGAAGCTAATATAATAGAGTGACATCAAAAATCCTAGAAGAGATCAGTACGACCTTTAGGACAATTGGTGAAAAGTTTTCATTGACTGCTTCAATGTGATGGCTGCACCACAACAAAACTGTGAGAGATTTGATAATATTAGATTTGAAAACATTAGGACTTTAAAAAAAAAAAAACCTCCACTGTTCCATGCATTGCATTCAATGATACTATTATTTGCAATAAAAACATTTCTTAGTCAATGTGGTGGTGCATGCTTGTAATCCCTGAGGCTCGAGAAGCTGAGTCAGGAGGATGGCAAGTTCAAAGCCAGCCTCAGCAACTTAATGAGGCCCTAAGCAACTTAGCAAGACCTTGCCTCAAAATTAAAGAAAAAAATGGGAGCAGGGCAGAGGGGATATTCCTGGCGATGTGGCTTAATGGTCATGGGCCCCTGGATTATATCTTTAGCACCAAAAAAAAAAAAAAGATTAAACTTTTAAATTTGATCTTCCATTGTTAAATGTTTATCATTAATATTTATGATTACTTACCAACATCTAGCACTATCCTAAATGTAATGGGAAAATTAAACAAAATATTAGATGGTATCTATAATCCCCAATTTATGAATCTATTAGGAAAATCAAAGTTAAGATGCACAGGAAACCATTAAAGTTACAAAGAAACTAAATACATTATCTATGTTCATTATCTATGTTGACAAAGGTTATCTTGTGCTGAAGGCACATCTGTAATCCCAGTGGTTGGGGAGGTTAGTCAGGAGGATTACAAGTTCAAAGCTAGTCTTAGCATCTTAGGGAGGTCCTATGCAACTTAGTCAGATGCTATCTCAAAATAAATGAATAAATAGACAGAAAGACAGAGGGGGTGGGGAGAGAAGAAAAAGGCTGGGGATGTGGCTCAGTGGTTAGGTGCCCTTAGGCAGTGCCCACCCCCCCAAGAAAAGTTTACTTATATTTGAGGAACTCATTTATGCTAGGTAAATTTATCTGTAATTGTTTGTTTTACTATGACAACTCAAAAAAACCAAAATACTATTTATTTTAGGGAGACACTACAACTACTTTAAAAACATACATATTCTACATATTACTTTGATGTTTCTAAAAAGTAAAGACTATCTTCTGTTTAGCTAACTAATCAAAGTATCAAAAAGACACATTTACTAATTGATGATTATTACATTTATAGTGTTTTCATTAAGAATACCCTCTAATAAATGGGAGCATGAGCCAACATGATCCTAAATGTGATTTGGGAGCCATTGAAAATCTGCCTGTATAAACGTTCCCTGGAATAATGACTTCTTGGAAGGGGAAAGAAAGATATTTTAAAAGTCTAGGAGAGCTTGTCTGGCACGTTAGTCTCTGCTCTGCAGAACAAATCCCTTGAATGCTTTAAAAAAGATTGATTTTTGATGTAAAGGCACATTTAATCATAGCTTTGAAAGTTTGAAAAGTGTCTGTGAAGGTTTGCCTCTCAGTGGACTGGAAATCTATTAGTATATAGCCAAGAGGTCACTGAATAGCAGAAATAAGACTTTTCAAGTGGTCTGATGCAAAATTTGATGGGTCATACCAAAGTACTACATTACTTAAAAGCATAGAACTAAAGCCCCTCCAACAGAAATAAGACTCAAAACTACAATCTCATGAGCATATTGCAGCTGTCATGCTTCCTCTGTGTTGTAGTAAAAAGTTAACCAATTGGTAGACCTTTCAAAAAAAAAAATCCGTGAACATATGAAAGCACTGCCATCTAGAAAAAAAAACTTAGTAGCATTGGCCATAAGATTCAAGAGTTCTGTATTCTTCCAAAACCTATTTTGAAGTCACCTACGTACACGCCAAAAAAAGGTTTCAATTATCTTTTCTTCACTGATTTCAAATCTGCTTCACAGTTTTCTTGTTTCTCTTTATCTTTCCTGTAGTTTAAACTTATATTTAAGATTGTGGATTGTTGCCCAATTATTCAGACTCTGGATCTGCAGTCTACATGTCTTCTTTATAATAAAGCCTCCCATTAGATTTATCAGGGAACATGAACCAGCCAGAGACTACTTCAACCTTCCTTGGAAAAAGGAAGAAAGAAAAGTCATTCCTTTCTTTCCTCTTCCTGGCTTGTGCAGTGGAACTCAGTTCTGACAGTGTATCATGAGCATGACTGTAAGGACTGTACCACTCCCAGCTCCAGTGCTTACCTTAAGCTTCTTCTTTGCTGCTTCTTGAGGACTTGGTGGTAGAGAGTTGGGACTCTGTATGGAGAATGTGCCAGAAAATGGTAAAAAGTTTCTGGGTAACATTGTGAAACCAAATTACTCCAACACCTGCCTACACTTGAACTATGAAATTGGGGAGCAATAAATCTGTTCAAATGAGTGTATTTTGCAGTCTACTTATAAAAGCAGTTCTGCCTGTACCCAAGCGATCATAATGACACTCCTAATATATATAGGCACACATTCTTCCATCTAAAGACAATCATTTCTTTTCTTAATTTTGAACAACTCTCAGTCACCGACATGATTTAGTAATCTCTACATTCCAAAAGGTCAAATATGGAAATACCCTCTCTGGTATGATTTTCTATATATGAGTCATTATATATGTATCTTTGGCTCTTCTCTAGGTACTGTAATTATAGAAAAATTTCCTTATTTCTCTACCTGCCAAACTGGGATGGATTTTGAGAGAGAGAGAAGGAAGAAAACATCTGTTCAAAATCTGAACTAAAAAGTAAGCATCTTAGGACTGGGGATATGACTCAGTGGTACAGAGATTGCCTAGAATGCAAAGACCCCGGGTTCAATTTTTAGCATCACAAAGCAAAAACAAAAACAAAAACAAACAAAAGAAAACAAACACACACAAAAAATAAGTGGTTGAAATAGAAGAAAATAAGCATCAAGTTGAAACTCTTTGTTTTAGTCAGATTTTTCACTGCTGTGACTAAAAGATCTGATCAGAACAATTTTAGGGGAAGAAAAGTTTATTTGGGGGCTCACGGTTTCAGAGGTCTTTGTCCATAGAAAGCTGACCTCATTCTTCAGGTGAGGCAGATCATCGAGGCAGAAGAGTGTGGTAGAGGGAAGCAGCTCACTTGGTGATCAGGAAGCAGAGAGACTCTACTTGCCAGACACAAATATATATACCCCTAAACCATACCTCCCATGTCCCCCGTCCTCCAGCCACACCCTACTACTTCAGTGACCATTCTGCCAATCCTGGTCAGGGGATTAATTCACTGATTGTGTTAAGGCTCTCACAACCCAATCATTTGTTCTCTGAACCTTCTTGCATTGTCTCACATGTGAGCTTTTGTGGGACACCTCACATCGGAACAGTTACCCTGTTCTTACAAAGTATTTGGAACTGAAGAAAAAAAGATAGGAGCTAGGGAAAGCAGTTTGAACCTAATTGAGGTTGAGGGAAGAATTTGATTTAGGATGAAGAGGTAGTCATTTATTGTCATAGGCAAAGGCAAGGGCTCAACACAGGATGGCCTCTGTGAGAAGAGAGAAATATGTGCTAAGAAGAAATCTAAGAGGAGGTGGATGCTAACAAATTATCATTGCAGATGGTGGACTGTAGCATTAGTGTGAGAGATGCCTAAAAAAAAATACAAACTGAAAAGTGAGATTGTATGAATTTGGAAAAAAAAAATCAATACCAGGAATTGAACCCAGGGATGCTTAACCACTGAACCGCATCCCCAACTCTTTTCCTATGTTTTAAGATAGGATCTCACTAGGTTGCTTAGGGTCTTGCTAAATTGTTGAGACTGGCTTTGAACTCGTGATCCTCCTGACTTGTTTCCTGAGTCACTGGGATTATAGGCATGAACAACCACGCCCAGTGGAAAATTTCTGAAGAAGGAAAAATAGTAAACAGTCATCAGATTAATCAGATCATACCTGTCTTTAGAAGGAGCTAGAAGACAAAGGAAGAGGGTGAAATTAAATGGGAGACCAGGAGAAACAAGAGTCGAACTAGAGGGTAAGGGAGTTCCAGAATTGAAATGTGACAGAGAATAAGTATTAAATTTGATGACCATCGTAAGGTTTCTAGAATTGGAACCAGAGGAATAATTTGGTGTAGCAAAAAAGGAATAGAACAATAAACACTGGGTGGTTCCTGATGATGCTTTTTAACTGTGTTAAGAAAGTTGAGCTTTAATTCTAAGGGCAAAGAGAATGATAAAGGTATTAACCAAAGGATTAAAATGATGAACATGGTACTTTAGAAAAAGAAATTACTGTGTTTAAGATATGGAGAATGACTTAGAATAGAAGGAAGAGAAATCTTACAGAAGTTATTGTGATAATCTAGGAGGGAAATAAGTATCATATAAACGAGGTGGCGGTTCTGGGAATGTTGAGAATGGACACAAGTGAGAGATATCCAAAAGAAAGAAGTTCATCCAAATGGTGATTCTGACAACAGTTAAATACATGAGTCTGGTGTTCAGGAAAGAGATCTAAGCAAGAGATAAAAATTTGGCAATCATAAGCATGTATGATAGATAATAGCTAAAGCTACAGAAATTGGTAGATAAGCTCACCTAAGGAGAGTGTGTCTAGATCCTGGGACAGAATCACAGGAAGCAACAACATTTAAGGATTAAACCAGTGATTCTCAAAGCAAAGAGAAGAATGGGGATGGTGAGAGGGTTTGGAGTTCCACATATAGGAGGTGCTCAGAACATGAGGACAGAATGCATGGTTTAAAACAAACAGCACATTATCCCTTTCCTTTGATTTCTTTTCAGCTGTATTTATTTTTGAAATTTCAAATGACATTAATCTTTAAAAATACTAACAAGGAGTAACATGTTTAGGCCTACCAAAGGCAGTATATGAGTATTTAAGAGTAAAGCAATTGAGCAAAATTGACCAGAGAAATTTGGAATGGAGAATGTGGGTTGGAATAAACAGTGGATGGCAGATGATAAGGAAATGTTGTGGGTAGAGCTGGATGGTGAAGACGTGGACACATGTCTTCAAAACTGAACTGGAATGTAATCAGGGGATGACTGTTCTTAAAATGAGAAATGTTTGAGAATATAGAACTGCTGAAGTGAAGGACCCAGAAGGTGGAAGGAAATAAGGTATAATCTATAAAGCAAGTCACTGAAAAAAAAAGGAAAGGGGTGTCAGAGCACATGTCACGTCACTCTTAGGCAAAAATTTTAACACCTCTCCTATTGTAAGTGGAGGGAAGAAAAAGACAAACAGGTTATATGTAGGTTTTAGGTTTGATGAAAAGAAGTTTAGACTTAAATTTTGATCTTTTAAAATTATTTTTTAGAGATTCTGTCTTACTATAGAGGGATTTAAATGTTTTCAAAATTTTATGAAAATTTATATGTGTACATATAAGTATATATGTGAATATATGTGTCTTGGTGGACATTTGTATCTATGAATATAAGTATATACTCAAGAATATCTGAATGACAGTATGACTGTGTGTATTTACATATGTATGCATATATATGTATATACGTGTGTGTATGCATGTATTTATTTGCATGTGAGAATGTGTGTACATTTCAGGCAGCACTGTTTATGGATTGAGAGTAAAGACTCTGACTCAGGCAGTTTCTCATCCTGTCCTCACCATTTGTTAGTTGAATTTCTCTGGGAAATTTACCTCACCTCCTCAAACATAACTTTTCTGTCTGTAAAAATGAAATCATAATAAATGTGCTCTGTGTGTTATTTTGAGGATTAAACAAGTTGCACACACAGAGGCTTTTACACATGATGAAACACTCTCAGGGTTATAGAAGATGTTTTGATGTTTTAATTTTTACTAATTCTGCCTTCTGTATTTTGATGTTTCCATCCATTAATTTTTGCTTCCTTTTATGCATTTTTACTTTTTTTTTTTTGGTGACTGGTTCATTTTTATATTAGGTAAATATTCTAGAAATTAGTATCTTACTTTTAATTCAAATTTTTAAAAATGTTCATTCTATCAGTTTATCTGTCATTCTCATTCTTCATGTTGAACAAATGAAGACAGTACTGCTTTAGGAGCTGTCATCACTCCCCTTCCCTGCACAATTTATCACCCTTGATCTTACTTGTTTAATTCATTAGTTACCTCTGATTCTTTTTTAGAAAAATTTTCTCAAATAATGGCCTGTTTTATGAGACCTTGTGCAGCCATTACCTTCACCTTTGAAGCAACTTGGCTGAATGTGGAAATCATGGGTCATGATTTTTTTTCCCATCTCCCTCTGTGGGTGTGGTTGGTTCCTTGTGTTCTGGCGTTTGGCATTTGAAAGAAGGTCTGTGCCATCTTGTATCTTGTTTTTCTGTGTTTGAATCCTTCTTTGTGCTTAACCTTTGCCATTGTCACCTAGTTTATTTTTTGTTTTGTGGTTTGTGTTATTAATTTGCTTGGGAAATGACTTGTTTTAATTTCAAGATATAAATTATTTTTTAAAAAGACAATATTTTTCTAGAATTTTTCATTTGATCATGATTTAAATTCCATCTGTTCTTGTTCCTTTTTGGGAATTCATCTTACATAAGCTGCATCTTCATTTTGCTTGCCATTTTTTTTCTCATTTTCTCTGTCAGTATATTCTCTGACCTTTTCCTCTGGATCCTTCAGTTTCTTCTCAGTTTTGTCCTGTAAATCACTAATTAAATTTTCTGCAATGTCAAGTCTGCTAATTATCGATTCAGACTGAAGTGTTTGTTTTTAAATTCAATAAGTGTGTTGTTGATCAACAGTTTTTCCTCCTCTTTGTTATTGGTTCCCATTTCATAACGGTAATGGTTCACTGATTTGTTCTTTTATTCCTTGAGGTGAATTGGGAATCTATTGAATCAGACATTGTTTATCTTTTCTTGTATTAAACCCCTTTCTCATGTGATTTTATTGTTCTTTGGATTAATAAGTTAAAAAAAAAAAAGAAAACCTCGGTGTACACTGTGTTAGCTTTTTGTCACTGTAACCAAAATACCTGACAAGAGCAATTTAGATGAGGAAAAGCTATGCCATTATGTGGTTCAGAGGTTCAGTCCATGGTTTGCTAACTGTATTGCTTTGGGCATGAGTTGAAGCTGAGCATAATGGTGGAAGGGCATGGTGCAGGAAAGCTGCTTAAATCATAACAGAGGAGAAGCAGATAGAGCTTGGGGATCCAGGGATAACATATATAATATTCAAGGCAAGCCCCAGTGATACACCTCCTCTAGTCACACCCCACCAATTTACCACCCAGTAGTGCATTGAAATTCTTAATCCATCAAATGCAGTAATCCACTGCTTAGGTCACAGCTCTCAAAATCTAATCATTTCAGCTCTGAGAATTCCTGTATTGTCTCACACATGAGCTTTTGGAGATACCTCATATCCAAACTATAATATAATATTTTGTAGAGTCTTATAATTATAAATGGCTTTGGCTTTTCACCCCCACAAATTATTGCAATTCTCTACTCAAATCCTTCATAGAGGACTCTATCAAGTAGCCAATGCTTCAATTTGCCTCCTGTAAATCTTAATAGAGTGTCTCACTTCTCCCATAAAATTAACATGTCCAAACTAGACTAAAAATTATCTTCTTCCCCTTATGAACTCCCACAATTGTACCATCATTCTGCCAATCATCCAGCATCAATCAGAGTATCTTTTACTATTTCTTTTTTTTTTTGATGTTTCATAAAGAATGTTCCTACTCTACAGTGATTCAAGTGACATTTCATTTACATTTGTGCTGTTCTTTCTCATGTTACACAGTTATTACTCTAATGACTATTCTCTTGGTATTGTCCTATTTCTGAGGAACATTGTCAGATTGTTCTTCTTAAAGCTCAAGTCCAGTAATGCATTTCTTTAGAAGTTTTTTTTTAAAATTTTACAGTATATGTTTAATGCTTTTGGAATGCATTGTAAACATTTTCTTATGCCAATATTATAAAATGGCATTTTCTTAGATACTTTTGATATCATTTATCATGATTTTTGATATTCTATAACTTGGGGACAATATGGGGAAAGTAAAAAAAAAGTAAAATAATTTGTAATGTATTTGGGAAAAGATAAATTCTCTGGCATATTCCTCTCTTGTATACATATATCAATGTCTAAAACATGGAATGGAATATAGTATGCAGTAGGTATTTCTTGATCAATGAATGAAAGACTATCAGATTTGGAAGTATGAAACGTGCATAGTAAAAAATTGGGTTGGAAAATAAGAATGAAACTGTATTATAAATTTGTGGGTGCAAGCTCAAGAGTTTAGAAGTTGTCTTATGGGTAGCTGAGAATCAGAGAAAATTTTGCACAAGAAATTGGATGTTAAAATGACAGAGCCAAAATTTTTAGAAACTAGATATCTTTCCATATGAGAAGTTAGGAATGAGAAAGATCATCCTATAGGATCTTACAAACAGGACTTCACAGAAATTGGCTATGTACTAGGATTGCAGCTCTTAAACTCATCAAAGATTATCACGAATATATTGAAGTTCATTAAGCAGAGATTGCAAGGGGGTTGAGAACAAAGCTGTTGTGTGAATCTCAGCTCCATCTGTGACAGGTGCATGAGGGATGCTTTTCTTACATTTCAATTATGAAAGGACAATTTTAACACCATTCAAATATTTTAGCAGGCTCTATAATTTGGGGAGGGTATACAAAATGGGCATATTTTTTACTCCTACTGTAAAAATTCTCAAAGATAAAGATGGTTAGATGGCTATTATAATAGCCAGAGCAAAGGAGAAACTACTTTTGTTGAACTAAAGAATGATTGAGGTATTTTCCATAGTCATGCTTAGGTTAGGAATTAGAAGACGACTCAGGATATTTTGTTAGGTCCTGTGTAAAGCATTGCCTACAGGAGCAAGCAGACCTTACTTTCTTGGATGGGGATTGTGTGGGCTGAGAAGGAATCATTGATCACTCATAATAGAGATGATTTTCTTGGGTTTAGGGAACAAGAGACTGAGATCACCAGTGATTGAGCAATCTCCTGAGAGTCCATAAAAGCACTAATGAGAGGGAGGCTGTTTCAGACAGCTTCCAGACCCACAGAATGCCAGCTTAGGGCACTGTGAGTCAATTAAAGTCTGTCCTGTTCTCCACTCTCTGGTGCCCTTCCTGGGTTCTAACTCTGGAGAGGTCAGTGTTTGCAAAACTGGTAGGGGAAGAGCAAAGCCTATCCACCCTCCTTCCTTTACCTACCCTAAGCTCTTCCTCCTACCTTATCTGCTTCACCACCTTCCAGTGGATCTGATGGACATGAGGAAAGGATTAAGTTCTGGTGTTAAATACAGCTGGACTTGATATTTTACTTATAGAACTGAGATGTAATGTTTCATTTAAATTGGCCATATTATAAGAATGACCAAGAGAATCATGATATCATCTGAGTTTTCATCCAGTAGAATGGCTACAGCTAAAATATATTAAGGGGACAATGGGACTCTAAAATAAATTTGTTCTATGATTACATCCCATGAGTCATAGTTATCCAATGTACCAGTTACATAAAGAAATTTTATGAATTTATCTGTTTGAGAAATAGCTTGCATATGCTGAAAGTAATAATCTGAAGTGAGGGAGATGAGTCATGACAGCTTTCCTCTTTAAGTTATTATCTCATACATTAAGCCATTTCTGATAATTTCACTGCTTATACCAATCTATCAAAGCTGATCATTCATTAATTTTTTTCCCACAGATATCTATTGAGAACCTACTATTGTTTCAGAAATCGTTATGCTGCTTGGGGTACATCAGGGAATGATATATAAAATTTCCTATCCATATGGGTTTTGTGTTCTAGTTGGCAAAGATTGACAATAAATAACATACATAACACCTGATTAATCTTCATAGTACAGGAGAAGATGAACATAAAGTAATTTAAAAACCAACATAGGGTAAGAGGATTATAATAAGCCTACTTTAGAAGGTAAGATTTGAGTAAAGTACAGTCTGGGAAGAAGTGAGAATTAGCCATGTGAAATTTTAAGAGGAAAGAGTTCCAAAGCCTTCATTCTGGATGAAGTTTGTGGCTGTATTAGGGTTATCTATAGGAGCAGAACCAAGAGGAAATTGAAATATATATATATACACACACACACACACACACACACAATATATATATATATATATATATATATATATATATATATATATATAAATACTTGTATATATATGTATATTCATGTATATATATTCACAGATTCACAGATATATGTATATATCTATACACATACAAACATACGAGAGAGAGAATGTGTGTGTGTGTGTGTGTGTGTGTGTGATGGTCCAAATATTAGGTGTCCCACAAAAGCTTATATATGAGATTATGCAACAAGGCTTACAGGTGAAATGATTGGGTTATGAGAGCCTTAAACCAATCAATGAATTAATTCTCTGATGGAATTAACCAAGTGGTAACTGAAGGTGGGTAGGATATGGCTGGAAAAGGTAGGTCATTGGGGGTGTGACTTTAGGGTATATATTTTGTTTCTGGCAAGTGGAGTCTCTCTTTCCTTTCTGATCATCATGTGAGCTGCTTCCCTCTGCCACAATCTTCTGCCATATTTTTCTGCCTCACTGGAGCCCTGAGGAATGGAGCTGGCTGTCTAGGGACTGAGACCTCTGAAACTCTTAAGCCCCCAAATAAACTTTTCCTCCTCTAAAATCGTTTTTGTCAGGGCTTTTAGTCACAACAATGAAAAAGCTGACTAAAACAGAAAAAGAATGAATGATTGACTTACAAGATCAGAAGCCGAACAGTTCCACAATGGCCATGTGCAGGCTGGAGGACTGGAGGAACCAGTAGCTACTCAACCCAAGAAGGTGGAGTCTCAGAAGAGGAAGAACCAATGATGCAGCCACAGTCTGGAACTCAAAGCCTTGGAACTACCTAGAGAACTGTTAAAAAGAGCCCACTTCTGGAAGAGTGAAGGAGCCGGAGTCCTATGTCCTCAGGTGATCACAGCAGCAATACAAGTGCCTGCCCAAGAGAAATGGGGCTTTCATCTGTATCAGCTTCCTCCTCTTCTACCCACCTCGTCTACCCTTTTTCCATTTAAGTTCCCAGCCCATTAGACTGTGCTAAACACATTTAAGATGAGTCTCCCCGCTCATATGCTGTCCCATGAACCAATCATCTCTGTAAATACCCTCATCAACACGTCCAGGAGTCTCTTAATTGAATCAAGTTGAAAATCCAGATTAACCCTCACAAGTCAAAAAGCAGAGTGAGGATTAGGGGCCACAGGGAGATGCACTCTTCCAGGGCAGTCCCTGGTGACCCACCTCCTCCAGCCATGCCCTTTCCAAACTAGAATTCAAACTAGAATGGACTGATTAGATTATAGCTCTCATATTTCATGACTTCACCTCTGAATATTTTAGTAGATACCTCACATCCAAACTGTAATAGGTGCTTTGTCAAACAGCAAGCCTTTTTGTGTGAATGAACAAAGTGAGCTGGGGAGAAGAACAGTGGGATATGGGGTCAAAGTACAGCCAGATTGTGCAGGGCCCAGAAGGTCCTGGCCAGGCCTTTGACATTTATATTGAGGGAGGCAGGAAGCCATTAGAAGGTTGGATCAGAGAAGTGCCATAATTCATCTCATGTTGTAAAAGAATCATTCCTGTGACCTTCTGTAGATTTTTAAAAATGTTCAGATGTTATTTTTCACAGCCTATTTTTTTTTTGCAGTGGGATTATTGGTATATAAATATCCTCTACTAACTATAAATTTACAAAGGACAAAGTCTAGATCTCCCTCCGCTCTCTGTCACCTATAGTGAATAAGCGGTACTTTGCATATAAATTGTATTCCAAACACATTTGTCAGACTATGATTTTATGTTTCTTTTAGCAAATAATATTGATATTAGCTGGTAGTCAAAGAACTGTTCCATCAACTAAAACATTTGATTGTCTCAAATTATTCTTACTCCAAATACTATAAAACTGACTATATGATTGTTTTTTTCCTACATGTGTAACTATAGTATAGAAAGTAGATCATTTTCCTTACCTTGTTGTTCTCTACAATAGGAAAATTTCAGGCCTCTCTAATCACAACTGGATCTGATTTTTAAAAAACATGTTGCTTCCTCCTTTATTTATGAATCCTTCATATACCCTGAAGTTCCTCACTGTCTTGTTCACCTTTGAATCCCTAGTGTCTAATGTGCTGTGTGACCTATGCTAAGTAATGCTAGACATTCATTGGATTAAAAAATGAAAATAGTCCCCTATTATAATACTCTTCACAACTATGAAGGATCGCCCCATTAAATGTGACTCATCCAGGTTTATTTCTGTTTCACTGCTGAAGTCAGACTGTAGAGTAAATCATGATCTTTTTCATCACCGTGAAAAAATAAAAAGCATGAGTAAGATGAAGAAGGAAAGATGAGCAAGGAGAGCAAAATAAAGGGAAAATGAATGAAAATGTAGCAACTAAAGAGGGAAGAAAAGGTGAAAGGCAAGGAGGGAAGAAAGAAAGGGAAATTCATTGTTGTTGAGGCTACTTGTCTTCCATACCCGAAGATCCTCACCTCATCCCCTACATACAGTTTTCTAAATTCCTTTACATCTCCCCATTTTTAATGTTTAAGCTGTGAAATGTGTATTATGAGCTAATCTTTTTTGACTTACTTGACATTGAGTGATGAAAAAAAATCCATTTCCCAGTGGGATTTTCATTCTGTAGTAAAGAATAAAAAACTATAGCTGCTTGTCAAGGAACTGGTGAGATTTACCTAGCCTCTTTTACATATTAGGCAGCAAGCATGCAGAACATAACAGCTGAGAGCCTGGTGATTAATGTAGCTGACTGTGGAAATCAACTCCTGTGAACTCACTTTATTGTAGAACGATTCTAGACCAAAACTTAATAGGTACTTTCTGCGTTTTCATTCACTCCGCCTGCTGTATGCAAGATGAATGCAGGGTTAGATAAATGCTTTATACCATTTGAGATATTCTGATCCAGAGAGCCTCAAGATTTGAACAATTCGGATGCGTATGATTTTACAGACCGTCACAGATGGTAAGGCCCCATTGCTGAGGAGATAAAAGGCATACTTCACAAAATCAGGGATTCTAGGTTCATGACCATTAAAATTTATTACATAAAACAAGGCACCACAACCATTATTCTAAAAGCAAAATAAAAGGTAGGATTTCCAAAAACACTGAAGAAATGAAGTTTTATCCTGACAACATCTCATACATGCTCGTAAGGTGTCAAAAACATGTTATCTGTCATTCTTTTCAGAATCCCACAGGATAAATCTAGCATCAGCTTTGTCCAGGAGGTAAGGAAGGAATCCTGCCACAAACATGAGAGTAAGGTCAATAGACCTGCTTTTCTCAAAGCCAAGATATAATTTAACCTGTGTAGACTAAATAATCTAGATAGATCATTTGCTCTGTCTTGCGTATGCTAAAAGTAAGTCATGAAAATTAACAAAACGAATTCTTTGCCAATGCTTTATTAATTCTGTTGTTGAATCATTTTCCTTTTATAGTATTATACAGTTGTTGCAAAAAATGGGCTGAATAACTTTTGTCTGTATGTTTCTCAAACTCTTACTGGCAACAATTTGCCTGTCTTGGCTTTATTAAGTTACTGGCTTCTTTCTATATGTCTTGTTGTTGGACTGGACTCTGAGTGGAGTGGAAAAGTTCTACTTTTATAGACCATGTCCTAGAAACAAGCAATCTGGGTTCCAGGATTGTATTCACATCCAGACATGCAACAGTGTATCTGTATGCATGTGTACATGTACAGCATTTTCTTTTGTAGTTGTTGAGATTACTGATGCTGGGTTTCCTGTTTCATTCTACATTTCTCATATCAGATCTCAGTTTATCACACAGTGGTGTCTCATGACCTACATTGTAATAATATCTTTCTGACATCATTTCTATAGTTGTCTCAGATCTGTAAATACTTATAAATATAACTACTGATAATAAAGTATTGGAAGAAAGTAAAAAAATAAACTGTAGATCAAATATTCCGCATTGTAGTATTATATTTATGAACACTTGGTAGGTACAGGCATTTCTTTCTTTTCTTTCTTTCTTTTTTTTTTTCCCCTAGGACTTGAAGATTCTCTGCTGAAGCAGGAAAATTCCATTCTCATGGTAAAACACTTTAGATATAATCCATTAAAAAAGGAGAGGAGAATATCTTAAATTAATTGAAAGAATTTTTTTATTCTCTTCATGATCTTAGAAGTTTTGAAGTAAAAGTATATAATTTTGATTGAAGGCTTTAATTTAAGACTGAATTTGCTTCTATGGTCTTAGGTAAATCACTTAACCTTTTGGAGTCTCAGCTCACACTGCTGCAAAGGAGCATATCAGATGCTCTTTGGGGTCCTTCCATGTCTAAAACACTGTAACACAAAAGAGTTTTTTCATAGTCTGTGCTGGACATTTGTATTGTGTCACTTTATTTTATTTTACTTTTTGGTACCAGAGATTGAACCCAGGAATACTTCCCCAATCCTTTTTTGTCTTTTATTTTGAGACAGGGTCTCACTAAGTTGCTTAGGGCCTTGCTAAGCTGCTGAAGCTGGTTTTGAACTTGTGATCCTCCTGCCACTTGGGGTTATAGGTGTGTGCCATCATGCTTAGCATATTATGTCACTTTGAATTAGTTTTCTCATTATATTTCTTGCCTATCCTACATTTCTCTTTCAAGATATTTCTCCACTTTGCCCCGTTACATAATTTGCATTTCTTTGAAGGATAATATGCTCTTGTCAAGTATTTCCCAAATATATTTGAATCTGTTGTCATAAAACACTATAAACAACCACTTTGGGAAACACTGTCCTCAGTCTGGATCTTCTAGAATTAGAATTTTCCATTTGACTCTGTCCCATTAGGCCTCTTCTTAACAGAAGGTATTTAGTTAACCTATTCATTTCATTTTACTATGGTGGTTACTAATGTTTCTGCCAACAGTTAATTTATTTTATTTTTTAAATATATGTTTTCTAGAGAAGGAAGGACACTTGCTTTCATAGTTGATATTCTGTATAATGTAATGTTCAGGATTTTGATTAGATAAGCTTTAACTTCCCTCATCTGATACAAGAGAGCCTGTTTGTAAATCATCTACATTATCCTTTCATTTTAATTGATGCATATTTTTTTGCTATGTAGCTATAATCTTAGAAAATATTACAGTCTCATTTTTGACATTTAAAATATGATTCCATTAAAATTTTCAGCTAATAAAAATCTGTTTTCCTGCCTTTGCAGGGACACAAGAAGACAAACTAGACTCTTTAAAAATATATTTATGAGGCAAAATGTATTGTTTCGATTCATGTATACATTGGGTAAGGAACAAATCAGAGTAATTAGTATATCTATAATGTTATTCTTTCATTTCTTTATGGTAAGTATATTCAAAACTCTCTTTTCTTACTGTTTTAAGGTGTAAAATACATTATTGTTAACTATATTCACTCAACAATGCCATAGAATGGGAACAATGTTTCAGTGAAATAGCAGGAGTAAGTTCTGGTGTTCAAACGTTTTTAAAATGGCAATTTTTATTCTCTTTCTAAGCATTTCCAGTAGCTGGTATTGTCACCTAACATCTGTGACATGCGGGACTTGAGATTGAGTCTCTCCTCCCACATTTTATATACTACTCCCAAGTTTTCCATCTGTTAGATTCATCTGACATCTATCACAGTGTGCTCCTGTCAGCACCTTCACTACATTATCACTGTACAACTCTTACAAATACTTTCTATCCTATCATTCTCACAACTGTAACAATCTTCCACAAATTTGACTTTCCAGCCTCAATGTAGACACTGTGTCTCCTGACAGAAAGGATTATAATCGTCGTGACAACAAGCATGTACATAACATCACCATCAACTCTTTAGCTATAAGACAACCCACATTGATCTGACACTCTATCTTTCTTCCTTTATCTCCCCAGTTCCTCAAATCATTCTGAGAGCTACACGTGGCAAGTGACACTGTTGTTTACAGCTTCCTGGAGGTGTAGAGGGATTCAAGGACTCACCTCTCATCCTGCAGACCTGGAACTAGCTAGTTCTGGGATCTGAATGAAGAGTTTTAACTGATCTATTGCTATACTACCAAGTCTCTTGGGAGACAAGCATGATTCATGTAAGAGAATGGATTTCAGGTTCTAAAACACTCATGCCATCTCAAAGTGATATGCCACACAACTCCAGCCTAATAATGTCTTTATGACTCTGCTCCAATCTGCCAATGGGTCCCCATTTATGTTTCATATTACTACTCTAAGTCTTGTCTTAATCTTCTTTAACTTGCTCCTTGTCTATTTTTATCCCCCCCATCTAATCACACCCCCTAAGTGTCCTTCACATTCTTCAAACATGCCAGACATAGTCCAACCCCAAGACCATTGTACTAGCTCTTTTCCTTGGCCCTTGAATCATTCTTCTTCTATAGTCACTCTTCAGATATTCAAATGTCACCTTCTCCATGAAGCCCACCTTCACAAACTACTTTTTTTAAAATTTTTTTTTATTGGTTGTTCAAAACATTACAAAGCTCTTGACATATCATATTTCATACATTAGATTTAAGTGGGTTATGCACTCCCATTTTTATCCCAAATACAGATTGCAGAATCACATGGGTTACACATCCACATTTTTACATAATGCCATATTAGTGACTGTTATATTCTGCTACCTTTCCTATCCTCTACTATCCCCCCTCCCCTCCCCTCCCATCTTCTTTCTCTATCCCATCTACTGTAGTTCATTTCTCTCCTTGTTTATTTTCCATTCCCCTCACAACCTCTTATATGTAATTTTGTATAACAATGAGGGTCTCCCTCCATTTCCATGCAATTTCCCTTTTCTCTCCCTTTCCCTCCCACCTCATGTCTCTGTTTAATGTTAATCTTTTCTTCCTGCTCTTCCTCCCTGCTCTGTTCTTAGTTGCTCTCATTATATCAAAGAAGACATTTGGCATTTGTTTTTTAGGGATTGGCTAGCTTCACTAAGCATAATCTGCTCTAGTGCCATCCATTTCCCTGCAAATTCCATGATTTTGTCATTTTTTAGTGTTGCATAATACTCCATGGTGTATAAATGCCACATTTTTTTTTTATCCATTCATCTATTGAGGGGCATCTGGGTTGGTTCCACAGTCTAGCAATTGTGAATTGTGCTGCTATGAACATCCATGTGGCAGTATCCCTGTAGTACGCTCTTTTAAGGTCATCAGGGAATAGTCCAAGAAGGGCAATGGCTGAGTCAAATGGTTCCATTCCCAGCTTTCCCAGGAATCTCCATACTGCTTTCCAAATTGGCTGCACCAGTTTGCAGTCCCACCAGCAATGTACAAGAGTACCCTTTTCCCCACATCCTTGCCAGCACTTGTTGTTTGACTTCCTAATGGCTGCCAATCTTACTGGAGTGAGATGTTATCTTAGGGTGGTTTTGATTTGCATTTCTCTGACTGCTAGAGATGGTGAGCATTTTTTCATGTACTTGTTGATTGATTGTATGTCCTCCTCTGAGAAGTGTCTGTTCAGGTCCTTGGCCCATTTGTTGATTGGGTTATTTGTTATCTTATTGTCTAGTTTTTTGAGTTCTTTGTATACTCTGGATATTAGGGCCCTATCTGAAGTGTGAGGAGTAAAAATTTGTTCCCATGATGTAGGCTCCCTATTTACCTCTCTTATTGTTACTCTTGCTTAGAAAAAACTTTTCAGTTTAAGTAAGTCCCATTTGTTGATTCTTGTTATTAACCCTTGTGCTGTGGGTGTCCTATTAAGGAATTTGGAGCCCGAGCCCACAATATGTAGATCGGAGCCAACTTTTTCTTCTATCAGATGCAGAGTCTCTGATTTGCTATCTAGCTCCTTGATCCACTTTGAGTTAACTTTTGTGCATGGCGAGAGGAGGGGATTCAGTTTCATTTTGTTGCATATGGATTTCCAGTTTTCCCAACACCATTTGTTGAAGATGCTATCCTTCCTCCATTGCATGCTTTTAGCTCCTTTATCAAATATAAGATAGTTGTAGCTTTGTGGATTAGTCTCTGTGTCCTCTATTCTGTACCATTGGTCCACCCGCCTGTTATGGTACCAGTACCATGCTGTTTTTGTTACTATTGCTCTTTAATATAGTTTGAAATCTGATATCGCTATACTGCCTGATTCACACTTCCTGCTTAGAATTGCTTTTGCTATTCTGGGTCTTTTATTTTTCCATATGAATTTCATGATTGCTTTATCTATTTCTACAAGAAATGCCATTGGGATTTTGATTGGCATTGCATTAAACCTATAGAGAACTTTTGGTAATATCGCCATTTTGATGATGTTAGTTCTGCCTATCCATGAACAGGATATATTTTTCCATCTTCTAAGATCTTCTTCTACTTCTCTTTTTAGGGTTCTGTAGTTTTCATTGTATAAATCTTTCACCTCTTTTGTTAGGTTGATTCCTAAGTATTTTATTTTTTTTGAGGATATTGTGAATGGAGTGTTTTTCTTCATTTCCATTTCAGAAGTTTTGTCGCTGATATACAGAAATGTCTTTGATTTATGCGTGTTGATTTTATATCCTGCCACTTTGCTGAATTCATTTATTAGTTCTAGTAGTTTTTTTGTAGACCCTTTTGGGTCTTCTAGGTATAGAATCATGTCATCTGCAAATAGTGATAGTTTAAGTTCTTCTTTTCCTATTTTTATGCCTTTAATTTTTTTCATCTGTCTAATTGCTCTGGCCAGTGTTTCTAGAACTATATTGAATAGAAGTGGTGATAGAGGGCATTCCTGTCTTGTTCCAGATTTTAGAGGGAATGCCTTCAATTTTTCTCCATTCAGAATGATGCTAGCCGGAGGCTTAGCATAGATAGCTTTTATAATGTTGAGGTAAGTTCCTGTTATCCCTAGTTTTTCTAATGTTTTGAACATAAAGGGATGCTGTACTTTGTCGAATGCTTTTTCTGTGTCTATCGAGATGATCATATGGTTCTTATCTTTAAGTCTATTGATGTGGTGAATAACATTTATTGATTTCCGTATATTGAACCATCCTTGCATCCAAGGGATGAATCCTACTTGATCATGGTGCACAATTTTTTTGATGTGCCTTTGTATCTGATTCACCAGAATTTTATTGAGGATTTTTGCATCTAGGTTCATCAGAGATATTGGTCTGTAGTTTTCTTTCTTTGAGGTGTCTTTGTCTGGTTTAGGAATCAGGGTGATGTTGGCCTCATAGAATGAATTTGGCAGTGCTCCCTCTTTTTCTATTTCCTGAAATAACTTAAAAAGTATTCGTATTAATTCTTCTTTAAAGGTTTTGTAAAACTCCGCTGTATACCCATCTTGTCCTGGGCTTTTCTTGGTTGGTAGTCTTTTGATTGCTTCTTCTATTTCATCCACTGATATTGGTCTGTTCAAATTTTGTGTATCCTCCTGACTCAGTCTGGGCAAATCATATGACTTAAGGAATTTATCGATGTCTTCACTATCTTCTATTTTATTGGAATATAGGTTTTCAAAATAATTTCTAATTGTCTTCTGTATTTCTGTAGCATCTGTTTCACAAACAACTTTTTAAAAAAATTATTACAACCCCTCCACCCTTCAATCCTCCTTTTCATGCTTTGTTATTTTCCCATAGCATATGTTGTCTTCAATATACTATGCTATTAACTTATTAGATATATTGACTGTCTATTATCTGTTTCCTTGAATTACAAGGTAAGCTTCTAAATGGTAGAAATTTTTTGTCTATTTTGTTTGATGATGTATCCAGAGCACTTAATGGGGCTCAGTACAGGTCAACCTGGTCAATGGACACACATTCTCCCAGTCTCTTTATAGATTTGCAGACACCAACTCTTCTTTGGACATGGGCTTTTGGTTGTTTTCCATCTTTGCTAAGCTGCTGTTTTAATAACCCTGGGGCTCCCTCAAAGGGGAAAGTGACCAAACAACAAGCTTACTTTTACAGCTAGAGGGAAATCCAATTTAAAAACCCCACCATATTCTATAATAGAATATAGCTTGATAAAAGATCTGGGAAATAATTTAAAAGTTTCCTGGTCAGCATTGCTTTTATCAGCTGCTATATCTCTATACTGTAGCTCTTCCTTTCAGCTTTGAAATTGTGAAATACTTTTCTCTGGCTACAAGTCTGAGGGAAAGAGTGTCTAAATGGCATTTCTCTAAAGATAGAGTGAGCAAGTTAGGGAGAAACTCACTTGCACCTTTCTGATTTTTATGTTTCTCACTAAATGGAAATGATTTCCTGAATTCGTAAGTTAGTTTGCAAATGTCCAGCATTCTCCAGTTAGACATGGAGATATCTATGCATGTAGTGTTTGTGTGTGTGTGTGTGTGTGTGTGTGTGTGTGTTTGTGTGTGTGTTTATGGTATATTTGTCTTTTTGACCTTCAGTATTTGTTTTAGGACCTCAGTGAGAGTTTTAATTATTTTTATCCCAAGAGGATAAAAATTCTGTTCAGAGAGGTGATGCTTCACTTCTTATTCAGAATACAATGTTCAAGGTCTGCTAACTCATAGAACAGCATTTCCCATCAATCTGCAGCATGATTACTTCAAAACAAATGGGAAATATGTTAAGGCCTCTTTGCTGCTGCTTTTAGAGTTGAAAAGGAGAAAAAAAAAGATGGCCACTTAGATGTGATCCTAACAAGCTCAATCTAAAAGATCCCTCTCCTTTTCATCAATTTTTATCTCGTTTCCTTAAGATGTCGCCTAGAGACAAAGGGAAGTTCATTCAGCCTGCATTGCCGGAAGAGATGTTAATTGAGGGCAATGGTGTTGTGCAGCAATTCACTGGCTCTGTCAGCTGTTTGAATTTGTTGATTTACTTGGAAAATGAGAAATAGGAAGGTGTGCTTGCGGATAAGCACTTGTACTTCTTTGGATTTGTGTTGGGCACTGACGATGGATGTGAGGAAGTCAAAGAAAAAGAACACAAAAGACACAGACATATCTCAGGTAGACTATCTGGTACAGTAAGTGACATGCTAGTTTCCTCTGTTGGATTACATTTTGGTTCTTCCTGAATTTTATCATCAAGTAAATGAGGTGGCAACTTACTCATTCCAGTGTTTCATGAAGCCAAGGACAAATCTCTCCCTCCCTTCTTCCCTTTCTCCCTCTCACTCCCATTTCTTTTCAATGCAAAAAGAATATGGACTTCATTTCAAGATGTCTCATCAAATGGAGTATCAGCACACTGTTAACAAGATGCATCAGGTTCTCCTTCAGTCTATGTTATAACCCAACGCATTTTCATGAAAAGTCATATTAAATTAGTTCAATGATAATAAGGACAATGCCCTCAATTTTGAAGTCAGTTGAGTGCTATTGAAACATTTTTGTACAGTGGAGTGAATTAGAAGAGGTGTTGGTTTCACTCCTGAAGCACAACATTGTCTTAGAAAACAAGACTGAGCTACCAAATTAACTTTCTTGTGAGTGTCTGGGTGAGCAATAAGAAATGGAGGCTGGGCCAGGTAGAGAAGCTTGGGGGGCAGCAATTCTTTCCTATGATGCAAAAAAAAAAAAAAAAAAGACTGTTCTTTGTTTTCAAGTGAAGGTTGGCAACTTTTCTATATAATATTTTGCGCTTTGAACTTGTAATCCTTCTGTTTCGCCTCCTGAGCTGCTGGGATTTCAGGCATGCACCGTTGTGCCTGGCCTGGTTGTGTTTTGTAGGAGGAAATATTTCTTTTCCTCATTTACCCTGGGTTCATGGATCAGGCTTCTATAATAAGATAAAAATTATAAGATAAAGTACACAAATTTACTTAATACAAGTTTTACATGACCTAGGAGTCTCCATAAAGAAATCAAGACACTAAGAAAGGGTTAAGTTCATATATCTTTATGCTAGGTTTGATGAAACAGGAAGTAGTTGTAGAGCAATAGGCTTGGACAAAGAGGGCATGATCTCATGGTGACAGAGAAGCTTAGTAAGCCCAGTTGGTGGGTTCTCTTGGTGTCTGGTGTGTCTTCAGAGATAAAGAAGTCCTTGTTCTCCAGACATAGTGTGGGCACCAGTAGAATGTGAGTCTTGTTACCTGTTGCAGGGGATGGTCAGAAAATCCTCCCTAGGTTTTATGTCTTCCTTTAGAGCAAAGGACACCCAGAAGGTTACTGACCCTTCTGGTCCTGCTGTTTTCTAAAATGCCAATATGCCTTTTTTGGGGTAACAATATATAGCAAAGTTTCAATAGAACTTTATTATAGCACTGAAATTTGTATTTTATATAATTCTCTCTCTATATATATTTATATATGTGTGTGTGTATGTGTGTGTGTGTGTGTGTATATATATATATATATATATATATATATATATATATATATATATATATATATATATATTTTAAAAATCTTTCAGTAATGAAAAAGCCATTCTTAACCTGTGGGTTGTATACAAAAGCCTTAGACCATGGATCACAGTTTGCTAACTCTTGTTTTAAAGATGTAGCTGATGGATGCCAAGACAAGTGATGATATTAATACATACATAGCCTGGGTCTAAACTGGACTTTTGAGTTTTAAAAACATCAAATTAATTGAGATTTTTGATTACTATTATGTAATAGATACAAGGGCTAGATTGATAAATGAATATGATCCTAATCTGAAAGGATTTCTTAATCTTGTAGAAGAGACCTGTACATAAATAGTTAAATATGATTTTCTACCCTATCAAAGGAGGTAATAAAATCTATACTGAAACTTGGATTCAAGAGTGATTAATTTTAGCTGAGAAGAAGGAAGCACTCTGGGGACACTTCACAGAGTTAATGAGATAGAGCAGGACCTTATAGGACAGGAGTATGAATGAATGAGTTCTGCCTAGTAGACTGATTTATTTATAGCTAGCTATAGTTTCTAATATTCTATAGTTAAGGCAGTCCATGTGGCTATAATATATGTTTCAGTTCATCTTCCACAATGGAATTATTTTTCTTGGTATGAATTTTAGAGAATCAAATCATTTTTTTTTCTGATGGAAAAAAGTACAAAAGGCTTTCTAACACCAGATCAAATATTAACTCTCTTTGACAGAAATCAATTAGAATATCAGATAGATAATTGCCAATACTCTAAAAAGCACCCAAAACTCTAATGAAAAAAAAAGAAACCTAAATAACATTCCAGAGCAGTTTCTTCATTCATTAAATCACTTCTTTAGTTAAATGCTTATAAAAATACCTAAAAGGTATTTTAGGTAGATTCCAGTGACAGGTTTGGATGATGGAGATGTAGTGGTGAATAGAAAAATTTCTGGATTATGTTCTAGGATATGACCAATAATAACATGTAATTTTAAGTAAGAATAAAAAGTTTCCTTCAAATAAAAAGAAAAATAAAAACAACTGAGGAAACAGGGATAAAATATGACTTAGTGGAGAAGGGTGCACCCTCTGATAGGCCAGAGGTTGCTGTCTGAGAAGTATTTCACCTGGGACTTCACTGAGTGTAAGGAAGTTAGCTATGGGCAAACCTATGGCCTGGGGATTCTGGGCCATATTCATATCAGATGCAAGGAAAGAAGCTTGGAGGTATCTTCCAGAAACAAGAAGATGGCTGGCCTAATGGAATGTATTTTCTGAAAGAGATTGTTAAAAATTGAGGTGGAAGATAATACCAATCTCTCACATTAAGTTCTTTTGATATTATTAGTTGCATTTGTTATTCTAATTGCATTAGGATGCTATTGAAGGGTTTTTTGCACTAAAATGATATCTGATTTATAACATAGAAGCTTTGCTGTTGTGTAGAGATGAAATGTCATTAAGCAAAGGTTGCCACCTATTGCAGGTAACTATCAATTCATATGGTCAGTAGATAACATTTTATAGCAATTTTCTGAAGTAAGATGGTAATTATTTTTATGCTTCTAAATCATTCTAAAAGTTTTCTTGAATTTTTGGATAGAGAGAATTGGCCAACTTACAAATAAATGTGCCTATTGGCAAGTGGACCAATTTGCACATATGGGCTATTAACATTTATAAGGAGATGGGCTTATATCTATCATAAGTGAAACCTCACTGAAATGTTTATTGATGTCTGTCACCAAGATGCTAGTCAATATCTCATTTTAACATATTTTGTGGGTCATTTTTGCACAAACAATTTTGTTATAGGGCAGGAGGAATATGAAACACCATAAGATAGAATCCTTGCCCTGAAGAGTGTGGTCTACTTTCTAGGGAGCCCATCTTAAAGAATTAAATTTTAACAGATTTTATGTAACCCATCTGAATGTGCTGCTTTTGTCCATGTGGCTGGCAAATGCCCTGATTTCTTTCCTGATAAATGAGTCACTTAGCTGACCAGCTGTAATTAATGGCCCATTTCCAAAGGCATCTTTCACAGTGATGAGTGTTATTTCCATACTCTCTCTTAAGACCTCTCTCTTGCTGTAGTTAAAGTTACTTCAACGGCCTTCTTTTGTCACAATTCAGTTTTCTGCGTAAGTCCTAGACTTAACAAACTGGACCTGCTTAGTGACGACTGCACTCATGCAATGAATGTCCAGTTAGCGTTTGAGTCAAAGTCCCCACAGGCTATGGGATCATAGTTCGCTTGTATTGTGTGCTTATAAAAAGTCAAACAACACTATGAGGGAATTACGCTGATTTTCCACTTTATATGGATGAGGAAACCATTACACAGAAAATATGAATTCCCAAAGTCTCAGAACAATTAAACTGGTGGAGCACATATTGAACCCAGGCAACCTGGATCAACAGCCTACACTGAGCTGTATCCTGCATCTGCCCCGAAGTTGTCCTGAATATGAAAGATTTACAAACTTTGAATTACTAGAACAAAGGGAAACGCATCCCTGTCTACCTCTCTCACGGCACATCAGCTACACTCCCCCCCTTCATGCTTAAGTCTTCTTTGGACCTGGTCCATGCAAAGGTCCTTGGACACACCTCTCATGTTTCAGAGTCTTAGAACCAGGGCTCATGTCAAGATCATGCAACCTGTGCAGATGTACAGAATACTATGCACAGAAGAGACCTGTTCTTGATTGAATGCTGTGCTATTATTGTTGAGTGCCTGCAGTTTAATCTAGACCATAAGGCATCACATTTTTATAACTCACATTTACAATAATTTGGCAGTGCTAATTCTCATTAATTGCACATTATCTATATGGACAGATCTAAATAGAAAAATCCACTAGATGGGTTATAGCAATTATCTAGGTAATTAAACTTACAGCATACTTTCATCTAAGCATCTGTTAGCAATCTCCAGCCAGCAGGGAATGTTAAGTTTTGCTACACACCCACAAAATGTATTTTAGGTATCTTTTTCCTGAGTAGAAACAACTGCTTCCAAATTTTATAAACATAGTGAATTTTCATATTCTATCCATAGTTTAGATTTCACATTAAATTTAAAATTACAAACCAGAGCATTTTTTTTACACTGGGGCATATCCCAATAACTTCACTCTACTTCTTAACCTGTGAATAAATTTTACACAGTATTTGATAATGAATCAAATATAATGGTGGTTATCTGTGTTGCCTCTTCTGTTTCCTTTACCAACTATAATAAGTGACCTTAAAGAAGGAAATACACTGGGAGAACAGGGATTACCTGTAGGTTCTCCAACAGTCTGAATAAAGGTATGAGCATTATGGGGTGAAATGAAAAATTTGAAAATGTTTCTCCTTCTTAATCTCTCAACTATGAATACTTAAGAAGAAAATTGCTTAAAATACAAATAGTTATATATGTACATATATTCATTGTTTATCATAGTAGCACATTGTAAAAAATGAAGGATCTGAAAATAATGAAATATAAGGTTAAATATTTCACAAAAGGTGAAATACAATGTAGCCATTAACTTATAGTTAGAAAGAAAAAAAATGGCTGATAGCCTGGTCCACAGTGCAGCACAGGTTGGATACATTGTGTTCATGTTGATGTCCCCAGGAACAGTGAATACCTGACTCTATTGCAGTCAATAAATAGACTGCATGATTTCACAAATAGACCCTGCTTCTACCATGATATAAAAAATTAAATGCATGGTTTAATTGTAGCATGCATGCTTATACTTATATGCTTAATATGACAAAATATTAATAATTGTTATCTTTTATTTGAAGGATGATATAATTAAAACTTTCAAAAGTTCTGCAGTGAATATTAGAATATATTAAGTAGCTAATAAAGCTTAGATATGTTCTTTCCACTAGTGAATTTCTGTCTCCTTGCTAAATAAAACAAAATATCTCAAAGATTTGTGTTAAATATCACAAAAAATAGCATCTGCAATTTAGCATATTATATACAAATGTTCACATGATTATTTACCTATAAAGCAGTTCAATCATATAAAAATTCTCAAAAAATGTATCTTTAGTGCTCAAATATTTAAAATTATCCATCCTTGGTGCACAATATATTGCATTTAAATCACGTGTGTTGTCTAAAACCTACACCTTGGATAAAACTAAAAGTCCCTTCAATTTTCTGCAGGAGGAGGTTAAACTAAAGTTGGGATAAATAACTCTGAAGATAAATTCTACCTTATGAGATGCAATTTCGATCAATGAAAGATTTCTTTTTCCAAATTTCTTAGTTTTGCTCAGTCTTCCTATATCATCCCAAACTCTCTTGAATTAGAATGCATAGCACTGCAGTTACCAGAGTGGTAGAAGTGAAAATAGAGCCTTGATAAGAAGTCAAGAGTGTTCTAATAATTGAAATATTTACAAGAAGCTAGGAGAATTCATATGGCTATGCAATAAAACCTATTAACAGAAGTATTGGGAATAGGGTTAGAAATCATTTTATCGATAGTTTCAACAATGGGAAAATATGTTTCATATAATTATTATCTTGGTCTGCCTGCTGATTGAACTATGTATTTACAGATGCAAGGACGTGTATGTAAAGGTAAATTGTGGACTGAACAGTTAAAGGAAGAAAATTAGAAGAAAAGATGGAGTATCCACTATGGACAAAATATATACTTTACACATATTATGTAACTGAAAATGTATGGAACAAATTACAAGACAAATATAGTAAGAAAAGCAATTATTTTATGAACCAGAAGGACTGATTATTAAACACACTTATCTACATATGTTATATACTTTTAATAAAATTTTATTGAGATGTTAATTGAGGATTTAATATTTATGCAATAATATATTAGTTTTAAAATACTTAGTTAAAATATACATGCTTCAGTTTTCAAGATTACCAACTTAAAATTGTTGATTACACTGTGCAATTACACAATTACTACCATAAACTATTTCATAATAACTTCCAGGCAAATTAACGAGAGACTTTTTTATTTTATTTTTTAAATTTAAATTAAGTTCTTTTAACAGAAACAAAACCATGAAAATTGTTTCATGGAGTACTGTGTGTAAACATATGTAAACTATGTAATGTTTAAATCAGGATCAACATGTCTGTCTCCACAAACATCATTTCTTCAAGGTAAAGGAGATTGAACCCAGGGATGTTTAACCACTGAACCATATCCCCCAACCCTTTTTATTGATTATTTTTGGAGACAGTGTCTCACTAACTTAAATAGGGTCTCAATAAGTTGCTGAGACAGGTCTCAAACTTGAGGACCTCCTGCCTCAGCTCTCCAGTTGCTGGGATTACAGGTATGCACCACTGTGCCTGGCTCTCAAACATCATTTCTTTATGATAGAAATATTCAAAATCATTTCTTCAGATTTTTGAAATATATAGAATACTGTCATTATTTATAGTCACCCTGCTGTGCAATAGTTCAGTGGAATTTCTTATTTTCTATCATTTTATGCAATTATTCATAATTTAAAAAATCATTCATTTTATTTTTGTTTTTTTAGTTTCTTTGTTTTTGTTTTTTGAGATGTGGGTCTCACCAGTGGCCCAGGCTAGCCTTGGGCACACAGTCTTCCCATCTCAACCAACTGTGTGGTTCAGATGACAGGCAAGTGCCAATGCACTTGGTGTAAAAAAAATCTTATGTAATGTAAATACAGGAAAAAATGATTTAAACCAAATAGTATTAGAAGTAAAATATAAATAAAATGCCCTTTCCCTTAATATGATTATTAAATTGTATTTCTTAAAATAATTAGACTTAATTTTCTTTTTATTTAGTAATGAGTGTACTGGTGCATGTGAGGAGCATCCATTTCAGGCCTCCTAAACCTGTTAGATTCTTTTTGTTGAGGTGTGCCTTACACTCCATACAGAAATGCACTGTTATGGTTTGAATGCGAGGTGTCCCCAAAAAACTCTTGCGTGAGACATTGCAAGAAGATTCGAAGAAGAAATGATTGGGTCATGAGAGCCTTAACCCAATCAGTGAATTAATCACCTGATGGGATTAAATGGTGGCTAAAGTCAGATGGGGTGTGGATGGAGAAGGTTGGGCTTTGGGGCTATTGGGCCTTGGGGTATATATTTGTATCTGGCAAGTGGAGTCTTTCTCTGCTTTCTGATCATCATGTGAGTGAGTTCTGCTTCTCTCTGCCAAAATTGTCTGCCATGATGTTCTACCTCACCTTGAGCCTGAGATTTGGAGCCTGCTCAGGTCTATGGATTGAGGTCCCTGAATCCCTGAGCCCACAAAGTTTTCCTTTTCTTCAATTGAATTGCTTGAGGCTTTTATTCCCAGCAACAAAAAGCTTACTAAAACACATGTATATGTGCCTCACACTACTGACACTGGGGTGCTTTATCTGTGCCACCTGTCCACAATCCCCTGGAACTGGATCACATCATTTGAGAACCAGGGGTGGGGGGGAGTGGATAGTGAGGATAGAAAGGTTCGGATTGTATGAACACATTTTGGAAAAATGTACTTCAGAGGTTTTGCAAAAGTTGCTACTTTTATACACCTCAGAGATCTGGAGTACCAATTCCCACAATTTCTGAGTACTTTGGTGTTTTGGGCATGAAGTTTAAAGGACAAATATGAAATCTCTATTTCACCACAAAGTATGTAACTATAAATTGGCTTTCTGAGGCTATTTTCTAAATTAAAGACAGCTTCTTGACTCTTCTTCTTCAAATGCTTGCCCTTCATTAAATTTAAGCCTTATGTATATTTCCAAAAGAGTCTTGAAACTATTGAACTATATGAAACAACTTTTAAGTAACCAGAGAATTTAACATGAAATAAGGAAAATATTTAGACTAAATTTGCAGAATTATTATATTAGTATATATTTAAATTATTTTCATCAAGTCCCCCCAAGAGAAAAAAATATATTTCATTAATTTTTTTCCTAATTGTGGAATACATTGATTATATTTGAAAAACTTAGGTCATTAAACAATATACTGTGTTAATTGGCCCATTTTGATGACTACCTAACACTTCATACTATAGATATTCATAATAAATGTATCAATTATCCCACCAAATGCAGTTAATTTATTTCTATTTTAGTATTGTAAATCAAACTGTGCATACATTTCTTATATAGAAATACTTATATATATTTCTGATATTTTCTTTAACAAACATTTACATAGCACTTACTATAGCCAGGCAATAGTTTAAATATCTAAAATATTGTATCTATTATAGATTTCCTTTATACTATTCAACCTTCTTAATTCTACAAAGTAAAATATTATTATTCCTATTTTCAGATAAGGACACTAAAGCACAGATGATTAATTCATTTGTTCAAGATGAGAAAAATAGTAATTAAATGATCAAACCCAGACACTCTGACTGCAGAGTTGATGCTCATAAACACCACCCCAAGTCTCTGAAATGTAAATTCTTAAAAACTAAATGATATATTAACATTTGGGAGTTCTTGATATATTTTACTAATTTTTTTCTGGAATATGTGTAAAAGCTTACATACCTACCAGCAGTAAAACAGGAAGGCAATTTCAGTATGAATTCAATAACAGATTTTGTTTTGCCAACTTGGGAAAAATATGCTATGTTTCCTTGCCTTAATTCTAAAATGACTATTAACCATCTGTTACTTCAACTTTTAAAGTTGTTCTATGACAATATACATCTGCATTTCTTCATCCAATAACCATTCATTTAGTGACCAATATGTCCCAAGCACATTTTAAGGCACTTGAAATATTTTTAGCAGAAGAGATAAAATCAGTGCCCTCAAGATGCTTACAGTCTACCAGGGAGAAACAAACAACAAAAATAAGAAATAAGTATAGAGTTCACCATAAATAACGAGTGCTACAATGATAAAGAAGCAGGTTAGGAGTGGTAAGACTGCTGGGTACACTGTGAACAGAATGGTAAGGTAGGCTTCATTGAGAAAACCATGTTTGAGAAAAATTTTGGAGACAAGAAAGTTAGCCAGGGGCATATCAAGCAGCAGAAATTTCCAGGTAGAGGAACCAACCAGGGGAATAGCATGAAGGGAGAAGTTACAGTAAGGAGTATCAGTCCAGGGTATCCAAGGACATCAAGAAAGCCTTTGAGAAGAGCTAAGTGAGTCAGTTTAAACAGAACCTAAGTCACCATTCACAGGATCACTCTGGGCACTGTTTTAAAAACAAACTATAGGCCAGGCACAGTGATGCACATCGAGAACCTCAGAAACTGGGGAGAACAAAGCCAAAGGATAGAAAGTTCAAGGCCAGCCTCAAAAATCTTAGTGAAAACCACAGAAACTTAATGAGACCCTGTTTCAAAATGAAAAAGGGCTGAGGATGTAGCTCAGTGGTAAAACATCCTTGAGTTCAACCCTAATACCCAACCAAGAAAAGGAGAAAAATGGGGTGGTGGTGAAGGAAAAGAAAAAAATAAATTATAGGATATTTGACTAAGGTAAAGAGAACAGGTAAGAGGCTATTAAAATTTTTCTAGAGTGCAGGTTAATAGAGTTTGCAGCAGTGGAGATAGGAAGAATGGATGAATTCTGAGAATGATTAGAAGGTAGGGACAAGGAATACCAAAACTGGATGTGGAGTGTAAGATAAAGAATCTAGGCTATGATAAATGAAGATAGACTCAGAAATTGGGTTTTAAATAATTTTAAGGTCCTTTACTCCATACTCCAACTAAGATGCATTTTAACAGGTTTTGTTAAAAATTATTACATATAGTTTAAAGTCATCCAATATCATATACATTATAAAATTTTCTAAGGTTATTTTATTTTGGTTAATGGTATCTTTGACATATACATACTTGTTTTTTTAAATTTTTATATAGGCAAACTGATTAACATTTTTTTTGTTTTCTATCTCAGCTTTAATTTAGTGCAAACACAAACATGTTCTAAATTTCTTTCTGTTCTTTGTTTACCAGTTTACATTTAATACCTTACTATATTTGGAACTAATTTTGATGTGTAATAAGAAAATGTCAAACTTTTTACTTGTCAATCATTTGGTATAGTGTCATTATTTCACTGCTATCCTCAACATCCATAAGATTTTGGGGGTTTCCATTTATTCATTAAACTACATTTAAATTCATCTGCCAATTTCAGACTTTTTAAATTATTGCTGCATGGAAGCAATGATAAACTCTTTACTGCTTCACACTTAAAGTTATAAAAATTATACTAATTACTCAAGCTTTCTTGGCTCATCTTGATATTTCTAATTTCAGATTGGTTAGAAGATTCAAATATTATATTTTTTATTGGCTTCACATTAAACCTGCACATGCATTTAATAAAAACTCTCTTTGCTAAAACATTGAATTTTCTACTCCCTGAAGATTTCTTTGAATATTTGAAAAATTCTCTTTATCATCAAAATTTTAAAATAAATTTTATAAGAATAGTCTAAATGTTGGCCTCTTGGTTTCCTGCTTTTAGTTCAGCCTTTCTATTTGAGATCTTTATCTTCTTTTCTTCTACTGAAGGGAGATTTATTTTATCACAAATGGAGTTCTTCTCTTCTGTCTCCTCTTTAGTGACATCAGGTATTCACTTTGCATTTCAATTATTTTCCCATGTCCATATTATCCGATATTCTCAATTATTTACATCTCCTTATTCAGTAGATTATAATGTATTTTCTACATTATTGAACCTTTCTTTACTGTTTGCAATACCAATACCTATTTTGACATTGATTTCAGTTATCTCAGCCAAATCTCTTTTAACCACTATCATTTGTCTCATCATATCATTCTTCACTTGTTTTTTCCTGAATTTGTTTTCTTAAATATCGTGAGAACCCTGAGCAATACTTTATGTAATTTCCTTGATAAATATTTTTAAAGTAAACTTATTCCTAAAGTTTGACTGTAAATTTTTCTTTCTTATGTTTTCAACACTCTATTAGAACCTATGTTCTTATGTTTTCTGTTCATTTCAGTTTAAACAGTAAGTGGACTGTATACCCCCATATTTACCCATGCTCACAAAGAATGGAGTCTGAGTGGTTTCTTTTATTGTATGCATGCTTGCAACAAAATTTCTTTTGGTCATCTTGAGCTTGTGTGCTGTTCTGTATGCAAATATTCTTGTTAAACACCTGGTATCTTTTCAGGATTTATATTGGGTGCTTCTTCTGGACTGAAAAGAAAATTCTTCATTTTCTTTCCATTTATGATACCAAATAAAAAAGACTCTTTCTGGACAATATGAATCCCTTAAAGTCTATAGACAAAATGCAAAATTACAACCGCCAGATTTCTGCATTTATATCTTCCATCTTTATACTCAGAAAGGTATGAACAGAGGAGATGCTGTAACAACTCTGACCTCTTCTAAGCCCAGCTTTGGGGACTGCAAATACAATTTCTATGCTTGTGTTTAGATGAGACCTTGTATCTTTAACAAAGGAAATATGGAAATTGGCTGAAGATTTAAATATTTACAGTTTTAGTCATTCAAGCCATGGTCTCACCACCATCATTACCTTGTACTTTGGTAGAGAATGATAAAGCAAAATGTTCCTGCTAAAAATGTCCATATATTTTTTGCAGGCATTTCAACCCAAGACAAATGACAATAAAATAATCCTTAGTTTTTGTCATTATAATGGCATTTTGTTGACATTTTAGTGTCTAAATATTACCCTCAAAGTTATAAAATGACCTATACTTCAGAGAATTTTCCCAACTCCTCTCTGTTGATATAGATTTCACATAAATCTGTATTCTTATCATTTTTATTTTTACTCTCCACAAATTCATATTTACTATTGTCAACATTCATAGGAAGGTAATTGGGAAATCAAATATATAAATACACAAGTACATAAAGATAAATGAAGAGAAAGCATCATAGACAAGTAAAGAAAGGAGATTTCCAGCAATCCACACATGGCTTTTCTACTGGCTCTCAGATGATGCTTACTGTTGGAAACACTCAAACATGCAAATGACAGGTGACCAACTCACAAAGGAGCTCCTCAGTGTTCCTAATACCTTCACAAGAGTGTTATTGATGAAGATATGAATTCTTTGGTGAACATTTTCATCACCACCACAAAGACAAGGAGTTCTCTGTGGTTGTGAGTATAAGAAATCAAGAATAGTCAGTGGGATGAAGCAAACTACTGCTAAGCTGATGATTCCCAAGATAATATACCCCAGATGGTCATGATGGTGTCACATTTCAATAGGAATGGAGGCAACAGTGATATAAGTGACAAACAAGACAGATGACTATAATGATTATAAAACTAAAGTGTGTAGAGTCAGCTTCTCTTCATGCTGTTGTGGTATGCATCCCATAGTCTCACTCTGTTCTTGTGTTGAATCTCCAGTTATCTCCAGAATCTTAGGGGCATCAAATGAAAATGGACTTTCTTCCTTCCCCAACCAATGGTTAATAAAATTGGGAGAAAGAATGAATGGCTAGAAGTCATGAAGGCCTGCATTTGCTGTGACCCTGTGTTTCATCATAGTTTTCAACCTCTGGACACCACCTAAAGGACAGCTCTCAACCACTCCGTGAAAATGTATTATAAATAAGAAACTATAGATAAACCTCTAAGGCACACATTGTCTCACTTTTTCATGTTTGTTGTGTCTCAGGAAGTGACAGTGTGTGTGCATTTTCTTTGCTTAGGTAATGTAATTTCAAAATAAATTTTATCCAAGCCAAAAAAATGTATTTCATACCTTTTTAACACTCTAATATCTACATGTAATATAGTCTGAAATCAACAATAAACAGATACTTGAATATTTATACATGGATATTTACAACATTACTTAACAAGGGATTTTCAAGTTAAAGATGACACATTGAAATAAAAATGAGTGGTCTTACCTTTCTGGGTACGTGAGTGATTTTAACATGACACTCTGGATCCTGTAGTTGCATGTGGAACATTGTATACTTGAGGTCTGGAAATACGTCAAACCAATGCTTGAAATATTTACAACATCAGTGAAAAATTGAGCAAAAATATTGACTTCTTGAAGTCTATAAAATGGTTTGCTCTTCCTAAATAAAAATTTGCATATTAATGATTTTAAACATACATTATGTCTAAAATCAGTATAATCCTAATGAAGCAGGATTTAGAAAACAATTTGATATGGAAAAGGACAAATAAAATACTTGTTAAATATTTATTAAAATAATCTAAACAGTAATTTACTATAAACCTAATAAAATAATAATAATAAATACATTACCACAGATATATTGGGGGAATACTTTTGAGGAAAAAAAAGTGAGATATCCTGTCTCACTCTAGTCAGAATGGCAGTTATCAAGAATATAAATAACAATAAGAGTTGGCGAGGATGTGGTGGAAAAGGTACAATAAAACATTGCTGGTGCAGCCAATCTGCTGGTGCAGTCAATCTGGAAAGCAATATGGAGATTCCTTAAAAACCTTGGAATGGAAACACCATTTGACCCAGCTACCTCACTCCTTGCATAGTCCCATACCCAAAGGACTTAACAGCAGCACACTACAGTAATATAGCCAAATCAATGTTCATAGCAGCCCAATTCACAATAGCTAAACTGTGGAACTAACCTAGATGTCCTTCAATAGATGAATTAATAAAGAAACTGTGGTATATATACACAATGGAGTATTACTCAACAATAAAAGAGAATAAAATTATGGCATTTGCAGATAAATGGTGGAGTTAGAGAATATCATGATGCTAAGCCAAGTAATCCAATTCCCCCCAAAAAACAAACAAAGGCTAAATGTTTTTCTCTGATAAGTAGATGCTTATACATAATGCGGTGCAGGGGCAGGGATTAATGGAGAAACTTTAGATTGGGCAAAGAGGAGGAGGAAAGGGGACACAGGGGTAGGAAAGATGGTGATATGAGATGGACATCATTACCCTATGTGCATGTATGATTGCACGAATAGTGTGACCCTACTTTGGGTACAACCAGAGATGTAAAAAACTGTGCTCCATTTGTGTATAATGAATGGAAGAGCATTCTTCTGTCATGTATAACTGATAAGAGCAAATAAATAAATTTTTGAAAAAGGGATATATCTTGTTTTTCTGAGTGAGTGCCTAGATTATACTTTTGTTTAAGATTATTTGTTTTACATTTCTTTCTTTGGACACTTCAATATCACAATTCCTTAAACAGATTAGAAGTTCAAATAATAACCCTACTGTTCTATGCAATCTTATCAAAGATTTCACACTTAAAGTGATAATCTATAAAAGCCGGGACCCATTCATTATTTAGATCTCAACTAATTCAAAAGAAAAATTAAGGGTAATATTTAGTGAGTACAATTTCCTCAGCACTCATGATGTACCCAGAATTCTAACAATGCTCCACATATTAGACCTTATTTGACTATTTCAACAACTCTTTGAATTAGGAATTCTGAGCATTACTATTATATATATGAGAAAAGTGAGTAGCAGAGCATCCAGGTGCCTTTCTTAAAGTCACACAGCTGATAGACAAGCACGTGGGATGTCAACAGCCTCACTGGTGCTTCTCTGCCAATTCTTCATTTCCGTGTCCCTGGAATTGTTTGAATTAGCATGGATTTACCTGTCTGCAAAGAGACTCAACCTACTCCACTGCATTTTGTCTCTTTAGATAAAACTAAGAGCAAAAAAAAAAAAAATAAGAAAAACTGGAGGCAGCATATGAGGGGGAGGAGGATCAAAATGGAGGAAAAAGGGAACAGGGCAAAAGAATGAGAGAAGGAAGGGAAGGAGAGGAAAAGAAAAGAAAGTTAAGGAGAAGAAAGGAAAGAAGAGAAGGGAGAAAATTGTTTTTTAAAGTCTATTGAAATAAAATCTGTAAAAACATTAATTAATTAATTAATTAAGTAAGTAAGTAAGTAATTCTATAAAAAAGAAGCTCCTCTTTTGAGAGAAGAAAGACTTGCTTTAAACCAAGGTGACAATCTCATACAGAAACACTGAAGAACAAACATTTCCTACCATATCTTATTTTTTATTGCCCTCCTGTTTTATTCCTTTACAACAGCTAGGCCCAAAGAAGGATTCCATCATTATCCTTAAGGTTTATCCCAGCTCCCTCCCAGCAGAGCCACCTCCTCCTCTTTCACAGAATATGTTATTGAATATCTCCCTAATGTTTTTCCAAGAAGTTATCTGGATTTCAATACTTCAAATTCAACATATCCATATAGGAACATGTTACCTTTCCCACCAATTTGCATCCACCCCAGTGGTTTTAAATGCTGACAGGTTGCTCATGATCACCAAGTAGCAACCTCAAATTGAGAGTCCAGAAACATATATCCACCAGTTTTCACTTTGACATTTGAATATCACAAGGATGCCTAAAGCTTAGAAGTTTCAAATCTAAACGAATCATCTTCCCCAACACCTTCCCCTGACCACAAAAAGAAAATAAAATCTAAACAAAAACATAAATTTCCTAACGATATTAAAGGGCATTATTATCTTTATGGTGTTGGAAAAGTAAATTCATGTGTTGGATAAGTAAATTCATACTACCATCTATTGCCTTATCCCAAAAATCAGGATTCATCACTAATACCATTCTCCTGTCAATTCCCACATCTAGTGTATCATAAATGCTTAATATGAATCTTACCTAAAAAATATCTTGAATCTTTGAATCCAATCTCATTTTTCTATCTCTGTTGCAAATCATCTTACCCAGGAGACCATTGTATCTTGCCTATAAATATACTTGCAATAGCACTCAATTCCCTCTCCAATTTCCTCTCTAACCAATGTGGTCTATTGTTTTTCCAAAATAAAAATACAGTCTTGGCCCCAGTCAAACTTCCCAATGAAAACATTTCAGTGATTTTCATTTGTCCAGTGAATTTATTACAAATTCTGGAGCATGGCCTCTGAATTCTTGTTCCTGTGATATCTGGGAGCTCTCTCTCTCTCATCTTTCTCCCTCCCCACCCCTCTCATTTGTTCTACTTCTATTCTGAAACACAGAGCTCCTGTCAGGTCCCAGAGTGGCTTGTGCTGCTTTCTGCATCAAGTTCTTTGCATTTGTGGGTCCCCAGCCTAGAATGCAGCAGGGGCCATGACCTATTCATCATTTAGATCTCAACTAATGAAAAATACCCACAAAAATGTTTTAATGACCCCACTAATTCATGTTCCCTACCTTAAGTTTCCATACATGAGTATAAATTTGTCTCAAGATATTTTTCCTGGACAGATTTTACTTTTATCTTATTTATAATTTGTCTATCCTTCTATTCCTCACTATGCTGCAAGCTTAATGAGGAGAGGATCAACTCTGTTTTGCTCATTGCAATATTCTAAACACTTAGCAGAGGGCCTGACTCAATGTACATAAAATTGTTTGAAAATAGGGATGATGGACCTACTTGTGTTCTTTCTATCATTAATTTAAAACCAATATGCTGAAATCATATAAGGGCAGAGATCTAATTTGTCCAAGAGTTTCTTTCCCATCCCTAGCATTGTTCCTGGGCTATGAAAATTCTCAACATTTTTTAATTTAATGATTAAATTGGATCATCCCCAAATAAGTCTTACCTCACTATGGAATAGCACTCCACTTTTTAAATAATCACCAAGCTCCACACACGAAGTTACTCTAAATAGATTTCTTTTCTTGATTTTCACATTCATTTAATCATAAAAACACAACACATAACTATTTGTAAGCCTTAAAACCTCTAGAGTCTCACACTTCTTTTTCATGCCCACTGGCTTGATCCACGCCCCCTCATCTTTTATTGGAATATGGCAGTAGCTCTATCTGTGGACTCTTGGCACCAATCTCGTTCCCTCTAATCTACCTACTGCTCATCCATCTAGGGAATTGTTACAATCTGAACTTGTATTACTGGTATTTCCTGTTTAAAGTCCTGCATTGGCATATTCATACTTTTGGTCTCATAAGATCTAAGTGATTTTTAGTCACAAGGGAAATGTGTCCACACTATATCACTAAGTATAACAATCAGGATGCAGACCACATTTTCAGTAAGATACACATTTTGCTAAATAAAAAAATATATCCACAGTGTCATGAGCAAAAACAACAACCACCAAAAAAAAAAAAAAAAAAAGAGGCTCAGAAGAAGGCAGAGAAGGAAAAGAACAAGAAAGGGGAAAAAAAGGAGAAAGAAGGGGTGGAATCATTATTTTTTTAAAAAAATGGTTAAGTGTGAATATTCTTGGGTGATACGATTATAGGCAATTCTCATTCTCCAGTCTATAAAATGACACATTTTCTACAGTGAGGAAATATTCCTGTTTCAATTTTGGAAAGGCAAATAAAAGATCATTAACATTCTCTGACTCCCAGAGCATCTAAAAATAATTCAAATCCCCAATAATAATTAATATATAAACAATAAAGCCATTATCCAGATGGGCAGATTTTACCACGGAATGTTCCCATATTTTACATTTCTCCATGGTGTTCCATATATTTGCAAAGTAAATCAAGACATAAGTTTGCTTTCCAGAAAAATTCATAGCAACTGCTTGAGAACTCTACTCTGTGCACTATTCTTAAATTATGTGTTTTCCCATCTCCCTATCTTTGAAAATAACTTCTCTCTGTTTTTGGAGTCCATCACCTTATTTTCAAATGCTCCCTTGCTTCTCCTCTGTGCTTTAACAGTAACTTAGTGATATTCTATCATAAAACTGAATTCTCAGAGATGCAATTATGGCTTAGTCTTCCAGTATTCTGTGACTTCCTTGTGAACAATAAAACTATTTCAGTTTGAGTTTTAGTACTCTGTAAAATGTCTGAATAAGATTTGTGATGAATAATGTGTTGGATAAGTAAATTCATACAAAAGCTAAAAAAGCATATTTCTGATAAGACTAAATAATTGACTATATGAATATGCATAAATATACATACTCAAATTAGAATTACATACAATGTTACAAAAAAGTAGTCAACTATTTTGCAATAATATATACAATGACAACACATTTGACCAATGTTCAAAATTAGGTAAATAACGCTTTAAAGCTTTTTATAATAAAAGACCTGTGCTTGATAAAAGTAAAAAATCTGGATTGAAATTCTAATTTGATTTCTTTTATCTTCTTTTGTAAGTGAATACAGAAAGCTTTAAAAAAGGAAAAGAACAAGAATAATTGGTACTCTTGCATTATTATTACATTTATTTTTTTTCTAGAGAGAGAGAGAGAGAAATTTTTATATTTATTTTTTAGTTTTCAGTGGACACAACATCTTTATTTTTATTAGTATGTGGTGCTGAGGATGGAACCCAGTGCCCGGCACTTGCCAGGTGAGCACACTACCACTTGAGCCACATCCCCAGCCCTACTACATTCATTTTACCATTAAATTATCTGCAATGCTTTTACTAACTTTAGAAAATTAATGTTAGAGTTTTTAATATTAAAAAATTCATTTTTCTCAAAAGTTTTTAAAAACTGCCTGACTCTCAACCAAGAATATTATTCCTGAGGATGATCATTGCTTCCCATGATGGAAGGTCTTTACTTTTCTTCAGTATGGAGGTTTTCAGTGATTTTTATCAACATGAACTTTTTAAATCATTTTCTTTGTGTAGTGCATGGTCTAAAATATTTTGTCTTAAACACTGTATCAGTTGTAAAGTGTGTCTCCTTTTATATTTTAATGTTATTCTTATTTTAATTAAATGTTAATAATACAATAATATTAAAGACACTGCTATTGTTGTGCAAATAAAATTGGCAGGAACTTTTTCCTAGTTCATAGTTAATGGCTGAATAAATCTATATATCACTGTATACTCAGGTCCGAGGTCCCTCACACATTAGACTTAATCAATTTGCCAATTCAGGTACTAGGACTACCTAAAATGTGACAGGAGCAAATGTTTGAGATACTAACTAAACCCCCTGAAGCTTCAATATCATCAATAGCCATTCAAAAGTTAAAACAAACTATTATAAGTGCAGCCATAGCAAAATAAAATTTATCTTTTATTTAATCACCTGACATGGTAACTGTGAGTCTTTTGAAAGCAACTCTGTTTTTTAATCGCTTTCCAGAAGTCCAACACACTATATTGGAAGTCATAATTTCAACTCTAACATGTACCTATTTGTCATACTTTTGAGAGAAAATAAATTTCCTGCTTTAAGAATTTATTAAACACACAGGAATTCAAGAAACCCACATGATAGTTGGCTTTGAGATGATTAGATAACATTAGAAATGTATATACAATTGCACATGCATAAGAAGCTAAATAGAAGATTAAAGAAAAACATCCCTCTCCTATTATTTAGGAAATTTGTGGCTGAGCATGGTTTTCTGAAATACTAAAATGGCATCACTTGGTTATTAACTGATGCCACTGGACCTTCACTTTTGCCACTGTAAACATGATGTTGCATGAAAACTGAAGAAATTGGGAAGGCAAAATTGTTAGGAAGAATACTGGAATTAAGAATGGAAAGATGAGGCTGAAGTCATAGCTCAGCGGTAGAGTACTTGCCTAGCACGTGTGAGGCACTGGGTTCGATTCTCAGCACTACATAAAAATAAATAAGGTATCATGCCCACATCCAACTTTTAAAAAAAAGAATGAAAAGACAGAGAGAAAACAAAACATTTCTTCTTGTACTCTTGTAACTGAGTTAGTAACCAGTTCTATAATATTAATTAGCTATTCAGCCTCATATTCAATATCTTCCTCTTTAAAATGAAAGAATCCAAAGTTGACACATGGGATCCTTGTAATATCTAACATTTTAATACTCGTTGGATAGAAATTTACTCTGTTTGGACTATCTTCTAAACTGGATACTCAAGATAGCAAACATTTAATGTATGAAAGAAGAAAACATGAAATGGTACTTACTCATAGAGCCTTGGATTTTCAATGGTTCCAAGTTGGTTTAATAATCTAAATGAAATATAGCCATCACTCATAGCTTCACCCACAGCAACTATACTGAGAACAAAATAATAAGCTACAAAATAAAAATATAAAAGGCCATTCACATTATTTTTAAACTTTAATTTTGGTACATATACAAATACAAAGAGATATATATTATTTAATTTAGTCCTATATTATATATGTTAAATGATATTCATTAGAAGCTCTCTTTTTGTCCTTAAGTAATATATTTTGCTTGTTTCTCAGCTTTTTTATTTTTTTTGAGGGAGGGAATACCAGGAAATGAACTCAGAGGCACTCAACCACTGACTCACATCCCTAGTCCTATTTTGTATTTTGTTTAGAGCCAGAGTCTCTCAATGAATTCCTTAGAGCCTTGTCATTGCTGACTCTGGCTTTGAACTCAAAATCCTCCTGTCTTAGCTATTGAGCTGCTCAGATTTCAAGTGTGTACCACTGCACCTGACTTGTTTGTCAACTTTTGACTAGTCTCAAAAACAAAGAATAAGAACCTAGTCATGGTTGTGGTTAGGATTTGGCCAAATACCTAATAAATTCTAATTAATCTGCAAATCAAAAAATAAACAACATTCAAAATTTAGGCCAATTAAACAATTTGTACTTTTCAATAAGATTTCTAAGGAAATATGATAAGGTTTCTTAATTATCTGATTAATAGTCCAAGCTATATCTGCTTGACTACCATCACCCCCAAGTTTTGGGGCTGCTGAATGATTAAATTAAATGACTCTATTAAATTAAATAACCATAGTAGGGCAAGTTCACAGTAGGTCCTATTCAAAATGCCCTCATGAAAATTTAGTATGGTATACCTTCCAGAGGCAAAACTACTGAAATCACCCCTATTTTCTGAACAGTTTCAGGATTACACAGGAAGCCCTGACTCTGCCAGTTATCTTGAGTCTTCCCTAGAAGACAATATACATATTCAAATATAATGTGAAATCTGTAAATTTTCCTGTGAGATAGACAAAAGTTATAAATGCTCCTGTTAATCGTTTCCACTAAATAGCCAGAAGTAACATCATTCATTGTGCTTAGTATTACCTCAAATAAAGTAACACATTTATGACTGCATCCTATAAATTTCTAATGCAAGAGATGTAAAGGAACACTTCTTATTCTGAAGTTTATGCCCAGCTTCAAGCAGAGTATTTTCACCCACCTCACCCATAAATTGGCTCAGGTAATTTCTGGTAGCATCGTATATTAAAATGTTACAGAATAAGCCACCATCCTACTATAAGTATGTAGAAGTGGTAGGTGAGCAATATATATTTTAATACAAAATCAAGCCCAAAAGGAGGAAGTACAAATGAAGAAAAAAACATTCAAGGCCATAAGGGTTGAAGCCCTGGGACCTGAGAACTGGGTGAAAGAAGGAAAGTGAGGCTGAAGTGTCAACCTCCACAAAGGAAAAAGAGACCTGGTACTAAGTGACAGAGCTGAAATGCAGGTCCCTATAGAGATCCAGGGACCTCAATTTCCTGCCTCATCATTGAAGTGATCAAAGGGGAAATTACTTCTCCTGGTTCTGTGCCTGTATGAATCTTTTTTTTTAAATCATTTCTTTACTTCTTTTTGAGGTTCTAAGGATTGAACCCAAGGCAAGACAGGCATTGTACCACTGAGGTACAAACCCAGCAGGTATTAAGGTTAATAAAATAATGATAACATGAAATTTAAATTAATACAAGTCATTTAATGAAGAACCCCAAACAATTTACATAAGAGTCCTCTAGGATTGTAATGATATAGTTCTAGAAAAAAGGAGTCCAATGTGCTCTGAGAGAGAATTTTGAAAAACAGCTGGCTGCTGAGCATTTTCTATATATATGAAACACATGAATTTCTGATTTAAAAGAGCACAGATTTTTTCATTAACAATTAATCCAGACTTGAAGGGAGCATCAATATTGAAAAATAACACCACAACAAAATAAATTAATAAATACAATAAGAGAAAAGTGATAGATTATCTTCAGGAAATAATTAGGTTCATAAAACAAACAAAAAAAAGAAGCAGCTTGAATGAACATAAGAGAATTAATATTTTCAATAAGCTGAACAAAAATGTTGATGTAGAACTTATCTCAAACTATGTTTTCATTTCTAAGTTAGAAAAAAATAAGAATATTTTCAAGGGAAAAAAAAAAAGAAAACTGGTAGAGACCACTAGCGAAAAGTCACTGATATTGTATATGTCAGGAAAAAGTTAACACTGAAAGGAAGAAATGCAGGATCAGGAGAACTCCAGACACAAACTTAAAAAAATTGGGAAATAAAATTGAATAGTTAATGCAATAATGATATTTATAATTAATATTGAGTATTAAATAAATGGAAGCAAAATACCACAGAATAAAGTATTAAAGATAGATAAAAAGACAAGATTCAAAGAATCTGTGAGGTAAATTTTTGCTGTGAATATAATCTAATAAAATAGTCCATGGGGGTAAGATAAATTTTTACATATAAAGCAAAAATAAAAGAAGCAAATATGATATATAATATATTCAGGAACACATAACAGCACTATATACCTTCCAAACAGCAAAAGAAGAACATAAATTTATATCAAGCATCCATATAGAATTCATTTCTTATCAGAGTAAACATTTTGCTCTGCAAGTGACTGTGAAAAGGATGAAAAGACAAATTACAGCCAGAAGACTTCTAGAGCTAATAAAAAGTTTTAGTAAAGCAGCAGGATAAAAGATCAACACACATAATAAACCCAATAATAACCCACTGAAAAAGAAATTGGGAAAACTATCCCATCCACATTAACCTCAGAAAATAAAATAAAATACATGGAAATGAATCCAACAAAAGATGTCAAGGATCTCTACAGTGAAAACTATAGAAAACTGAAGAAAAAAACTGAAGAAGACTTTAGAATATGAAAATTTCTAATGTAACAGATGTAAATATCATGAAATTACCATATGATCCAGCTATACCACTCCTCAGTACATATCCAAAAGAACTTTACATCTTGTTCTTGGATCTGCAGAATCAATATTATTAAAATCGCCATACTACCAAAAGCATTATATAAAGATTCAATGCAATCTTCATTGAAGTGCCAATGATATTCTTACAGAATTAGAAAAAGCAATTCTAAAATCCATTTGGAAAAATAAGAGATGTAGAACAGCCAAAGAAATCCTGAAAAATAAAAATATGATGCTGTAGACATCACAATACCAGACTTTGAAATACACTAGAGAGCTATAGTAACAAAACAGCATGGTGCTGACAACCCAGACAGACATGAAAATGAATGGAACAGAATGGACACAGAGACAAATCCATGTAGATACAGTTATCTTAAACAAAAGAAAGTTGCTAAAAATATACACTGGAGAAAAGTTAGCATTTTTAACAAATGGAGCTAGGAAAACTAGAATCCTATATGTAGAAGAATGAAACTTGGCCTCTATCTCTCACCCTGCACATAAGTCAATTAAAAGTGGATCAAAGACCTCAGAATTAGGTCTTTAACTCTCCAACTGTTCAAAGAAAATGTAGACCCAACACTGTAACATGTTGGCATAGGAACTACCTGCTTAGCAAGCCCCTTAAAATGCAAGAAATAAACTTAAAAACCAATAAGTAAGATCTCATTGAATTAAAAAGCTTCTATACAGCAAAGGAAAGTAATAAGAATGCCTACACAATAAAGATCTTTGTCACCCACACCTCTGGTAGGGTATTAATATTAAGAATATATATAAAGAACTCAAAAACTTGACACCAAAAACAAATAACCTAATTTATAAGTAGGCAGATGAACTGAACACACACCTCACAAAAGAAAAAATACTATTGGCCAAAAAATCTATTTTTAAAATGTTCAACATTGCTAGTAATCAAGGAAATACAAATCAAAACTATGGTGAGACTTCATCTCACTCTAGTCAAAATAGCAATTATCAAGAATACAAATAACAGTAAGTGTTGGTGAGGATATGAGAGAAAAAGTACACTCATGCATTGTTGATGGGACTGCAAACTAGTGCAACAAGTATGGAAAGCAGTATGGAGATTTCTCAAAATCTAGGAATGGAATAACCATATGATCCAGCTATACCACTCCTCAGCACATATTCAAAAGAACTAAAATCAGCATACTATGGTGACTCAGCCACATCAATGTTTACAGAAGGACAATTCACAACAGCTGAAATATGAAACCAACCATATTTCAGCTTCAACAGATGAGTAGATAAAGAAAATGTGGTACACATACATGATGGAGTTTTACTCAGCCATAAAAATGAATAAAATTACGGCATTTTCTGGTAAATGGATGGAACCGGAGACTATGATGCTAAAAGAAATAAGCTACACTCAGAAAGTGAAAGGCCCAATGTTTTCCCTCATATGTGAAATCAAGCCCAAAGTAAGGAGGAAAAAATGAGAGAAAGAAAGGAAGAGAGAGTGGGAACCAGTGGGGGGATCCCATCAAATAAAAGAAATATGGGTAAGCTAGGTGGAGGAGACTAAGGGGGAGGAAGAAGGGACAGGATAAAGGAAGAATAAAGGAATGAATCTAACCTAACTTTTCTATGCCTATATATGAATATATCTCCGTTAATCTCACCATCAGGTATCTCCACAAAACACTAACAACGACAACAAAAAGAAACCTAAAAAATAAACAGCAGAAAAGTCTATAGAGTAGAGGAAAGGAACTGCAAGAGGAAGGGGAAATACTGGAGACAGAATTTTAGTAACTTACATTCCGTGTTTTTTTAATTATGTAAAAATGAATCTTAATGTCATGTATAACTAACATGAAACAGTAAAAAACTGTGAAGACGAGTTGCAGAACCTGAGAAAATATTTTCAGACCAAATAACTAATAAGTAATAATTTCTACAATATGTAAAGAAATCTCAAACTCAATAGTTAAAAAATAATCCAATTGGAAAATGCCAAAAAGGCATGAACACACTCTTCACCTAAAAAGGACTTATAAAGAGATATTCAATATAATCACATGTCAGGCAACGCAAGTTAAAGTCAAATGTGGTGTCAGTATATGCTCATCAGAATCGGTAAGATTTCAAAAATAATGACAAAGCCAAGTGGGAATCAGAGAAAATAGATTACGCATAGTTTGCTCAGGGGAATACAAAATGATATAGCCATTTTGGAAAACAATTGTCAGTTTCTTATAAACTTAAGCAAGCAATTAGTTTATGATACAACAATTGCACTCCTGAGCCTTGTGACAAAAATGAAAACATATTCACACAAAACTTTGTACACAAAATTCTTAATAGCATTATTTGTAATAGCCAAAAACTAAATTCATCCTCTATGTTCTTTTAACAGCTCAATGGTCAAACTATAGTGCATACATACTCTGGAATACTACTCACAGAAGAAAAGGAATGAATTATTCTTACATGTTACATGAATGACCTTTCAGGTTATGTTGCATGATGAAGAGCCAACAACAAAATCACATACTAAATAATTCCTTTTATATAACATTTTTGAAATGACAAAACTTTTGAAATATATTTTAATGGATGTCAGAAGTCAGAGACAGCTGGGAAATAGCATATATGATTATAAAAGCACAACATAAGGAATCCTTGAGGTGATGAACTGCTAAGTATCTTAACTGTAGTGGTAGAGACATACCATATACATGTGACTAATATGTATACATATTATACATACACACACACACACACACACACACACACACACATATACACAATTTAGGAAAAGATCTGAATAAAGAAGATGGACTATACAAACATCAATATACTGCTAATGAAATTATATTACCTATAGTATTATAAAATGTTACCATGGAGGGAAATTGGATAAAAGGTGTGTAGCTCTGTATTAGTTCTTCTATTTGCAAATCTAAAATTAATAAATAAAAATTTTAATTCATTAGTGGACAGACTCAATTCAGTATAACAGGACATACAATTAAGGTTTAAAGAATTATAATGTCTTGAAGTGACAGTGAGTACAACTTCAAAACCTTAACAGTAACTGGCCCTCCTAAATTCCTCAGACACCAAAGTCAATGCCACTAACTAGAAACTAACCTCATAATATCCATATAAAGTGATTTCTTTATAAATCACTTCCAGCTTTTCATCTCTAAAGAAAATAATTGTGCTATCTTACATGGGTCCTCTTTAAGTTAATTATGTAATACAACTGGCATAACATTCTCTCCTGTTCTACACATTTTCTCTCATTTAACTCTAAATATATTAGGGAGATTATTACTTATTTGCCATTTTCAGATGTATACACTTTAAGTCTTAATTTGGTATAAATAATATATACAAAAGTCTTAGGCTTCCTAAGATTTATATGCTGAAATGATTTCTGGAAAACAAATCATGTTATTTTGAAGGAGGCTAGGATCATTTCTTTGGGAAAATATTATACAAGCATCTGATCAACTTATCTAAAAAAATAAAGTCCTTAGTCAAGTTTGTTCAACTATCTGTAACAAATTTTTTAAAGTGATGGAATTTGGGAGAGTGCAAAGCATATTTTCAATAAAATAAAAAGGACTACAGCAGGCACGGTGGCACATGCCTATAATCCCAGCAGCTTGGGAGGCTGAGGCAGCAGGATCTTGAATTCAAAGCCAGCCCCTGCAATTTAGTGAGCCCCTCAGCAACTCAGGAAGACCCTGTCTCAAAATAAAACATAAAAAAGGACTGGGGATGTGGCTTAGTGGTTAATGCCCCTGAGTTCAATCCTTGGTGCAAAAAAATTTTTTTTAAAGGAATACAAAAAAATAATATTTTTTAATTTATTAAAAATGTTAACAACTTACTACAAAATGGACTTGTACTACTAGTATCCAAATACACAATGGTCCTATGAGGCCATCCTTCCACTCTTCCTTTTAAGCCAATTTTCTATAGCTCAGCTTCATAACCTAAGATTTAAGAAACAGAACATTGGATATTGAACTTCTATCAAATAACATGCATATTTCAAATCACTAAAATATAACTAAAGAATTAATAAGCATAATCATTGCAATAATCACAGTCATAGATTTTAATAATTTAAAAAACATTTTTCAAATGATGTGGTATTGGTAACTGGAGCTGGTCTCAGTGGTACAGTACTTGCCTGGCATATGTGAGGCCCTGGGTTTGATCCTCAGCATTGCATATAAATAAATAAATAAAAAGGTCCACTGACAACTAAAAAAAAAAGTATAGTATTCTACTTATTTCAACTACAATAATAACTCAAATTCAGGATTCATCAATAAATCCACTCTCTAACAGTCTAATCAGAATTTAACATGTCACAAGACTTATAGTCTATTTATAATAGGTTTTACTACTATATTGTGATTTCATAATTGTACTTGTAACTCTTTAGTAAGTTCTGCAGAATACAATGTAGTAAATGAACATATAATTTAGTTCTTTGGGTATAGCCCTCAGTTTTCCTATATACACATGCATACATACATACACATATGATATGCATGTATATATATGATGTACAATATAAATATGTTAATAGCATAAAGGGCATCTATACACAGTCACATAGTAGATGACATATTTAATAAATGTACACATATGCATATAGAATTGTATTATATATAACAGATTTCCATATTTATAAAATTTAAATATTTATTAAATATATATGCATATACATATTTCAAATGCTTCTTTGTTCCTCAACTCCTACCTCCAACATGGAGATTTGAATGAAGTAGAAAGAATGCTTAGTGGAGATTTCACACGTTTAACTTTAGTTCCTACTTATGCTCTCTTTTTTTAACATTTATTTTTTGGTTGGACACAATATCTTTATTTATTTATTTTTATGTGGTGCTGAGGATTGAACCCAGGGCCTTGCATGTGCTAGATGAGCGCTCTACCGCTGAGCCACAACCCCAGCCCCCACTTACACTCTTAACCAATCTGGGTCAAATATGAAAAAACAATAAGACCAAAAAAACAATACTAAAAGAGCTCTACAGAAAATGAACCCACATGATGTCATGTGGGCAGACGTGAACTAGGATAATAACAATTTTGTGTAATGCATACCTGCCTAGAGATTTTCCATATATCTTAGTTCTGCTAAAGAAAACTGGTTGCATATGATTGGATTCAGCCTTTGTAATCACTACTTACTCTTAGAGCTCCTTTGGTTTTAGAAACATTTCTGGAATATTTTTCCTTGATACTGACTGGACGTTTATATGCTAGGCTCTAGTATTTTCTTTGGAAAACACTGAACAGTCCCTGAAATTCTAACATTCTATTTTCATATGCATTCTTTTTGCTTTATAATTTTCCACTGGAAGACTTTAATTTTCAGAAGCTGCAATGCCTAAGTGCTCTTACCAAGCTTTATTGATTTTGAAGGTGTGAACCATGTAGGATTCATGACTACTTGCTGATACCAAATGGAAATCTATCTGTAGTTCACACCTCTTCACTTTCTCCTGAAACTTCACATTAAAAACAAATTCTCAGGGCTGCAAAGAATGGGCAACTTTCTTTATTTAAATGTAAATATAATTTGATGATAAATAGTTAGATCCATTTGGCTATCAAGAACATGGGTCATAATGAGGGCATTGAAATCTGCCCTCTATATTAAGTACATGAAGGCAGTTGATCTATTTCTCTCATTAATTATCTTTTAAAATTTAGTAGTAAATAAAATATTTATTCTGACAGTACCACATCTCCACAGGTGCATTTTCCATAAAATGTTAGCAAATTAACACATAACACAAATAATTGATTTTATGATTTAAATTCAGCAGAAAATACTAATAATTAGGGTATTCATTTTCAAAAGGAATTACAGTAACTATACCAATTCCTCTTACCTAGCCTAGGACATGAGTTTTCCTTAAAGCTGCCACAGTCCACACATAAGCTAGCCTTGTAATCTCTGTATGAAGAACAAGGAAATGAAACAAAAATGCAGTTTGTTTCCAAAGTTGCCATGAACAAGTGAATTGCTCACTGGTGGTCACACTTAATATATTCCAATCCTTTAGGGAAAAAAAGCAAAAGAACTATAGATGTATTAAACTGAGATTAATTAAAGAAAAACTGAAGATTAAGTTCTACTAAATTCTGTGCACCTCATAAATATGAAATTGTTGACTACAGTTTAGTTATATCTCAAGCCCCTTAACAAACAGTACCATTAAAAACTTAACTTTAGCATATCTTTTGCAGGAAAATTAATAATATTTTTCATAAAGTAATTACTAATACAGCAAGGATGTTTAATTTCAATAGAAGCAGGTTGTAAAAACACAAAGCTAGCACATTTAATAACTAGTATATATCTCTCCCTTCTAATTCTCTACCTCTAAGATTTCCATCCAGCATTAGAAATACCTATGGAAGCAGATGACATTGAAACATTATGATCTCTCTTTCCTATCCCAAGGTCTAGCATCCTCTCTCTCCCTTTGACCAAACTCGTCTATCTTCAGCAGCTTTTGGCCTGTGTTATGTCTTACTCATTACTGCTGTGAACCTAAGAATATTTATCACCATGGCTCTAAGATGAGCCAAATTCCACACCTGTAGCAGCTGTTCATCTATCTCTCTATATAAGACAATCAAGAATTGAGAATATTTGTTTGTACAATAAAATGGTGATGGTGAATATTGAATTTTGAGATCAAATGTGTGTTACATGATACTTTAGCTACATGGTGCTTTCTCAATAACTTAAAAGTTTTCCTAACATTTAAAATGATGAACTAAAATCACTGGAAACATTACATAATAGGTCTCATTCATAACCAAATGATATGACTACTGGCAATCTTTATGAATGACTCAGGGTCAAATTAAAGTATTTATGATCAATAACTATCCTGAATCTTGGGGAAAAAAGATTAAATCAAACTATTGCCCAAAGATTAAAAAAGAAAAAATAAATTATTTTCTTTCACCATTTCCAATCATGCATAGTTCATTTGCAAATACTATTTCATATACCTGAAAAAATTGACTTAGGACATCCAGGTTGTTTTTTTCCTCCATTTGGATAAAAATCTATATGTCCCAATGGCTCTTGGATACCTAAACCTAAGAAGAAAAGTACCCAAGAATCACAAAGTGTATATAATCAGGTAGGCAACAATCACTTAAAACAAAATTGCTTACAAAATCTATTGAAAAGTACTCTAATTTTTAAATTGAAAATAAAATAAAAGCTATTTTTCAGATATGAGTTTCTATCATGATAGTTTTTCAAATTAATTCTTTGTGAGATTATATTTTATTGATTTTATATATTTACCAGTCACCAGTTTACTATGGGCCAGTCATAGTTCTTTATGCTATTAGTGCATAAATAAGTTTTTAAAAAATAGAGCAAAAATCCTTGTAGTGGAATATACTTTCTAGTGGAAGGAAAGTATGTGACAAATAAAAATATAATATTCAAGATAAGTGCTGTGGAGCAAGTGGAGCAGGGCGCAGAGCAAACCTAGCTAAGGTGGTAGCTGAACTTTTCAGTAGTTTGTGCTTCCCGCTGAGAAGGCTGAAAGTGAGTAAAGATATGGAGGATGTGAGCAGTAAGCCACGGTGATATGTGTGCGAGTAGACTTGGAGTATTTAAGGAAGCCAGGTGGCTGGAGCATAACATGTAAGAAGGATCATCAGAAGACAAGAATTCACACCATATATGACCCTTCTGGTCAGGGTGAGGATTTATTCTCATTTGGGGTTATCATGCCTGGGAGCAGCTGATGCTAACTGGTAAAACCTAAAGAGCACACTGCCTCAGCTGGTATGACTTGAGTCAGGGTGGCTTGCAACATAAAGCTATGAGTCCCAGGATTCTGTAGATCTGTAGATCTTTGGGGCACTGGTGAAAGTTGAAATTCTAAGTCCATTATCAATATGCAGTCTAATACCCAGGAAGTCACTAGAATGAAAAAAAGGTAGCAAGCTCAGAAAATTCAGGACTACAATTATAAAACCCTGTTGCCAAGTAAGATTGAAATGCTTTGGCTTAAGGCACAAGAAATTAACACAGTTAACACTTGGAAGAAATCAGCAAAATGTTTAGCATAACAACAAAATAATTGAGTCTGACATTAAGAATTATGATGCAAAAGATTTAGCCTCAGCAATTTAGTGAGGTTCTAAGAAACTTAATGAGACCCTTTCTATAAATTAAAAAATATATTTATCTATATTTTTATCTTTATCTATGGTAATATGCTCAGTGGTTAAGCTGGGTTCAATCTCTGGTACAAAAAAATAAAATGCCAAAGATTAAGATCCAGCAAATTTAACTAGTATATAATACTAAGAGAACACAGTAACAGCTAGGGAGGTATTAGAGGGACATGAGAGCACTGGTGATATACATAATGGTGGGGAAGTGAGGACCTTTAGCATATAAGGAAATATAAAAGACAACTTAGATGACTTTAATTAACGTCACCAGATTCCAGGGCAGCTTATGCATTGTATGACTAAAAGAAGAGTTGAGTCCCTCTTTACATCTCATCTTATGCTCAGCTTATGGCATTTAAGCAAAAATGAAATCCAACAATTTGGAGATCTCTGAAGTTTCCTAACATCTAAGTGCAACGTTGGGTTCTAATTTTGGAACCTGCTATTTCTCCAATCTGCCACTGGGGTTGACCCAAACAGGAAAGCTCCAGGATCAAGGGGAAGCAAAAGATACTTATTATAAACTTAGAAACAGCCCTTCATTCAGGCATGTTATTTTTCTTCTTATCAGATGCAGGGAGCTGGGCGGCTTGGTCAGCTTAGATCATTAATTCCCTTGATTTTAAGAATGATGGGGAGAACAAATATGGCCTTTCCATTTTCTTTTTATTGTAAATTATAACAACATAAGAAAGTAGCATAAAATAAAGGGCTACAAATATACTATTATGAGGCAAGTAGCCTCGTACCTACTCATGTCAAGAAACAGCACCTAGAAACCTCATTGGCCTTTATTCAGTCACAAGCTTTTATCTATCCTCTAAAGATAACCAACATCCTTTCCTTTAATGAAATCATTTTTTATATAAATTTATATGCTATGAATATATACAAGACACTACATATACATAAAACATATACATATGCTTTTGTGTCTGGTTTTTTTTTTTTTTTTTGATCAGTCTGTTTGTGGTGTTACTCCACATGATCAGGTGTGAAGGTTATTTACTGCTACGTAGCTCTTCAGTGTATGAGTATTCCACAGCTTTATTTGTCCTCTACAGTTGGGAGACATTTGTGTTGCTTCTATTTTCAGGATAATATTCATTCATACTCTGAATAGTATTGAACATATATTCATGTACATGCAAAGGCAAATCTATTGACTGTACACTGGAAGTGGAATTGCTGTTTTATAGACCATGAATATCTTCAGTTTTAATAAATAATGCAAAAGTGTTTCCAAAATTGCAGCACCAATTTGAGCCTCTATCAACCACATTTGAATATTTCTGTTTTTCTATAACCTCTTTAACAAATGGTCTTGCCAGGGTTTTGAATTTTGGGTCTCTTTATAAGCATGTGGTATTTCATTCAAGTTTTAATTTGCATTTTTCTTTTTACTAACTTTAAAAATGTTCCATATGGTTATTATTTATTTGGAATTTTTCCTTTATAAAAATGCCTTATCAAGCCTTGATTTTTTAAAATATTTTTTAGTTGTATATGAACACAATATCTTTATTTATTTATTTATTTTTATGTGGTGCTGAGGATTGAACCCAGTGCCTCACATATGCCAGGCAAGTGTTCTACCACTGAGCCACAAACCCAGTCCAAGCCTTGATTTTTAAAATTTGATTATTTTTGTCCTTATTATTAATGCACTCTTGTCTTAAAGCTCTTTCTCCCCATATTTTTGGTTTGCTCTTTATATTCTTTTTTCCATATATTTTAGTTTTCAATGGAAATTTATTTTATTTATTTATATGTGGTGCTGAGGATTGAACCCAGTGCCTCATACATGCTAGTCAAGTGTTGTACCACTGAGCCAGAACCCCAACCCCTTGCTTTTTACTTTCTAAAATTTTTTTATTAAGTTCTCAGTCTTTATGTAAACAAATATTTAAGTCTTCTGACTTGGGTTATGAGCTTTGTGTGATTTGGAAAAAATACTATTCTCTACTCCAATATTATGAAGATTTTTAAAATTGATACTACATAAACTATTTGCTTTTCCTTTTCCATACTATATGCACAATGTGGACAGGATTTAAATTATATGTAAGTTAGAGGGTTTTTCCCAACTTCAATAATTAACAGGTTGAAACAGAATTATTTGTTGAAATTTCATTTTCATTTCATTTTGCCCAGCTGTGACCCACCTGCCATGAATCTCAGAAGTTTTACAAAAAACTTATTTTATTTTATTGAATTTTTTGTCTTCATTATGTTAGTGCCACACTGTCTTCATTTCTATGAGTTTATAATAAAATTTGACATCTGTGAAAAATATGTACCTTTTTTCTTCAAGACTGCCTTAGCAATACTTAGCCCTTTTTATTCCAAATTAATTTAATACTTAGATTCTGAAGTTATTTTTTAAAAGATGGAATTTAGGTTTAAAAAGGGGGGGAAGAGGATCAAATCAATGACTATTAATGGCTTGAATAGAACAAATTATGTTACCCAAAATTTTCATTTTTAGGATGATGTGCTACTTCTTGAAACCTGAAGGAGGCAAACTGAGACAAGCAGTGTCATTCGACAATGCAGGAAATCATTAACATGAAACATCTTATCCACATCCCTTCTTCCTCTTATTATCTCCTCTTCTCCAGGGTCTACATTTAATTTTTCATTTTTAAATCATTAAGCCACTGCTTTACCTTTGGCATCAGAATGGATGACATCTACAAATTTTGCATCAGTGTAATCTAATCTACTATTTGATGGTTTTCCAGTAAATTTTGGCCCAGCAGGATCAAGACCTGAAATTCAAGAAAGGAATGATTAATCTAATCAAGTCTTACTTGATGCTCATTTATTGCATGGTTGTATTATTAATATTACATTAGAAACATACTAAGCACTTTAAGTTGAAATCTGCCCCAAAACCATATTTAAAGGTAAGTAAAACTTGATAAATAGCATGTATCTTCATTATTTGAATACTTAATATCAACATTTGAAGACAGTCAAACTAAACCACCTTAGAGATACCTACACACAACATTTTGAAACATTTCTCGAATTTTCATTTAGGTAACAATTGTTAGCAAATTAGAAGTTCTGTGTTTAATAACAACTATAACTTCTCTGGAGGGGAAAAGATAATAAATAGTATGTGTACACATTCTCTTAAGAAAAAAAATATTTAAAATTTCTATGTAATATAAGTATTACTTATAGAGTAGCTTTAATTTTACATAAAATTCTAGACTCATGACTTTCTGAATTGTATCAAAAGTCAGGGGAGATAAAATTAATTTCCTTGAAAGCATCTATGCAGTGGAAGAAAGTACCATCTTAAAAATTTATTTGAAAAATATGTTGCTCATCTTGTATTCTTATTTTATTTAAATAGTCCCAATATGGAGCCATTAAATTTGACTAACAGGTAGAAATATATATCCATCCATACAAATTTTTTCTCGTCTCCTTTTCCTCTTTTCTAAAACTCAACTAAAAGTTTATTGTCTTTTATTAATACTTCAAAATGTTATCAATATTCTACAGACATATATATAAATAACTGTTTTAAAAATAACATAAATTGTTCAAGGAAGGATATTGTAATTCTTCTAAAATCACCACCACTTCTAGAGGAAGGAAGAAAGTCTATGTTGGCATTATTTGGTTACTGAGTTTTGTGGATACAGTAACTCTGTCATGGGAATATGTGGGAAATTGGGAATCAGAACTCCTCAAACTTGGATACCGACTCTTGATTCTTCTAGCACTCAAGTATAACACTTTAAAAACTGAAATACAGTTTTGTGAAAATTAAGTACATCGCCGTATTCTTATCATTCTTATCTCAGCATACATGAAGTACAATAAAGTTTAATTTAATGTGCCAAATTTTCCTGTGTATTCTTACAACAATAATTTAGATAGAAATACAGGGATAGATCTTTTCCTCTCATTTCTATCTCAAGTCATATGAGCTGTTTTCAGAACTAAAAAATATTTTAGAATCTTACTTATAGCTAATATTTGAAGACGAGTGCAGAAAAATAAATGTGCATACATAATTTCTATTGCTTCATTTTTGTACCTGCTAAATTTTAAATAACTTCTGATACTTAAAAGTGTGCTAAAATAATAATTTATTAAAAATAGTTTTACCTGTTATTCTTCCAAGTCCACCATGAAATATCTTTCCAACAAAACCACTAATATGAGCTCCCAAGCTCATGCCTATGAAGTGAAAATTGTCAAGAGATGCTCCATGTGTCTACAATTGAAATTAAGAATGTCACAAGTTTCATTTTGGGTATTTACAAATCCTGTCTCACACAACCATGTTCTAAAACTCATTCTTTTTTTTTTTTCTCATGGCTTAATTCATTTCTGGGAGAAAGAGAAGATAACTTTTTAAATTTTTGAAACAAGTTAAACTTTTATTTAATTATCATTAAACTTTTATTTAATTATCATTAAACTTTTATTTAAAGGTAAGTCACTATGTATAGCTTGTTTTTTGTTATAGCAGTTCAAATGAATTAAGACATACCCCAGATCAATCTGACTCCAAAGTTTATGCTAATCTGTCTCTCCATTTTCTCTGTTTAGATTCTATCAAAAATCCTAGAAAAGCTGGTGAAAATGTAATAATCATTTCTACTTCAGAAATGATAAAATGAGGATTATGGATTTTAAGTGGCTTCCCCTATCACAAGCTGGATAGTGATGGAATCTAATCTGCCAAGGTCACGGTTTGAAAACCTGTTAGTCAATGGGTAGAGGTGGGAAGATGGAGGTGTTAGGAGCTTACATGAGGGTGTATTTCTTCCACCATATTCATTAGGAAATAATAGAAGACTTGTGGGCAGATCATGTCTAGTCTACATGTTGACATGCCTGAAGGCTTACAGAAAGATGTAAATTGCCACTAAGGGAAAACTAGACAGGCTTTCCCAGCACAAAGCAATAAAATTCTTAAAATACTTCAGAGCAATGCCCCAAAACTTGAAGGAAATATTTCTCCAAAGTTTAGTGCTACTGAACAATTTGTGTTATTTTTTAAAACAGTTACTGAACTTTGAAGTATTGCTAGAAATTTATCTATGCTTCAAATTGTCCCAAGTTTCTCTAGTTATCTCTCACCCTTTCCATACTTTGAGGTTCGTTTTTATTATGTAAAATCTATAACCACTAAAAAATTGATTGTGCACTTTTATTACCTACTGATATCAATGAGTAAGGCAATTATCTCCTTTGCCTTTCATAGGGATGGTATGATTTTCTCCAAATTAGGAAACATAAAAATAATAATGAAAGTTGATTATATTCAATGATTACTAAATGGTATTCATTGGTTAAACACATACATACACATGAACATTTTTTTATATATCTATGTATTCTTCTAATATTTCTATAAACATTATTATAAAATTTTATCTTAAATGCAAAAATAAGGAAATGTACATACAGAGGTTAACGAATTGTGATGGTTAGTGAAGGATCTGGACTTTGAACCACTGAGTCTGACTTCTAGCCACTATATGTAGCTGCTTCTTGGATTTGCTATGCTTGTTTAATTTCAGCAAAGACTTGGAAGTTCAGCACAACATGTGCAATTTCAAGCCCAAGAATGTACCACAGACCAAATTAACCCTTCTGTCTTTCAATTACCCATAACCCACCACCTCTCAGGACAAACATGAGTCTCCATAAAGGTTGACATGGTTAAGAAAACTCATTCAAACTATAGATGACCCAGAACTGGCCTAAATTTACCTGACCCATCCCCACTTTGAGCAAACCTGAATGGAATTTCCTTTGACATTGATAAAATTAATCTACTTTTCAGACTGTTTTCCCCTGTCTTTTACCAAATTCATATTTGATTAATGTAAACATGTTAAGACATATTTTAGGGAGAATATCCAAAGAATGAAAAGATTATATACTTTATCCCCTCTGCCCACTTAGGATCACTACTTTATTCTGAAGTTAATTTAGTTAGAGTCAAAAAAGTCTTACAATGTTTTAAATTAATCATAATAAATGTTTATGAGTATTATTTTAAAATAAGGTAAATCTAGATATACAAATATATTTTGATGCAAAGATAATAAGACTGCACAAATTAGAATTTCAAAGCTATAATTCTAAATGCTTATGGGAAAAAAGTATTACTTTTATTATCACAAGTAGTATTACATAACACATTATATATTGTATAGCAAGATTAATGATAAAATTTCCAGACTTACCAAAAGATATTGAATGTATTCAGTCAAAGTCTCAGCAACTTTTCTGGTGTTTTTAACTGCTCTGTTGTAAATAAAAGTTGTAGCACCATGGTTCCAGTCTACTACAATTACATTAATATCTTCTTTATGCAATAAACTCCTTACAAAATTTGAAAGCCATGATGGGGTGGAGCCCATTGGTCTGTATCCAAGAATCAGCCAGACTGTTTTCTTTTGTGTGTTGAAATTAACATTGAGTGAGTTATTGAGCCCTAATAGTGGCTCAGCACAGTTCAGGTTGTTCCTTGTATAGATCATCAGAACTATCTTTAATCTGGGAATAAACAAATCTTTTCAGGAATCCTTTACACTTAGATGAGAGAATTCAATGCATGGTCTTTTATTCTCTGAAATTAAAATTTAAAAAGTCAATCAAGCTGATAACTTAGATATTATTGGATTCTTGATGCTGTTATAAAGAACAAAATTGAATATGAGGGTTGGGGGATTTCAAAATTTTCTTAGCAATCAAATATAATTCACTAATCAACTGCACTGTTCAAAGTAATGCACTGATCAGGCAAAAAAATATAATTTCTAAACTAGAAATAATAAAAAAGTTACAATAGAAAATATAAATAAATATGATTGGTTAAAAATCATGAGTTGTTTATCTGTATAAAATAGGAAATTATAGCAATGTTTGTGACTAAAGTCATGAATATTGCTAATAAAGAAGTGATGAGCCCACCACCAATAAGATAGATAAATTGATTTTGAATTATGAACTTTAACAATAGCTTTATAGAATAGTACTTATATATGAATAATAAGCTTTAGGTAAAAAGACATTTTACTTGACCAGTTCTCTAATGAATATGAATAAAAACAAGATAACATTTTCCTATCAAATAAAAATAGAAAAATCTTCCTATACCATTGATAAGGGTAAATACCAAATGACTGATAAACACAATGAGAACATATAAAATGACACACTCTTTGAAAAATTTATATTTATGTGTGTATCTCCATATGTGTGCACCACACACTTATTCTTGGCACAAAATTATAAATCACTTTAAATGCCATTATGAAACTATATGTGTTCTCTCTCCCTCTCTCTCTCCCTCTCTCTTTCTCTTTCTTTTTCTTTCCCTTTATAATTCCCAGAAGAAACCAAGGCAGAAAATAAAATAACTAAGAAAGATTAAAAATGCTCATTGCCACATAGTAAAACAACAGCCGCTTTTTATTTTCTCTTTCATAGATTCTCAGAACTGTAACTCTTTTCATAATAACAACATAATCCCAAAAGTTTTTTTCCAAATAAACTTTTAATGAGAATGTGTGCTTATATTCCTTCTTGAACATTAACTCTATAATATTTGGAAGAGAATTTGTCAACATATATGAAATATTCACAAATGTGTTAGTATATTTTATCTCAGCAAATCTACTTCTAAGAATCTATCAGAAAAAAAAATAAAAAGAAATGAACTAAAATATTATTTTATTACTGGACATATACATTTTATAATAATCTTAATTGTGAATATATATTTGCAATATTGTCATAATCACTGAGGTACAGTAAAAGGAGAAAGACATTGAAGGAGAAGCAAGTTATACATTCAATTCCCAGGCAAAAAAAACTGGGGTATCCTTGGAAAGTTAAAACCTTGATTCTTTATATGTTTTAAGTACTAGAGAATGAGGAAGTAAAAGAAGGAATAGATTGAATCATAGTGCCTATGAATGCTTGCTACACTATTCAAGTTGTGTAAGAAATTCTGTACCTCCACCTTATCTTATCAGCAGAAATTGGACAAGGGCCAAATGCAATCAATGAATCCAAACTGCTGACCCACTCCAACTCTAGGTAGCTGTTACATGGCCCTAGAATGAATAATGGCGAATTATTCAGTAGGATTACTGTGAAAAAAATTAAAGGAAAGAAATTATCATCCAAAACCACCAGCAGACAAATATATTATTTATTACCAGATGTACAAATAATTGCAGAAATAATTTCTATAGAGATAGCATCCACATTGGAATGCGAAGAAAAATGTCATTTCAGAAACACAAAGCAGGAAGCCATTAAGAGAAAATTAACTGAGGTTAAAAAAAAAACAGCATCACATGGAGAACAGAATAATGAAATATTCTAGTTTATGAAAGTAAAAAAAAGCAATTGCAGAATTAAAATTCACATTATAAATGTTATGACAAACATGGAACTCTCTTATAGCAAGAAATAAAACAAGAAAAAATTAAAATTATGAAGGGAAACATACATTCAAGAGAAAGAAAGATGATTCAAATCTTAAAATGTTGTTGTTCCATGGGCTGGGGCATTGGGGAGGGGGTGGGTAGAAACTACAAAAATTAAGGGAATTGCATACCAGGAGTTGCAAACTGAGAAGGTTCACTACAATGCAGAGAAAGTCAGTTAATCAGACTCACCAAGAGGTTTCCTAGAAATTTGTTTGGAGTTCCATGAAAGAGAGAAATATCCTAAAAATAGTAAGGCAGAAAATATAGGTTACAAACAGAGGAATGAAGTAATGATGACTTCATGTTTTCCTTTAAATGAATACATCAGACAGACAAAAGTTATAAGTGGAAAGTTTGGGGCCTAAGAAGTCTATGTCTTTCTAGAGGACTCTACTAAGAATAATACAGCACACTTTCTGAATCATCATTGTTACTTAAAAATGTTAGATTTATTGGAGATAAGATCGACAGAAGTTCATAGTATAAAAAAGATTGAAAGTGAATGTGCAAATAAGGTGAACACTGATTTAGGTTGAATGTTACAAAATTGGATAAAACAGAAAAGCAATAACAAAAGTTATTTCTGTATGTCCAAATTAAACTAATAGACAGAAGCATATATTAAAAGGAGTATAGAGGAAGTGGGCTTAGTGCAAAAAGTTCTTAATAGAGGAGGAATTTGTAAAAATTCAAAATTTTTAACTGTAGAAATAGAAAAATAGGGTATTAAAAAATATTGAAAACCCAAAAGTCAACTGCTATGCTATGCAAAACATAACACATAAATTTCTAAATATAAAAATATTTAGAATATAAATTAAATATTTACTCATATAACAGTATATATATATATATATATATATATATATATATATATATATATACAAAAATAAAAGAAAATTTGAAAATTGAAGTAATGAAACTAGAAAGCATAAGACAATGATAAAGTTACACTAGGGAGAAAAAATATATGATATGTAAATAGACATGTAACTGTAAAGTTGGCCTATTAAAAATAATCAATTTCAGCTTTTGTAAAAATAAATAAATAAATAAGAATAACACATCTAGAATAAGAACACAGGGCTGGGGTCGTGGCTTAGTGGTAAGAGTGCTTGCCTAGCGCTAGGTTTGTTCCCCAGCACCACATAGAAAAATCAAAGAAACAAAATAAAGATATTGTATCCATCTACAAATAAAAATATTTTAAAAATAAATAAGAATATAAATGGACAGATAAGTATATTCCTCACAAAAGGGGCATAGGCAGCTTTGTTAGAGTGCAATGATGGCTCCAATTCATCACCCTTTCCCAAGTCTGGGCCATTTACTGTGTCACTTTGAGGTATTCTCTCATTTAAGTGGGGTGATTTGCCCCAAACCCACAATGAAGAAACAAAAATAGGACTTTCTTTGACAAAAGTACCTTAGGAGACTTGAAGGAAGCAGAGGCTTGAAATGGACTTGTACCAGGCGACTTACACTTCCACACCTCTGCCATCACATGAAAACAACCCTGGTCTGTCCAGCTAGAAGATGATACATGTGTGGAAAAGCTTATTTCCTCAGTTGTGCTAGGCACTAGTCAGTCCAGATGATGGCCACTCAACAGTCAGACATGCTGGTGATCACAACCAAAAGCAAGAATAATAATTGTTCCTTATTATGTTCACTGAGTCCACAGGTGAGAATAATGGATTCACATCAAGTGCCACTAAGGATGTTAGCATTTACTTTGTTTTGGCTTTATTTTTGCCTGATTATAATATTGTAGGAAAGAGAGTGAAAACAAGAGATACCAAATAATACAAAAGAGTTAACATAGTGTATTGTTAGACTTAAAGAACATTAAATTGATTTAATTCTAGATCTTTGGAGTAGAAAGAAGAATAAAATTCTAGGCATCAAAAATATATCAGAATCCTCATAAAATTATCCTTAACAATTAGGTATAAATTGAAATATTCCCAAACAAGCTGGAAGCTCCTTTACTTACTAGACTTGCCCTGTAAGAAATGCTGATGCATCTTTCAAATTGAAATAAAAGTCCACTAGACAGTGATTTGAAGTCATGAAAATATGACAAATACAGAAAACAATACTATCATAATTTTGGTTTATAACTTTACTTTTCTGTAAAAGCATGTCAGTATGAAAATCAACTAAACATAAGAAAAGGTAATAATGTAGGAAATGAGGAACAAAAAAGGATTTTAAAGACAAATGAATAGAAATTACTGTAACTGCATGTTCAAGGGTAGACAATGTATAAAGACAAAAGTTTTGTCATCAGTAACATTAAGTAGGGTGGAGTGGAACTTTAGAGAGGTAGTATTTTTATGGGATTGAATTTAAGTTAGTATCAGTTTAAGTTGGATTGGTATAATTTTAGTATGTTATTATGCATTTTTAATATTTTTAAATTAGCAATAAGAAAAAGAAATATGATGTAATCAAAAGAATGCAGATATTATTCTTTATGATTGCATATGACATGATATTCTACCAAAAATATGAAGATGGCAACTGAAAAAGTAATCCAGTGAGAAACTTTAGTGTTTATATATAAAAGTCAATAACTTGGCTCACAGCAACAGTAGTCAATATAAAATATAATTTTAAAAATATTCAGAACCACAAAAAATATTAATTAATATTTCTATCTGTAAAATTTGTTTTTCAGCTCTCCTGCCTTACATTTTTGGAAACTTCTCCCAATCCTAAATGATTTTTTTAAGCTAATTTGCAAAGGTGTATTCTCTCTCCATCTCAGTGAACTCTGAATTCTCAAACAGAGTATTGGATTGGATCCACAGGAGTGTGTGAAATCTAAGCAGACCCACTTAGGAACCTTTTGAGAGAGGCAATGAAATAAAAAGTGCCTTTATTCTTTTGAGAGCTCAAGCTAGAAGGAAATACATCCTGAATCTATTATTTCCTGAGTACTTGTATTCAGTGGTATTTCATGCAAAACTCTTTAAGTTATAGAAGATAATAAACTCATGTTTTTGTTTAACCTAGTTTGAACAAGGTTCTATGATTTGCAAGTCAATTAGTTCTTTCAAAAAAAGAAGAGGAAGCAGAGTGTAAGGAGAAAGGAGAAAGAATAAGAGGTATTAGGAGAAAACAACAACAAAACATTATAGACAGATAGATAGATTAATTGATTGATTTTAGGTGATTTTTTTTTTTTTGCTTGATGAGGTATTAATATCAGAGGGCCATCTTGATAGAAGAACAGTTGAAAAAAGCAATAAGGCATAAAGGCAGGTGTGCAGTAAGTATAAGAAGTAAGGAACAAGAAAATAGAAATCATGATGAAAAGAAGAACAAAGCAAGTCATTTTCCACAACAATATTACCATTTATTAAAAATCAGTAGATAATGTTATGGCATGGGAAACAAACAAACAAAACAAAACAAAACAAAGAATACAGCCTCCAACTATATTCTATCTATAACAGACTCATTTTGTCAAAAGATGAAAAAAATTATTCAATTCAAAAGAGAGTAGAAATGCTACACTAATACCAGACAAAATTGCTGTAAATTAAAAATTGTTAAAAGATTAGGAAAAACACTGTAAAGCTTAAACAATAAAACCTCCAAAAAAAAAAACAGAAATAGAAAACTTTATTAGATTGTATTTAGCACTGATTCCCTGATTTCTCAAAGAATACCAAAAAGATTTTAAAAAGCACAAGCAATGAAAGCAAAAATAGATAAGTTTAGTTTTATCAAAATTAAAAGCTTTTGTGCATTAAAGGACAGAATCAACAAAGTGAAAAGACAACCCACAGAATGGAAAAATGTATTCATCAAAAAGCAGATAATTTTCAGATGAATACCACAATGTAACAAATAAAAATCAAACACTCAATTTAAAAAAATAAGTGGGCAGAGGAGTAGGTTAGACATATCAATGAGGAAAAGTAAATGGTCAATAAACTGATTTAAAAAATACTAAATTTAAGAAAATTAAATTAAAACCATAATTGAATATCACTTCCAACTCTTTAGAACCTCTACTGTTTTTTAAAACATCAAAAAATACAACTATTGATGAAGATATGAAAAAATGGAATTCTTGTGCATTGATGGTGGGAATGCAAAATGGTACCACTGCTGTGGAAACATTATGATGTCTTCTCAAAAAAAATTAAATAGAATTACCACAATGTGTTCCCTGAAAGAAGAGAAACAAATCCAGTAATTCCATTCTTAGGTAAATAACCAAATAATTGAAGGCTGAGGCTTACGGCAGTACTATTTACAATAGCTAAAGAGTGGAAACAACCTACATACCCATCAATAAATTAATGGATTAGCGAAATCTCTAATATACAATGGAATGTTATTCAACCTTAAAAAGGAAGAAAATTTTACACATGTTACAATATGGGAAAACCTTGACTAGATATGATAAAGTGAAAATACAAAAGTCAAAAATAGATCAAATATTCTATGGTTCCACTTACATGATCAACCTAGTTTCAATGACCAAAATAGTTGATTTCAGAGAGAAAGTAGAATGGTGGTTTCCAGAGGCTGAACAGAAATCGGTAAAAGGGAGTTAATGTTTCAAAGGAACATTGTTTCAGTTTGGGAAGGAGAAAAAGTTCTGGAGATGGTTAGTGATGATGGTTACATGACAATATTTTTATACTTAATGCCACAGAATTATACGCTTGAAATGGCTAAAATGTAAATTTTTTTATGTGTTTTACCTCAATTAAGAACAAAAATAAATAGATAAGTAAATGCTTTACAGAATCCAATTCCTGTCATGATGGATATCCATTGCAGATATTTCTCTAAAAACAGAACACTGGATAAGAATTGGAACAAATAAGTTTAAAATTTGACAACAACAATCACAGGAATGTGTTCCCTGAAAGAAGAGAAACAAATTATTTGAATCCTATAATCTCTTTCTGCTAGGAGGTCCTTTCTTGACTGCAGTGTAGGAAGGGTGAATCCAGTTAGAGCATGGCTATCTTGCTAACATAGGAGAAAGCTGGAGTTTGGCCATTGAAGTTTGAACAGCAGAATGCTAGAGAGGAAGAAGCCATGAAGAAGAAGAGCTTTGAAATCTATAGGGCAGTTTTTTGTGTCTGTTGCTGTATACAAACCTACACATGCATAGAATAAAACACAAGGAGCTACAAGCTGAACAACTCCAGAGGTCATGCAGGGAAAGAAGACACTAATGTCTCAACTAGATAGAGTAGAAGGACATTAGTGAAAAGCATGTCCATCCTCTAGAGACCCCAGAAAGTCAGACATTAGTTGCCATGCTGCTAAACCACATATAAAGTAAAAGATAACTTCGACAAGCCCTTTCGCCCTCTCATGTTTTCAACTCTACTTGCTTTGATTCAGTCTCATTTAATGGCAGGAAGCAGAATATGTATATGAATTGAGAGAAAACATTAACGATCTTGAGTGAAGCCAGGATTTCTCAAATAAGAAACTGCAAGAATGAAACAAAAAAGAAACAAGTGATATATTGGACCTTCTCATAATGAAACCAATTTGCTCCTCAAATAACAGTGTCAAGGATACAAACATGCAGACCTGCAATATGTATATCTGACAAGTACTTGGGCTCAAACGATTTGTATGTGGAGTGTGTGTAGAATATACATATAATAATAAAACACACCAATATTTTAATAGGCAAAAGAACTGAAGACATTTAACAGAAGATTGTAATAATGGCCAAGAATCTCAAGAAATGGTGCTCAATGTCTTTAGACATTCAAAAAATGCAAATTAAAAACAAAATAATACACCACTACACACCCACTAGAATTTTAAAAAACTGGCAAAAGCAAGCTGAAACCATTCTACATTAATGAAGAAAAAGGACAAAATAATACAATACTTTGGGGGAAAAGGTTGATAGCTTTTTTATAAAGCTAAATATGAAATTACATAACCACAAAAAGCTCACATGTAGGTATTAACCCTTGAGAACTGAAAATATGTCCTCACCACAACATGTACATTTTTATAGTAGCACTTTTTCTTTTCTTTTTCTGTACTATGGATGGAACTCAAAAATGTTCAACTACTGAGCAACACCCCAGCCCTTTTTATTTTTAATTTGGAGACAGGACTCAAAATAAGTTGCTGAGGTGGCTTTGAACATGCAATTCACCCACCTCAGCCTCCTGAGTTGTTGGGATCACAGGCATGTACCACTCAGTAGTATTTTTTCATATAAACTCTAAATTGGAAAGAACCCATATGCTAATCAAGAAGTGCATGAATAAACAAAGTGTGATTATCTATATAATGTAAGGCCACCAGGAATATAAAGGAATAGAGTATTTATTCATGAACAACTTTGATGAATCACAAACAAATATATTCTAAGCAAAACTATAGCTATAAAACCTATAGAAAAGAAGATTTCATTTATATGAAATTCTAGAAAAGGATCTTGAATCTAGAATGTCAGAAAATATGTCCAGTTTATAAGGAATCAGAGAAGGAAAGGGAATTAATTGCAAAGAGCTAACTTTAGGGTAAAATAAATGTTTAAATCTTAATATGTTTTTACTAAGACTTATAAAACCATACACATATATATTCATAGTTCATCAAAATATAATTAAAGTATATATTTTACTGTATTTAAATTATACCTCAATAACCTTAATTTTATAAAAATGTCATAGTAAGTACCCAATATTTAGCAGCAAATAGAAAAAAAACTTTTAAAATAACTTTAAAAAGTTCAATAACCTTAATACCAAACATGAAAATAAGACAAAGACACACATGCACAAAGCACATGCATACACACACACACACACACACACACACACACACACAGATACATGAATTAAAAATTATTCTAAGTCATGCAACACCTTAAAAGCAAAATGCCTAAATAACATATTGACAAAAATACACAGCATTAGACAAAATTAAAAAAAAAAAACATTTAATGGATCAACAATGATGCTTGTTAGTTTATACCCAAAGGGCTTAAAAATCAGCGTAATACAGTGATGCAGCCACATCAATGTTTATAGCAGCACAATCACAATAACCAAACTGTGGAACCAACCTAGATGCCCTTCAACAGTTGAATGGTTAAATAAACAGTGATTTATATACACAATGGAATATTACTCAGCATTAAAAGAGAATAAAATCATGGCATTTACAAGTAAATGGATGGAGTTGGAGAATATCATCAAATCATGGCATTTACAGGTAAATGGATGGAGTTGGAGAATATCTTGCTAAGTGAATTATGCCCATCCCAAAAAAGCAAAGGCCAAATGTTCTCTCTAATAAGTAGACGCTGATCCTTAATGGGGGTTGGGAGAGGCATGGCAGGAATTGAGAAACTTTAGATAGGGCAAAGGCAAAGAAGGGAAAGGGAGAAGGCATAGGTATAGGAAAGATGGTGAATGAGACAGACATCATTACCCTACATACATGTATGGTGACATAAATGGTTTGACTCTACATTTTGTAGAACCAGAAAAATGAAAAGTTGTGCACCACTTGTGTACTATGAACTGAAATGCATTCTGTTGCATGCATAACTAATTAGAGAAAATAAATTTTACAAAGTATTCTACATAAGTTAAAACAGATATTATTTATTAAAATGAGAAAATCCTGTGAATTTCATGCTAAGAGTCATAATCCTATTAATGAGGAAATAATAATAGCATATATCCATTAAAATAATATAAAAAATATAAAAATAAATACTATTATATTATGCATTTTTAATATTTTTAAATTAGCAATAAGAAAAAGAAATATGATGTAATCAAAAGAATGCAGATATTATTCTTTATGATTGCATATGACATGATATTCTACCAAAAATATGAAGATGGCAACTGAAAAAGTAATCCAGTGAGAAACTTTAGTGTTTATATATAAAAGTCAATAACTTGGCTCACAGCAACAGTAGTCAATATAAAATATAATTTTAAAAATATTCAGAACCACAAAAAATATTAATTAATATTTCTATCTGTAAAATTTGTTTTTCAGCTCTCCTGCCTTACATTTTTGGAAACTTCTCCCAATCCTAAATGATTTTTTTAAGCTAATTTGCAAAGGTGTATTCTCTCTCCATCTCAGTGAACTCTGAATTCTCAAACAGAGTATTGGATTGGATCCACAGGAGTGTGTGAAATCTAAGCAGACCCACTTAGGAACCTTTTGAGAGAGGCAATGAAATAAAAAGTGCCTTTATTCTTTTGAGAGCTCAAGCTAGAAGGAAATACATCCTGAAGCTATTATTTCCTGAGTACTTGTATTCAGTGGTATTTCATGCAAAACTCTTTAAGTTATAGAAGATAATAAACTCATGTTTTTGTTTAACCTAGTTTGAACAAGGTTCTATGATTTGCAAGTCAATTAGTTCTTTCAAAAAAAGAAGAGGAAGCAGAGTGTAAGGAGAAAGGAGAAAGAATAAGAGGTATTAGGAGAAAACAACAACAAAACATTATAGACAGATAGATAGATTAATTGATTGATTTTAGGTGATTTTTTTTTTTTTGCTTGATGAGGTATTAATATCAGAGGGCCATCTTGATAGAAGAACAGTTGAAAAAAGCAATAAGGCATAAAGGCAGGTGTGCAGTAAGTATAAGAAGTAAGGAACAAGAAAATAGAAATCATGATGAAAAGAAGAACAAAGCAAGTCATTTTCCACAACAATATTACCATTTATTAAAAATCAGTAGATAATGTTATGGCATGGGAAACAAACAAACAAAACAAAACAAAACAAAGAATACAGCCTCCAACTATATTCTATCTATAACAGACTCATTTTGTCAAAAGATGAAAAAAATTATTCAATTCAAAAGAGAGTAGAAATGCTACACTAATACCAGACAAAATTGCTGTAAATTAAAAATTGTTAAAAGATTAGGAAAAACACTGTAAAGCTTAAACAATAAAACCTCCAAAAAAAAAAACAGAAATAGAAAACTTTATTAGATTGTATTTAGCACTGATTCCCTGATTTCTCAAAGAATACCAAAAAGATTTTAAAAAGCACAAGCAATGAAAGCAAAAATAGATAAGTTTAGTTTTATCAAAATTAAAAGCTTTTGTGCATTAAAGGACAGAATCAACAAAGTGAAAAGACAACCCACAGAATGGAAAAATGTATTCATCAAAAAGCAGATAATTTTCAGATGAATACCACAATGTAACAAATAAAAATCAAACACTCAATTTAAAAAAATAAGTGGGCAGAGGAGTAGGTTAGACATATCAATGAGGAAAAGTAAATGGTCAATAAACTGATTTAAAAAATACTAAATTTAAGAAAATTAAATTAAAACCATAATTGAATATCACTTCCAACTCTTTAGAACCTCTACTGTTTTTTAAAACATCAAAAAATACAACTATTGATGAAGATATGAAAAAATGGAATTCTTGTGCATTGATGGTGGGAATGCAAAATGGTACCACTGCTGTGGAAACATTATGATGTCTTCTCAAAAAAAATTAAATAGAATTACCACAATGTGTTCCCTGAAAGAAGAGAAACAAATCCAGTAATTCCATTCTTAGGTAAATAACCAAATAATTGAAGGCTGAGGCTTACGGCAGTACTATTTACAATAGCTAAAGAGTGGAAACAACCTACATACCCATCAATAAATTAATGGATTAGCGAAATCTCTAATATACAATGGAATGTTATTCAACCTTAAAAAGGAAGAAAATTTTACACATGTTACAATATGGGAAAACCTTGACTAGATATGATAAAGTGAAAATACAAAAGTCAAAAATAGATCAAATATTCTATGGTTCCACTTACATGATCAACCTAGTTTCAATGACCAAAATAGTTGATTTCAGAGAGAAAGTAGAATGGTGGTTTCCAGAGGCTGAACAGAAATCGGTAAAAGGGAGTTAATGTTTCAAAGGAACATTGTTTCAGTTTGGGAAGGAGAAAAAGTTCTGGAGATGGTTAGTGATGATGGTTACATGACAATATTTTTATACTTAATGCCACAGAATTATACGCTTGAAATGGCTAAAATGTAAATTTTTTTATGTGTTTTACCTCAATTAAGAACAAAAATAAATAGATAAGTAAATGCTTTACAGAATCCAATTCCTGTCATGATGGATATCCATTGCAGATATTTCTCTAAAAACAGAACACTGGATAAGAATTGGAACAAATAAGTTTAAAATTTGACAACAACAATCACAGGAATGTGTTCCCTGAAAGAAGAGAAACAAATTATTTGAATCCTATAATCTCTTTCTGCTAGGAGGTCCTTTCTTGACTGCAGTGTAGGAAGGGTGAATCCAGTTAGAGCATGGCTATCTTGCTAACATAGGAGAAAGCTGGAGTTTGGCCATTGAAGTTTGAACAGCAGAATGCTAGAGAGGAAGAAGCCATGAAGAAGAAGAGCTTTGAAATCTATAGGGCAGTTTTTTGTGTCTGTTGCTGTATACAAACCTACACATGCATAGAATAAAACACAAGGAGCTACAAGCTGAACAACTCCAGAGGTCATGCAGGGAAAGAAGACACTAATGTCTCAACTAGATAGAGTAGAAGGACATTAGTGAAAAGCATGTCCATCCTCTAGAGACCCCAGAAAGTCAGACATTAGTTGCCATGCTGCTAAACCACATATAAAGTAAAAGATAACTTCGACAAGCCCTTTCGCCCTCTCATGTTTTCAACTCTACTTGCTTTGATTCAGTCTCATTTAATGGCAGGAAGCAGAATATGTATATGAATTGAGAGAAAACATTAACGATCTTGAGTGAAGCCAGGATTTCTCAAATAAGAAACTGCAAGAATGAAACAAAAAAGAAACAAGTGATATATTGGACCTTCTCATAATGAAACCAATTTGCTCCTCAAATAACAGTGTCAAGGATACAAACATGCAGACCTGCAATATGTATATCTGACAAGTACTTGGGCTCAAACGATTTGTATGTGGAGTGTGTGTAGAATATACATATAATAATAAAACACACCAATATTTTAATAGGCAAAAGAACTGAAGACATTTAACAGAAGATTGTAATAATGGCCAAGAATCTCAAGAAATGGTGCTCAATGTCTTTAGACATTCAAAAAATGCAAATTAAAAACAAAATAATACACCACTACACACCCACTAGAATTTTAAAAAACTGGCAAAAGCAAGCTGAAACCATTCTACATTAATGAAGAAAAAGGACAAAATAATACAATACTTTGGGGGAAAAGGTTGATAGCTTTTTTATAAAGCTAAATATGAAATTACATAACCACAAAAAGCTCACATGTAGGTATTAACCCTTGAGAACTGAAAATATGTCCTCACCACAACATGTACATTTTTATAGTAGCACTTTTTCTTTTCTTTTTCTGTACTATGGATGGAACTCAAAAATGTTCAACTACTGAGCAACACCCCAGCCCTTTTTATTTTTAATTTGGAGACAGGACTCAAAATAAGTTGCTGAGGTGGCTTTGAACATGCAATTCACCCACCTCAGCCTCCTGAGTTGTTGGGATCACAGGCATGTACCACTCAGTAGTATTTTTTCATATAAACTCTAAATTGGAAAGAACCCATATGCTAATCAAGAAGTGCATGAATAAACAAAGTGTGATTATCTATATAATGTAAGGCCACCAGGAATATAAAGGAATAGAGTATTTATTCATGAACAACTTTGATGAATCACAAACAAATATATTCTAAGCAAAACTATAGCTATAAAACCTATAGAAAAGAAGATTTCATTTATATGAAATTCTAGAAAAGGATCTTGAATCTAGAATGTCAGAAAATATGTCCAGTTTATAAGGAATCAGAGAAGGAAAGGGAATTAATTGCAAAGAGCTAACTTTAGGGTAAAATAAATGTTTAAATCTTAATATGTTTTTACTAAGACTTATAAAACCATACACATATATATTCATAGTTCATCAAAATATAATTAAAGTATATATTTTACTGTATTTAAATTATACCTCAATAACCTTAATTTTATAAAAATGTCATAGTAAGTACCCAATATTTAGCAGCAAATAGAAAAAAAACTTTTAAAATAACTTTAAAAAGTTCAATAACCTTAATACCAAACATGAAAATAAGACAAAGACACACATGCACAAAGCACATGCATACACACACACACACACACACACACACACACACAGATACATGAATTAAAAATTATTCTAAGTCATGCAACACCTTAAAAGCAAAATGCCTAAATAACATATTGACAAAAATACACAGCATTAGACAAAATTAAAAAAAAAAAAACATTTAATGGATCAACAATGATGCTTGTTAGTTTATACCCAAAGGGCTTAAAAATCAGCGTAATACAGTGATGCAGCCACATCAATGTTTATAGCAGCACAATCACAATAACCAAACTGTGGAACCAACCTAGATGCCCTTCAACAGTTGAATGGTTAAATAAACAGTGATTTATATACACAATGGAATATTACTCAGCATTAAAAGAGAATAAAATCATGGCATTTACAAGTAAATGGATGGAGTTGGAGAATATCATCAAATCATGGCATTTACAGGTAAATGGATGGAGTTGGAGAATATCTTGCTAAGTGAATTATGCCCATCCCAAAAAAGCAAAGGCCAAATGTTCTCTCTAATAAGTAGACGCTGATCCTTAATGGGGGTTGGGAGAGGCATGGCAGGAATTGAGAAACTTTAGATAGGGCAAAGGCAAAGAAGGGAAAGGGAGAAGGCATAGGTATAGGAAAGATGGTGAATGAGACAGACATCATTACCCTACATACATGTATGGTGACATAAATGGTTTGACTCTACATTTTGTAGAACCAGAAAAATGAAAAGTTGTGCACCACTTGTGTACTATGAACTGAAATGCATTCTGTTGCATGCATAACTAATTAGAGAAAATAAATTTTACAAAGTATTCTACATAAGTTAAAACAGATATTATTTATTAAAATGAGAAAATCCTGTGAATTTCATGCTAAGAGTCATAATCCTATTAATGAGGAAATAATAATAGCATATATCCATTAAAATAATATAAAAAATATAAAAATAAATACTATTATATTATGCATTTTTAATATTTTTAAATTAGCAATAAGAAAAAGAAATATGATGTAATCAAAAGAATGCAGATATTATTCTTTATGATTGCATATGACATGATATTCTACCAAAAATATGAAGATGGCAACTGAAAAAGTAATCCAGTGAGAAACTTTAGTGTTTATATATAAAAGTCAATAACTTGGCTCACAGCAACAGTAGTCAATATAAAATATAATTTTAAAAATATTCAGAACCACAAAAAATATTAATTAATATTTCTATCTGTAAAATTTGTTTTTCAGCTCTCCTGCCTTACATTTTTGGAAACTTCTCCCAATCCTAAATGATTTTTTTAAGCTAATTTGCAAAGGTGTATTCTCTCTCCATCTCAGTGAACTCTGAATTCTCAAACAGAGTATTGGATTGGATCCACAGGAGTGTGTGAAATCTAAGCAGACCCACTTAGGAACCTTTTGAGAGAGGCAATGAAATAAAAAGTGCCTTTATTCTTTTGAGAGCTCAAGCTAGAAGGAAATACATCCTGAAGCTATTATTTCCTGAGTACTTGTATTCAGTGGTATTTCATGCAAAACTCTTTAAGTTATAGAAGATAATAAACTCATGTTTTTGTTTAACCTAGTTTGAACAAGGTTCTATGATTTGCAAGTCAATTAGTTCTTTCAAAAAAAGAAGAGGAAGCAGAGTGTAAGGAGAAAGGAGAAAGAATAAGAGGTATTAGGAGAAAACAACAACAAAACATTATAGACAGATAGATAGATTAATTGATTGATTTTAGGTGATTTTTTTTTTTTTTGCTTGATGAGGTATTAATATCAGAGGGCCATCTTGATAGAAGAACAGTTGAAAAAAGCAATAAGGCATAAAGGCAGGTGTGCAGTAAGTATAAGAAGTAAGGAACAAGAAAATAGAAATCATGATGAAAAGAAGAACAAAGCAAGTCATTTTCCACAACAATATTACCATTTATTAAAAAATCAGTAGATAATGTTATGGCATGGGAAACAAACAAACAAAACAAAACAAAACAAAGAATACAGCCTCCAACTATATTCTATCTATAACAGACTCATTTTGTCAAAAGATGAAAAAAATTATTCAATTCAAAAGAGAGTAGAAATGCTACACTAATACCAGACAAAATTGCTGTAAATTAAAAATTGTTAAAAGATTAGGAAAAACACTGTAAAGCTTAAACAATAAAACCTCCAAAAAAAAAACAGAAATAGAAAACTTTATTAGATTGTATTTAGCACTGATTCCCTGATTTCTCAAAGAATACCAAAAAGATTTTAAAAAGCACAAGCAATGAAAGCAAAAATAGATAAGTTTAGTTTTATCAAAATTAAAAGCTTTTGTGCATTAAAGGACAGAATCAACAAAGTGAAAAGACAACCCACAGAATGGAAAAATGTATTCATCAAAAAGCAGATAATTTTCAGATGAATACCACAATGTAACAAATAAAAATCAAACACTCAATTTAAAAAAATAAGTGGGCAGAGGAGTAGGTTAGACATATCAATGAGGAAAAGTAAATGGTCAATAAACTGATTTAAAAAATACTAAATTTAAGAAAATTAAATTAAAACCATAATTGAATATCACTTCCAACTCTTTAGAACCTCTACTGTTTTTTAAAACATCAAAAAATACAACTATTGATGAAGATATGAAAAAATGGAATTCTTGTGCATTGATGGTGGGAATGCAAAATGGTACCACTGCTGTGGAAACATTATGATGTCTTCTCAAAAAAAATTAAATAGAATTACCACAATGTGTTCCCTGAAAGAAGAGAAACAAATCCAGTAATTCCATTCTTAGGTAAATAACCAAATAATTGAAGGCTGAGGCTTACGGCAGTACTATTTACAATAGCTAAAGAGTGGAAACAACCTACATACCCATCAATAAATTAATGGATTAGCGAAATCTCTAATATACAATGGAATGTTATTCAACCTTAAAAAGGAAGAAAATTTTACACATGTTACAATATGGGAAAACCTTGACTAGATATGATAAAGTGAAAATACAAAAGTCAAAAATAGATCAAATATTCTATGGTTCCACTTACATGATCAACCTAGTTTCAATGACCAAAATAGTTGATTTCAGAGAGAAAGTAGAATGGTGGTTTCCAGAGGCTGAACAGAAATCGGTAAAAGGGAGTTAATGTTTCAAAGGAACATTGTTTCAGTTTGGGAAGGAGAAAAAGTTCTGGAGATGGTTAGTGATGATGGTTACATGACAATATTTTTATACTTAATGCCACAGAATTATACGCTTGAAATGGCTAAAATGTAAATTTTTTTATGTGTTTTACCTCAATTAAGAACAAAAATAAATAGATAAGTAAATGCTTTACAGAATCCAATTCCTGTCATGATGGATATCCATTGCAGATATTTCTCTAAAAACAGAACACTGGATAAGAATTGGAACAAATAAGTTTAAAATTTGACAACAACAATCACAGGAATGTGTTCCCTGAAAGAAGAGAAACAAATTATTTGAATCCTATAATCTCTTTCTGCTAGGAGGTCCTTTCTTGACTGCAGTGTAGGAAGGGTGAATCCAGTTAGAGCATGGCTATCTTGCTAACATAGGAGAAAGCTGGAGTTTGGCCATTGAAGTTTGAACAGCAGAATGCTAGAGAGGAAGAAGCCATGAAGAAGAAGAGCTTTGAAATCTATAGGGCAGTTTTTTGTGTCTGTTGCTGTATACAAACCTACACATGCATAGAATAAAACACAAGGAGCTACAAGCTGAACAACTCCAGAGGTCATGCAGGGAAAGAAGACACTAATGTCTCAACTAGATAGAGTAGAAGGACATTAGTGAAAAGCATGTCCATCCTCTAGAGACCCCAGAAAGTCAGACATTAGTTGCCATGCTGCTAAACCACATATAAAGTAAAAGATAACTTCGACAAGCCCTTTCGCCCTCTCATGTTTTCAACTCTACTTGCTTTGATTCAGTCTCATTTAATGGCAGGAAGCAGAATATGTATATGAATTGAGAGAAAACATTAACGATCTTGAGTGAAGCCAGGATTTCTCAAATAAGAAACTGCAAGAATGAAACAAAAAAGAAACAAGTGATATATTGGACCTTCTCATAATGAAACCAATTTGCTCCTCAAATAACAGTGTCAAGGATACAAACATGCAGACCTGCAATATGTATATCTGACAAGTACTTGGGCTCAAACGATTTGTATGTGGAGTGTGTGTAGAATATACATATAATAATAAAACACACCAATATTTTAATAGGCAAAAGAACTGAAGACATTTAACAGAAGATTGTAATAATGGCCAAGAATCTCAAGAAATGGTGCTCAATGTCTTTAGACATTCAAAAAATGCAAATTAAAAACAAAATAATACACCACTACACACCCACTAGAATTTTAAAAAACTGGCAAAAGCAAGCTGAAACCATTCTACATTAATGAAGAAAAAGGACAAAATAATACAATACTTTGGGGGAAAAGGTTGATAGCTTTTTTATAAAGCTAAATATGAAATTACATAACCACAAAAAGCTCACATGTAGGTATTAACCCTTGAGAACTGAAAATATGTCCTCACCACAACATGTACATTTTTATAGTAGCACTTTTTCTTTTCTTTTTCTGTACTATGGATGGAACTCAAAAATGTTCAACTACTGAGCAACACCCCAGCCCTTTTTATTTTTAATTTGGAGACAGGACTCAAAATAAGTTGCTGAGGTGGCTTTGAACATGCAATTCACCCACCTCAGCCTCCTGAGTTGTTGGGATCACAGGCATGTACCACTCAGTAGTATTTTTTCATATAAACTCTAAATTGGAAAGAACCCATATGCTAATCAAGAAGTGCATGAATAAACAAAGTGTGATTATCTATATAATGTAAGGCCACCAGGAATATAAAGGAATAGAGTATTTATTCATGAACAACTTTGATGAATCACAAACAAATATATTCTAAGCAAAACTATAGCTATAAAACCTATAGAAAAGAAGATTTCATTTATATGAAATTCTAGAAAAGGATCTTGAATCTAGAATGTCAGAAAATATGTCCAGTTTATAAGGAATCAGAGAAGGAAAGGGAATTAATTGCAAAGAGCTAACTTTAGGGTAAAATAAATGTTTAAATCTTAATATGTTTTTACTAAGACTTATAAAACCATACACATATATATTCATAGTTCATCAAAATATAATTAAAGTATATATTTTACTGTATTTAAATTATACCTCAATAACCTTAATTTTATAAAAATGTCATAGTAAGTACCCAATATTTAGCAGCAAATAGAAAAAAAACTTTTAAAATAACTTTAAAAAGTTCAATAACCTTAATACCAAACATGAAAATAAGACAAAGACACACATGCACAAAGCACATGCATACACACACACACACACACACACACACACACAGATACATGAATTAAAAATTATTCTAAGTCATGCAACACCTTAAAAGCAAAATGCCTAAATAACATATTGACAAAAATACACAGCATTAGACAAAATTAAAAAAAAAAAAACATTTAATGGATCAACAATGATGCTTGTTAGTTTATACCCAAAGGGCTTAAAAATCAGCGTAATACAGTGATGCAGCCACATCAATGTTTATAGCAGCACAATCACAATAACCAAACTGTGGAACCAACCTAGATGCCCTTCAACAGTTGAATGGTTAAATAAACAGTGATTTATATACACAATGGAATATTACTCAGCATTAAAAGAGAATAAAATCATGGCATTTACAAGTAAATGGATGGAGTTGGAGAATATCATCAAATCATGGCATTTACAGGTAAATGGATGGAGTTGGAGAATATCTTGCTAAGTGAATTATGCCCATCCCAAAAAAGCAAAGGCCAAATGTTCTCTCTAATAAGTAGACGCTGATCCTTAATGGGGGTTGGGAGAGGCATGGCAGGAATTGAGAAACTTTAGATAGGGCAAAGGCAAAGAAGGGAAAGGGAGAAGGCATAGGTATAGGAAAGATGGTGAATGAGACAGACATCATTACCCTACATACATGTATGGTGACATAAATGGTTTGACTCTACATTTTGTAGAACCAGAAAAATGAAAAGTTGTGCACCACTTGTGTACTATGAACTGAAATGCATTCTGTTGCATGCATAACTAATTAGAGAAAATAAATTTTACAAAGTATTCTACATAAGTTAAAACAGATATTATTTATTAAAATGAGAAAATCCTGTGAATTTCATGCTAAGAGTCATAATCCTATTAATGAGGAAATAATAATAGCATATATCCATTAAAATAATATAAAAAATATAAAAATAAATACTATTATATTATGCATTTTTAATATTTTTAAATTAGCAATAAGAAAAAGAAATATGATGTAATCAAAAGAATGCAGATATTATTCTTTATGATTGCATATGACATGATATTCTACCAAAAATATGAAGATGGCAACTGAAAAAGTAATCCAGTGAGAAACTTTAGTGTTTATATATAAAAGTCAATAACTTGGCTCACAGCAACAGTAGTCAATATAAAATATAATTTTAAAAATATTCAGAACCACAAAAAATATTAATTAATATTTCTATCTGTAAAATTTGTTTTTCAGCTCTCCTGCCTTACATTTTTGGAAACTTCTCCCAATCCTAAATGATTTTTTTAAGCTAATTTGCAAAGGTGTATTCTCTCTCCATCTCAGTGAACTCTGAATTCTCAAACAGAGTATTGGATTGGATCCACAGGAGTGTGTGAAATCTAAGCAGACCCACTTAGGAACCTTTTGAGAGAGGCAATGAAATAAAAAGTGCCTTTATTCTTTTGAGAGCTCAAGCTAGAAGGAAATACATCCTGAAGCTATTATTTCCTGAGTACTTGTATTCAGTGGTATTTCATGCAAAACTCTTTAAGTTATAGAAGATAATAAACTCATGTTTTTGTTTAACCTAGTTTGAACAAGGTTCTATGATTTGCAAGTCAATTAGTTCTTTCAAAAAAAGAAGAGGAAGCAGAGTGTAAGGAGAAAGGAGAAAGAATAAGAGGTATTAGGAGAAAACAACAACAAAACATTATAGACAGATAGATAGATTAATTGATTGATTTTAGGTGATTTTTTTTTTTTTTGCTTGATGAGGTATTAATATCAGAGGGCCATCTTGATAGAAGAACAGTTGAAAAAAGCAATAAGGCATAAAGGCAGGTGTGCAGTAAGTATAAGAAGTAAGGAACAAGAAAATAGAAATCATGATGAAAAGAAGAACAAAGCAAGTCATTTTCCACAACAATATTACCATTTATTAAAAAATCAGTAGATAATGTTATGGCATGGGAAACAAACAAACAAAACAAAACAAAACAAAGAATACAGCCTCCAACTATATTCTATCTATAACAGACTCATTTTGTCAAAAGATGAAAAAAATTATTCAATTCAAAAGAGAGTAGAAATGCTACACTAATACCAGACAAAATTGCTGTAAATTAAAAATTGTTAAAAGATTAGGAAAAACACTGTAAAGCTTAAACAATAAAACCTCCAAAAAAAAAACAGAAATAGAAAACTTTATTAGATTGTATTTAGCACTGATTCCCTGATTTCTCAAAGAATACCAAAAAGATTTTAAAAAGCACAAGCAATGAAAGCAAAAATAGATAAGTTTAGTTTTATCAAAATTAAAAGCTTTTGTGCATTAAAGGACAGAATCAACAAAGTGAAAAGACAACCCACAGAATGGAAAAATGTATTCATCAAAAAGCAGATAATTTTCAGATGAATACCACAATGTAACAAATAAAAATCAAACACTCAATTTAAAAAAATAAGTGGGCAGAGGAGTAGGTTAGACATATCAATGAGGAAAAGTAAATGGTCAATAAACTGATTTAAAAAATACTAAATTTAAGAAAATTAAATTAAAACCATAATTGAATATCACTTCCAACTCTTTAGAACCTCTACTGTTTTTTAAAACATCAAAAAATACAACTATTGATGAAGATATGAAAAAATGGAATTCTTGTGCATTGATGGTGGGAATGCAAAATGGTACCACTGCTGTGGAAACATTATGATGTCTTCTCAAAAAAAATTAAATAGAATTACCACAATGTGTTCCCTGAAAGAAGAGAAACAAATCCAGTAATTCCATTCTTAGGTAAATAACCAAATAATTGAAGGCTGAGGCTTACGGCAGTACTATTTACAATAGCTAAAGAGTGGAAACAACCTACATACCCATCAATAAATTAATGGATTAGCGAAATCTCTAATATACAATGGAATGTTATTCAACCTTAAAAAGGAAGAAAATTTTACACATGTTACAATATGGGAAAACCTTGACTAGATATGATAAAGTGAAAATACAAAAGTCAAAAATAGATCAAATATTCTATGGTTCCACTTACATGATCAACCTAGTTTCAATGACCAAAATAGTTGATTTCAGAGAGAAAGTAGAATGGTGGTTTCCAGAGGCTGAACAGAAATCGGTAAAAGGGAGTTAATGTTTCAAAGGAACATTGTTTCAGTTTGGGAAGGAGAAAAAGTTCTGGAGATGGTTAGTGATGATGGTTACATGACAATATTTTTATACTTAATGCCACAGAATTATACGCTTGAAATGGCTAAAATGTAAATTTTTTTATGTGTTTTACCTCAATTAAGAACAAAAATAAATAGATAAGTAAATGCTTTACAGAATCCAATTCCTGTCATGATGGATATCCATTGCAGATATTTCTCTAAAAACAGAACACTGGATAAGAATTGGAACAAATAAGTTTAAAATTTGACAACAACAATCACAGGAATGTGTTCCCTGAAAGAAGAGAAACAAATTATTTGAATCCTATAATCTCTTTCTGCTAGGAGGTCCTTTCTTGACTGCAGTGTAGGAAGGGTGAATCCAGTTAGAGCATGGCTATCTTGCTAACATAGGAGAAAGCTGGAGTTTGGCCATTGAAGTTTGAACAGCAGAATGCTAGAGAGGAAGAAGCCATGAAGAAGAAGAGCTTTGAAATCTATAGGGCAGTTTTTTGTGTCTGTTGCTGTATACAAACCTACACATGCATAGAATAAAACACAAGGAGCTACAAGCTGAACAACTCCAGAGGTCATGCAGGGAAAGAAGACACTAATGTCTCAACTAGATAGAGTAGAAGGACATTAGTGAAAAGCATGTCCATCCTCTAGAGACCCCAGAAAGTCAGACATTAGTTGCCATGCTGCTAAACCACATATAAAGTAAAAGATAACTTCGACAAGCCCTTTCGCCCTCTCATGTTTTCAACTCTACTTGCTTTGATTCAGTCTCATTTAATGGCAGGAAGCAGAATATGTATATGAATTGAGAGAAAACATTAACGATCTTGAGTGAAGCCAGGATTTCTCAAATAAGAAACTGCAAGAATGAAACAAAAAAGAAACAAGTGATATATTGGACCTTCTCATAATGAAACCAATTTGCTCCTCAAATAACAGTGTCAAGGATACAAACATGCAGACCTGCAATATGTATATCTGACAAGTACTTGGGCTCAAACGATTTGTATGTGGAGTGTGTGTAGAATATACATATAATAATAAAACACACCAATATTTTAATAGGCAAAAGAACTGAAGACATTTAACAGAAGATTGTAATAATGGCCAAGAATCTCAAGAAATGGTGCTCAATGTCTTTAGACATTCAAAAAATGCAAATTAAAAACAAAATAATACACCACTACACACCCACTAGAATTTTAAAAAACTGGCAAAAGCAAGCTGAAACCATTCTACATTAATGAAGAAAAAGGACAAAATAATACAATACTTTGGGGGAAAAGGTTGATAGCTTTTTTATAAAGCTAAATATGAAATTACATAACCACAAAAAGCTCACATGTAGGTATTAACCCTTGAGAACTGAAAATATGTCCTCACCACAACATGTACATTTTTATAGTAGCACTTTTTCTTTTCTTTTTCTGTACTATGGATGGAACTCAAAAATGTTCAACTACTGAGCAACACCCCAGCCCTTTTTATTTTTAATTTGGAGACAGGACTCAAAATAAGTTGCTGAGGTGGCTTTGAACATGCAATTCACCCACCTCAGCCTCCTGAGTTGTTGGGATCACAGGCATGTACCACTCAGTAGTATTTTTTCATATAAACTCTAAATTGGAAAGAACCCATATGCTAATCAAGAAGTGCATGAATAAACAAAGTGTGATTATCTATATAATGTAAGGCCACCAGGAATATAAAGGAATAGAGTATTTATTCATGAACAACTTTGATGAATCACAAACAAATATATTCTAAGCAAAACTATAGCTATAAAACCTATAGAAAAGAAGATTTCATTTATATGAAATTCTAGAAAAGGATCTTGAATCTAGAATGTCAGAAAATATGTCCAGTTTATAAGGAATCAGAGAAGGAAAGGGAATTAATTGCAAAGAGCTAACTTTAGGGTAAAATAAATGTTTAAATCTTAATATGTTTTTACTAAGACTTATAAAACCATACACATATATATTCATAGTTCATCAAAATATAATTAAAGTATATATTTTACTGTATTTAAATTATACCTCAATAACCTTAATTTTATAAAAATGTCATAGTAAGTACCCAATATTTAGCAGCAAATAGAAAAAAAAACTTTTAAAATAACTTTAAAAAGTTCAATAACCTTAATACCAAACATGAAAATAATACAAAGACACACATGCACAAAGCACATGCATACACACACACACACACACACACACACACACACACACAGATACATGAATTAAAAATTATTCTAAGTCATGCAACACCTTAAAAGCAAAATGCCTAAATAACATATTGACAAAAATACACAGCATTAGACAAAATTAAAAAAAAAAAAAAACATTTAATGGATCAACAATGATGCTTGTTAGTTTATACCCAAAGGGCTTAAAAATCAGCGTAATACAGTGATGCAGCCACATCAATGTTTATAGCAGCACAATCACAATAACCAAACTGTGGAACCAACCTAGATGCCCTTCAACAGTTGAATGGTTAAATAAACAGTGATTTATATACACAATGGAATATTACTCAGCATTAAAAGAGAATAAAATCATGGCATTTACAAGTAAATGGATGGAGTTGGAGAATATCATCAAATCATGGCATTTACAGGTAAATGGATGGAGTTGGAGAATATCTTGCTAAGTGAATTATGCCCATCCCAAAAAAGCAAAGGCCAAATGTTCTCTCTAATAAGTAGACGCTGATCCTTAATGGGGGTTGGGAGAGGCATGGCAGGAATTGAGAAACTTTAGATAGGGCAAAGGCAAAGAAGGGAAAGGGAGAAGGCATAGGTATAGGAAAGATGGTGAATGAGACAGACATCATTACCCTACATACATGTATGGTGACATAAATGGTTTGACTCTACATTTTGTAGAACCAGAAAAATGAAAAGTTGTGCACCACTTGTGTACTATGAACTGAAATGCATTCTGTTGCATGCATAACTAATTAGAGAAAATAAATTTTACAAAGTATTCTACATAAGTTAAAACAGATATTATTTATTAAAATGAGAAAATCCTGTGAATTTCATGCTAAGAGTCATAATCCTATTAATGAGGAAATAATAATAGCATATATCCATTAAAATAATATAAAAAATATAAAAATAAATACTATTATATTATGCATTTTTAATATTTTTAAATTAGCAATAAGAAAAAGAAATATGATGTAATCAAAAGAATGCAGATATTATTCTTTATGATTGCATATGACATGATATTCTACCAAAAATATGAAGATGGCAACTGAAAAAGTAATCCAGTGAGAAACTTTAGTGTTTATATATAAAAGTCAATAACTTGGCTCACAGCAACAGTAGTCAATATAAAATATAATTTTAAAAATATTCAGAACCACAAAAAATATTAATTAATATTTCTATCTGTAAAATTTGTTTTTCAGCTCTCCTGCCTTACATTTTTGGAAACTTCTCCCAATCCTAAATGATTTTTTTAAGCTAATTTGCAAAGGTGTATTCTCTCTCCATCTCAGTGAACTCTGAATTCTCAAACAGAGTATTGGATTGGATCCACAGGAGTGTGTGAAATCTAAGCAGACCCACTTAGGAACCTTTTGAGAGAGGCAATGAAATAAAAAGTGCCTTTATTCTTTTGAGAGCTCAAGCTAGAAGGAAATACATCCTGAAGCTATTATTTCCTGAGTACTTGTATTCAGTGGTATTTCATGCAAAACTCTTTAAGTTATAGAAGATAATAAACTCATGTTTTTGTTTAACCTAGTTTGAACAAGGTTCTATGATTTGCAAGTCAATTAGTTCTTTCAAAAAAAGAAGAGGAAGCAGAGTGTAAGGAGAAAGGAGAAAGAATAAGAGGTATTAGGAGAAAACAACAACAAAACATTATAGACAGATAGATAGATTAATTGATTGATTTTAGGTGATTTTTTTTTTTTTGCTTGATGAGGTATTAATATCAGAGGGCCATCTTGATAGAAGAACAGTTGAAAAAAGCAATAAGGCATAAAGGCAGGTGTGCAGTAAGTATAAGAAGTAAGGAACAAGAAAATAGAAATCATGATGAAAAGAAGAACAAAGCAAGTCATTTTCCACAACAATATTACCATTTATTAAAAATCAGTAGATAATGTTATGGCATGGGAAACAAACAAACAAAACAAAACAAAACAAAGAATACAGCCTCCAACTATATTCTATCTATAACAGACTCATTTTGTCAAAAGATGAAAAAAATTATTCAATTCAAAAGAGAGTAGAAATGCTACACTAATACCAGACAAAATTGCTGTAAATTAAAAATTGTTAAAAGATTAGGAAAAACACTGTAAAGCTTAAACAATAAAACCTCCAAAAAAAAAAACAGAAATAGAAAACTTTATTAGATTGTATTTAGCACTGATTCCCTGATTTCTCAAAGAATACCAAAAAGATTTTAAAAAGCACAAGCAATGAAAGCAAAAATAGATAAGTTTAGTTTTATCAAAATTAAAAGCTTTTGTGCATTAAAGGACAGAATCAACAAAGTGAAAAGACAACCCACAGAATGGAAAAATGTATTCATCAAAAAGCAGATAATTTTCAGATGAATACCACAATGTAACAAATAAAAATCAAACACTCAATTTAAAAAAATAAGTGGGCAGAGGAGTAGGTTAGACATATCAATGAGGAAAAGTAAATGGTCAATAAACTGATTTAAAAAATACTAAATTTAAGAAAATTAAATTAAAACCATAATTGAATATCACTTCCAACTCTTTAGAACCTCTACTGTTTTTTAAAACATCAAAAAATACAACTATTGATGAAGATATGAAAAAATGGAATTCTTGTGCATTGATGGTGGGAATGCAAAATGGTACCACTGCTGTGGAAACATTATGATGTCTTCTCAAAAAAAATTAAATAGAATTACCACAATGTGTTCCCTGAAAGAAGAGAAACAAATCCAGTAATTCCATTCTTAGGTAAATAACCAAATAATTGAAGGCTGAGGCTTACGGCAGTACTATTTACAATAGCTAAAGAGTGGAAACAACCTACATACCCATCAATAAATTAATGGATTAGCGAAATCTCTAATATACAATGGAATGTTATTCAACCTTAAAAAGGAAGAAAATTTTACACATGTTACAATATGGGAAAACCTTGACTAGATATGATAAAGTGAAAATACAAAAGTCAAAAATAGATCAAATATTCTATGGTTCCACTTACATGATCAACCTAGTTTCAATGACCAAAATAGTTGATTTCAGAGAGAAAGTAGAATGGTGGTTTCCAGAGGCTGAACAGAAATCGGTAAAAGGGAGTTAATGTTTCAAAGGAACATTGTTTCAGTTTGGGAAGGAGAAAAAGTTCTGGAGATGGTTAGTGATGATGGTTACATGACAATATTTTTATACTTAATGCCACAGAATTATACGCTTGAAATGGCTAAAATGTAAATTTTTTTATGTGTTTTACCTCAATTAAGAACAAAAATAAATAGATAAGTAAATGCTTTACAGAATCCAATTCCTGTCATGATGGATATCCATTGCAGATATTTCTCTAAAAACAGAACACTGGATAAGAATTGGAACAAATAAGTTTAAAATTTGACAACAACAATCACAGGAATGTGTTCCCTGAAAGAAGAGAAACAAATTATTTGAATCCTATAATCTCTTTCTGCTAGGAGGTCCTTTCTTGACTGCAGTGTAGGAAGGGTGAATCCAGTTAGAGCATGGCTATCTTGCTAACATAGGAGAAAGCTGGAGTTTGGCCATTGAAGTTTGAACAGCAGAATGCTAGAGAGGAAGAAGCCATGAAGAAGAAGAGCTTTGAAATCTATAGGGCAGTTTTTTGTGTCTGTTGCTGTATACAAACCTACACATGCATAGAATAAAACACAAGGAGCTACAAGCTGAACAACTCCAGAGGTCATGCAGGGAAAGAAGACACTAATGTCTCAACTAGATAGAGTAGAAGGACATTAGTGAAAAGCATGTCCATCCTCTAGAGACCCCAGAAAGTCAGACATTAGTTGCCATGCTGCTAAACCACATATAAAGTAAAAGATAACTTCGACAAGCCCTTTCGCCCTCTCATGTTTTCAACTCTACTTGCTTTGATTCAGTCTCATTTAATGGCAGGAAGCAGAATATGTATATGAATTGAGAGAAAACATTAACGATCTTGAGTGAAGCCAGGATTTCTCAAATAAGAAACTGCAAGAATGAAACAAAAAAGAAACAAGTGATATATTGGACCTTCTCATAATGAAACCAATTTGCTCCTCAAATAACAGTGTCAAGGATACAAACATGCAGACCTGCAATATGTATATCTGACAAGTACTTGGGCTCAAACGATTTGTATGTGGAGTGTGTGTAGAATATACATATAATAATAAAACACACCAATATTTTAATAGGCAAAAGAACTGAAGACATTTAACAGAAGATTGTAATAATGGCCAAGAATCTCAAGAAATGGTGCTCAATGTCTTTAGACATTCAAAAAATGCAAATTAAAAACAAAATAATACACCACTACACACCCACTAGAATTTTAAAAAACTGGCAAAAGCAAGCTGAAACCATTCTACATTAATGAAGAAAAAGGACAAAATAATACAATACTTTGGGGGAAAAGGTTGATAGCTTTTTTATAAAGCTAAATATGAAATTACATAACCACAAAAAGCTCACATGTAGGTATTAACCCTTGAGAACTGAAAATATGTCCTCACCACAACATGTACATTTTTATAGTAGCACTTTTTCTTTTCTTTTTCTGTACTATGGATGGAACTCAAAAATGTTCAACTACTGAGCAACACCCCAGCCCTTTTTATTTTTAATTTGGAGACAGGACTCAAAATAAGTTGCTGAGGTGGCTTTGAACATGCAATTCACCCACCTCAGCCTCCTGAGTTGTTGGGATCACAGGCATGTACCACTCAGTAGTATTTTTTCATATAAACTCTAAATTGGAAAGAACCCATATGCTAATCAAGAAGTGCATGAATAAACAAAGTGTGATTATCTATATAATGTAAGGCCACCAGGAATATAAAGGAATAGAGTATTTATTCATGAACAACTTTGATGAATCACAAACAAATATATTCTAAGCAAAACTATAGCTATAAAACCTATAGAAAAGAAGATTTCATTTATATGAAATTCTAGAAAAGGATCTTGAATCTAGAATGTCAGAAAATATGTCCAGTTTATAAGGAATCAGAGAAGGAAAGGGAATTAATTGCAAAGAGCTAACTTTAGGGTAAAATAAATGTTTAAATCTTAATATGTTTTTACTAAGACTTATAAAACCATACACATATATATTCATAGTTCATCAAAATATAATTAAAGTATATATTTTACTGTATTTAAATTATACCTCAATAACCTTAATTTTATAAAAATGTCATAGTAAGTACCCAATATTTAGCAGCAAATAGAAAAAAAACTTTTAAAATAACTTTAAAAAGTTCAATAACCTTAATACCAAACATGAAAATAAGACAAAGACACACATGCACAAAGCACATGCATACACACACACACACACACACACACACACACACACAGATACATGAATTAAAAATTATTCTAAGTCATGCAACACCTTAAAAGCAAAATGCCTAAATAACATATTGACAAAAATACACAGCATTAGACAAAATTAAAAAAAAAAAAACATTTAATGGATCAACAATGATGCTTGTTAGTTTATACCCAAAGGGCTTAAAAATCAGCGTAATACAGTGATGCAGCCACATCAATGTTTATAGCAGCACAATCACAATAACCAAACTGTGGAACCAACCTAGATGCCCTTCAACAGTTGAATGGTTAAATAAACAGTGATTTATATACACAATGGAATATTACTCAGCATTAAAAGAGAATAAAATCATGGCATTTACAAGTAAATGGATGGAGTTGGAGAATATCATCAAATCATGGCATTTACAGGTAAATGGATGGAGTTGGAGAATATCTTGCTAAGTGAATTATGCCCATCCCAAAAAAGCAAAGGCCAAATGTTCTCTCTAATAAGTAGACGCTGATCCTTAATGGGGGTTGGGAGAGGCATGGCAGGAATTGAGAAACTTTAGATAGGGCAAAGGCAAAGAAGGGAAAGGGAGAAGGCATAGGTATAGGAAAGATGGTGAATGAGACAGACATCATTACCCTACATACATGTATGGTGACATAAATGGTTTGACTCTACATTTTGTAGAACCAGAAAAATGAAAAGTTGTGCACCACTTGTGTACTATGAACTGAAATGCATTCTGTTGCATGCATAACTAATTAGAGAAAATAAATTTTACAAAGTATTCTACATAAGTTAAAACAGATATTATTTATTAAAATGAGAAAATCCTGTGAATTTCATGCTAAGAGTCATAATCCTATTAATGAGGAAATAATAATAGCATATATCCATTAAAATAATATAAAAAATATAAAAATAAATACTATTATATTATGCATTTTTAATATTTTTAAATTAGCAATAAGAAAAAGAAATATGATGTAATCAAAAGAATGCAGTTATTATTCTTTATGATTGCATATGACATGATATTCTACCAAAAATATGAAGATGGCAACTGAAAAAGTAATCCAGTGAGAAACTTTAGTGTTTATATATAAAAGTCAATAACTTGGCTCACAGCAACAGTAGTCAATATAAAATATAATTTTAAAAATATTCAGAACCACAAAAAATATTAATTAATATTTCTATCTGTAAAATTTGTTTTTCAGCTCTCCTGCCTTACATTTTTGGAAACTTCTCCCAATCCTAAATGATTTTTTTAAGCTAATTTGCAAAGGTGTATTCTCTCTCCATCTCAGTGAACTCTGAATTCTCAAACAGAGTATTGGATTGGATCCACAGGAGTGTGTGAAATCTAAGCAGACCCACTTAGGAACCTTTTGAGAGAGGCAATGAAATAAAAAGTGCCTTTATTCTTTTGAGAGCTCAAGCTAGAAGGAAATACATCCTGAAGCTATTATTTCCTGAGTACTTGTATTCAGTGGTATTTCATGCAAAACTCTTTAAGTTATAGAAGATAATAAACTCATGTTTTTGTTTAACCTAGTTTGAACAAGGTTCTATAATTTGCAAGTCAATTAGTTCTTTCAAAAAAAGAAGAGGAAGCAGAGTGTAAGGAGAAAGGAGAAAGAATAAGAGGTATTAGGAGAAAACAACAACAAAACATTATAGACAGATAGATAGATTAATTGATTGATTTTAGGTGATTTTTTTTTTTTTGCTTGATGAGGTATTAATATCAGAGGGCCATCTTGATAGAAGAACAGTTGAAAAAAGCAATAAGGCATAAAGGCAGGTGTGCAGTAAGTATAAGAAGTAAGGAACAAGAAAATAGAAATCATGATGAAAAGAAGAACAAAGCAAGTCATTTTCCACAACAATATTACCATTTATTAAAAATCAGTAGATAATGTTATGGCAGTAGATATTGTTATGGTTTCAAATTTTATGATGATGAATAACAATGTATATTTTGTGCAATGAAATAAATACTTCAAAACCTTTAAAAAAAAGAATAAGAGGAAGAAAAGGAGGAAGAAAGGAAAAAACAAAGACAAAAATATATACAATAAACATTTTTTTAAATGAAAACAAAGCTATGAAGCCAAAGAAACTGTACATAGAAATAGAATGGATTCAAATAACACTAAGATATACCACAATCCAGAATGGAAGATTTAATATGAAATAATTTTTATTCAAGTTAATTTTACAATTCTAAAATTAAGATTTTAATAAGATGTCACAGGAAGGGTAAAATGTATTTAAAAAAGAATGACCTTTTGAAGATAATAAGGGGCATGGTTAAAATTATCCCAATATTATAAATAAAGAGGCCTGTGAAATTGAATCAAGAACTAATAGATGAAACAAAATGAGGACACCAATAAGTATATCATGTTAGCTATGAAAACGAGGGCAATTAAAACAGTCAAAGGCAGTAGATTTTTAAATAAACAATGCTAAGATGATTATTTGAGTCTAGCTATACTAAATCATTCCATGTAAAAGCCAAGTTGTGTGAACTAGAAGGATACAATTAATACAATTACAGACTGAGAAATGATCTTAAGCATAAAAACAAAGGTGGAAATATAAACAAGCCAACATATTCCACAGCACATAAACTTAAAATGTCTGTATATAGAAACTATAAACTAGCTAAAATATAAAAAATAAATTAGAAAAATATTTTCAATATAAGGTAGAAAAGAAAAATATATATGCATTTTTTTAAAAAACCATAAATGAGTAAAGAAAAATGATACTTGCAAGCAAAGGAAAAACAGATACTATCCAAAGTAAAGGGCTCACAAAATTATTAAAATATGATCAAAGAAATAAAATTTAACTAAAATATTACCATATTATTTTTACTATCATACCAATTGACCTTATTAGTATTAATTCATCAAAATGTATTATAATTTTAATGGTCAGTATTTAGGAATCAACTAAATTATAGCAATGAGAGACTAATAAAATAAATTATAGTGGATCCTTAAGATGAAGGCTATGAAACAAATTAAAAATCATTTATAAAAACTAGTGATAAATTATAAAACTTTTTATATAAAATAAAATAAAAAGCAAGATTACAAAAACATATAAATAAATCACATAAATATATTTCTATGTGTAGTCCATAGGTATAGTCCTAATTTCATCTGTAATACTTAATGTATGTGTATGCACAATACAAATATACACATGTACATGTGCAGATACACAACCATACATATTTATTGTAATAGAACCAGGATACAGATCCATAAAGTATAGTTTATGGCGATGCTACTATTACAGCAATTTTTTTCTCCTTATTTGTACTTTTGTCTTTTATATTTCCTGTATTTCTATATTTTCTTAGATTTTTGAATCTAAAATATTCACGTTTGGTGTTATCGTGAAGAAAAATGGTTTAAATAGACCCCACTGAATTAAAATTGAAAACACCAAAAAGTAATGTTATTGGAAAAAAAGTCAAAGAAATCAAAGCAGAAAAAGAAATATTAATTTTTGAATAACAAACTGAGGGTCTGAGGATTAGATTATGTAACATTATTGTGATTAAAAATTGAGAATTGGGAAACAATATAGGAGTTTATTGCTAGTTCTTAGGAAGATAATGATTCTGGAAATTGTCAAAAGAGAGGTACACTGATAAAGAATGCTGAAAATCATTTTAGGTTTCAAATTTTAAATAAAGTAGCAGAAAAATGTTTAAAAAAAATGTCAGATACATGGTGAAGTTAGGGAAAATTGTTCTACACTGTGCAACTGTATCTTCACAATATATTCTCATTACAGTTACAATTGCTGTAATAATGAGAACAGAATGATCACAACATTCAAAAGAATGAACAGTGCCCTTGGCATGAGTAGCAAAAACCCAAGGGCCTCTAGTCCCTCTCATACTTCCCTTACAGCTCTGAACAAATTCTTATGCCTCTCAACCCTGAGCCTGGGTTTCTTCACTTTTTGAAATATTTTATTGCCTTACTTTATGTAATCAACCATATAATAATTGCATGTTTATGGAGTACATTTCAACACATATATACACTGAATAACTGGCACATGCCTGTAAAGAGGCTGAAGCAGAAGGATTACAAATTCAAGATCAGTCTGAACAACTTAGTGAGAACTTGTCTCAAAATAAAAAATAAAAAAGGTTATTGATATACATCAGTCATAGTGTGCCCCTGGTTTCAATGACTAAACCTTTAAAAAAAACTGAATCAGATTGGCATATATAGTACCTCAATCGTTAGTACCTCTTTCTGGTGATAAGTCTAGATCCTCTTTTCTAGCTATCATGAAATATACAATATATTATTAGATATTGTCACCCTAACAGGTGATAAAACACCAGTGCTTATTCTTATCCAATTGTAACTTTGGATGTGTTGACCTACTTTTCCCTGATCTTCCTTTCCCACTTCCACTCCCAATTCTCTGGTAACCACTATCCAACTCTCAACCTCTACAAGATAACTTTTTTAAGATTCTACATATGAATAAGATCATGCCATGAGACATTTATCTTTCTGACTTACTCACTTAATATAATAATGCCCTCATCTTTAAATGGAAGGAGTTGAGACAAATGTCCTCTACTACTATAATATTATTTGACTCCAAACACATTTTCCTGGTTGGTAAACTACTAAGACAAATGATTTTATCTTGTGACTTTCAGTGTTGACCAACACTTGCATAAAAAGTTACAAGTCCTCACACATATCCTAAATTTAATCCATTGTTCTATGAGAATCCCCTTAAACCACAATCTCATCCCAAAAAGTGTACCCGAAAATCTCCTTCCTTCTCTTTCCCTATTTCTGAAAACAAAATGAATTTGTTATCAACAGCATTCATATCAACAATAATCATATGGCATATGATTATTTAGCACTCACTCCATGCCAAGTCCTGTGTTGTTTTATATTTCCTTACTCTTCACATATTCTACATATGAATAAAGTGATGATTAAACATATTAAATGACCTAAGGTCATAAAATAAGAAGCAACAGAACATTTTTCAGGTGAAATCCAAAAAGCCATAGCAACATATTTATGGTATAAGCTATTTTGTACACATTTGAGCAACACAAATAAGACCCCCATCAGAAGTTCACTAGTCCATTTGCCTATTTGTGTGTATCAAGAATAAAGAGCCTTTGGGGACAAAAGAATCCCAAACCTGAAACAATTGACCCACTGATGTCACCAAGACAGGTGTTTATGTGGTTATAGCAGCAGTTAAAACAAAATTGTATGGGTGAAACTCTAAGATCCCTCAAGGATAGAGGCCAAAAGCAAAAGTAAAGGCAAAAATGTATTTTAAATTTTAGTTTTGAGCCACCAATGCAAATTCAGAAAATAAATATTGATTCAATGTGTTATACAAAATCAAGATATTCAATCACTTATTTATAAAAATATGTGGACAATGACTGACAAGGAATCTGACTACACAAGCAAAACAAACTAGGATTTCCCAAGCATAGGTTTAAAAAACAGTGTGAAAAAATACTGGGTACGTTTGTTCAGAATGTGGTTTCCTGGGGCAATTTCCAGAGATTCTGATTGTTAGGTAGATTTGCATTTTTAAATGTATAACCTAGGAGATTCAAGTAGTCCATGAAACTGCAGGGAGAAGATCTACAGTTGGAAATTATCCGACAGAATTAAAAGGAAATGCATTTAAAGGGAAAACAGTGGATTATTGCTTTACAATCTATCACATCACACATTTACGTTATCTCATTTGACCTTCGCAATTCTATGAGGTAGTATTGTAACTATTCTTTTCAATTAAAAATGAGCAAACTGAAGTTCATGGAGGCTGAGTTACTTAGCCCTGATATCTAGCCACCAGGACATGAATTTAAAATTACACATTGCATGTTCTTTCACATCACCCTTGTATTAAAGTGACTTTAGTACAGTAAATTAGTCATTTGTATGCACTTGATTTTCATAAGTCAACAGTAATAAATTACTGGACACATCAGAAGTGTATTGGTACAATTTAGACAAATATAATAATTTTGTTTGAGACAATGAGCTCAGAATCCCATGGGTCTTGGAAAAGTCACTGTCCTACATACTGGCTATTAAGGTTGCATGACTTGCTATGCTATTCCCTTGCTACTTGAAGTGTGCTTCCGTACCCATGTATCACCTAACAGCTTATTAGCAATGCAGAAACTGGGGCTTCCTCTCCAGCGCATGAATAAGAATTTGCATTTTACCAAGTTTGCTAAGCGTACTTTACCATAAATGCAAGTTTCATGATTTTTAGGAAAATGACTCAATTTCCTATATTTCACTTTTCACATCTATGAAATGAGAAAGTTGAATTGATCTATCTTTTACATCTTTGCCAGAATATTAGAACACAGGATTTGGGAAACTATATCCTATGAGACAAATACTGTCAGAAATCTAAGAATAGCTTTCATATTGTTAAATGACTGAAAAAATCAAAATGATAATATTTTGTGACAGGTAAAAATTATAACTAATATAAAATTTAGCATCCATCCATAAGTTTTGTTAGAACATAGCCACACTCCTTTTTTTTTTACATACTGTCTACAGCTCCTTTTATACTATGTTGGCAGAGATGAATAGATGACCCTCAAAAACTAAAATATTTACCCTCTGGCCTTTTGCAGAAATATTTGCTAACCTTTGCTGCAGAAATAATAGCAACAACAAAAACTGCCATTTTTACAGGTAGTATGAGTCAGCAACTATACTACAAATATATATGCATATAATTAGAATATACACAGAGAGACATATAAATTATATATTGTTTTTATTGTTACCTCTCCACTTCCATAATATTCATTTTTCTTAAAATACCTGACTAGTTTCACTTATCAGATTTTTTTCCTTTTTAAAAGACAGATGTAATCAATGATTTCTCATGTCAACAAGAGCAAAGCATGCCATCCTAGAGGTAAATATGTAGGGGTTTAGGAAGAGCAGGTATGATTTGAATAAAACAATCATGTGAAATAATCTACTGAAAATTCAACTTATCAAGTATAGATTCAAGGAAGATGAGAGAAATCTTAAGAGTTTGCATGGGTTAAAAATGATTTCAAGACACACCAAAATTTTTGATTACCTTATTTTCTTTTTGCTATTGTTAATATATAAAGGTTCTATTATATTTTAATCATTATCATACATGAATGAAACTGTCAACAGAGAAACATATTGAGTAATATTCTTTGAGTTTTCCTTATTAAAAAACTCAGGCAACTGACTAAAGCTTTAATGAAAACAATCTCAGGAAGTCTGCCCAACAGTTCATAGTGAAACTACAATATGAAAATGATCACAAACGATGACATTAAAATGACATATTAGGTTAGGAGCCCAGAGTTCAAATTTCCCTAACTTTTAAAGTGCCCAAGTTAAGTACTACATAAACGAAACACTTATTAAGAGACTTATGCAAAAGAATATAAATATAAATGATAAAATAAATATGATAAACTGTACACTACTATTCTTTATATTCTGTTTTGAAAATTTAAATGTTTCTAGAAGTAATAATTAGTTTAAATATGCAGTTGAAAATATAAAATTAAATATTTGCTAATTTCTATTTCATATTTTATTTTTAGTATACATGCAAGAATATTTTAGGAAAACATTTAAAACATAAAGAAAATAATCTACTTTCACAAAATTCCTCAGAAAACTCTTCATTTTGAATTTTGAACTTGCTGTTTTTACTATCATAAAGTAGAACAAACTGTTCTACGTTATTGATACTATTTTATTGCCATAAAAACTAATAAAGTAGTAAATTACTATAATTAGTCACCATCCTATAAAATTTTGAGTTATCAGTTTTCCCCAATGCTGTATTTTTGAGTTAAGAATTATTAAAATTATTTAACTTTGGGGATTTTATTTTCCAATTTTTAATCTCTCCCTCTCAAAATCTGTTCACTTTTAAGTAAGCCTGAACCCATTCTACTATGCTGCAAGAATCTTAAATATGAGAAAAAATTAGACAGTATGCATATTCTCATATTTTCTAATTTTTATAAATCAATATCTAATGCATGAGGAAGTGGCAAAATCAGAAAAATTACCTACAATTAAAGTTAGATCACAGTCCCAAACAGACAGATTAACAGAAAAGTTTAGAGCATATGAGAACACTCTATAAAAAAAGTGGCTCCAAGGGCAGCCAGGGTAAAGGTTTAAATACTAACTTAACTAAAGACAATGAGTTTGGGGTTTCAGTGGTAACATATGGCAGGTTCCATTGGGAGCCTTCCATTTTTCACCCAGATGCTGATGGGCAGTCTCCTTCCTGGCTGGGAGCTCACCAAGGAAGGATTTATGGCAAGTGAACTCTCACCTTCCAGTGCTAAGAGTCAAAGAGGAAGATTTTTGGCAGCTGTGCATTCAGAAGGCTCTGGTTAACTCCATGAAGATAAGCTTGGAAAGGTTTCTTTCAATGACTGTTGTTTGTTCATATGTTTTCAATTTAAAGTCATTTTTATGCCATTCTGGTGAGTTGGTGGTTACTTCATTTCCCCTACTTGAAACTTCACAAGAAGTTTCACAAAGAGCCGAACCAATTGCTATGGAAAGAAAAGACAAGTTCATATTTATATTGTATGATATCTGAAAAGTAAAATAATAATATAGATTAAAAGAATGAATAAGCAATAAGGAACAAATCTAAACACATTTCCCCACCCCCATTGAAGCAGTCTTCTAGTTCTGGGAATGGGTCAATGCAATTAAGTGGCTATGTCTCCTTAATGTGATATAGAATATTACCATCTTTGAAATGGTGTAAATCAGATGCTACTTGTCCTTTCTGATTTAAAAACAATCAGAAGTGTTCACTGCAGACTGCACAACCTTCTCCTTGTTGGGTAGTCAGTGTATCTGAGATGGGATGATTTCAGAGTACAACTGGAAGCTTCCAAGAACCACATAGAGACATTAAATATCTAGATAATTGCTTTGTAAATTCTTATAATTGTTCTTTCTAAATCATAAGTCCTCAATTTGGAAAAACTATCCACATTATTGAATGAAACTTGATGTTTCAGTTCAAAAGTAAGTTTTCTAGGATGACTTACCTGGTACATCTATACTGTAATGTTTGTGTACAAAGGACCTCACACTTTGGCATTTAAGGCAGGATATCTGGTGAAGAAAGTGGCACCAGGTATCTGAGTCTACATTGCCCTGACCACTTGAGTAATAACCTTTTATATACTTCATTGTCATAACAAATAAAGGTTGAACATGACCAAGGTCAGGCTAGAAACTGTGACCCACAAGGATGAGGTCTGGTGACTTATGACATTTATCATCAGCTGTATTAGCATCTATATATTTCCGTATTCCCTGCACCTCCATCAGGCTACAATAGGAAAATCAAATTGAGAAATAGAAGGTAGAGGAAACCTTCAGCTTAGCCTCCACAGAGGAAATATTACCCCATCAGGATACTCCAGATCTTAAATGTACTCATCTATATTTCTGGTCACCAGGAAAGGTAAGAATAGGTAAGCTCTATTCCATGTTCCCTTGGTAGAGCCTTAAGCCCAGGAATATTTTTTGTGATTGAGCAAATATCCATCTAAATGTCATTCTCTTTCCCTGTGATATTATTAGAGAACTGAAAGAAACCTACTTTGCAGTCAAATTATAGAGAATGATTATAGTATTTCTTTGGTATTTTTTACTTAAGAACAGTTCAATGCCATTTATGTTTTCAATTCAAAGGAAGAAATTTCCTTCCAGTAATTTTACCTCAATGAAATGTAGACCATGCTGAGATGGTGGAGCACATCTGTAATCTCAGTGACTTGGGAGGCCAAAGTAGCAGGATCACAAATTCAAGCCCAGCCTAGGAAATTTGGTGGGTCAATGCCCCAAAATAAAAAATAAATAACTGGAATAAAGTGCCCCTGGGTTCAACTCTTAGTACCTAGATCTAAAATTTTTTTTTTAAAGTACTGGAGATACAGCTCAGTGGGAGAGCACCCCTGCGTTCAATACTCAGTACTGCTAAAATGCTTCTGCATAGCAAAGGAAAGGGTCAATAAAATAAAATAGTAATCTACAATTTGGAAAAAATTTCTTTACAACCATATATCTAAAAAGGGGCCAATGTCTAAATTTCAGAAGGAAATCATACAATTCAATAACAGAAAAAAAACTTATGGGAAAGGATTTTAATATATACATTTATCTAAAAAGACAGTAACATAGTCAGATGTTAATGAAAAGGTGCTTAACATTACTCATGAGAAAAATGCAAATCAAAAGTACTGTCAGATATAACCTCACAGCCAGTAGGATAGCTAGTACCAAAACATCAGGAAAAAACAAATATTAGCTATGTGGAGAAAAAAAACCCTTTCGCACTGTGGGTGATAATGTAGATTAATGCAGCTATTGTGGAAAAAAAGTAGGAGATTCCTAAAGAAATTAAAAATTGAACTATCATGTGCATTAGCAATTGTCCTTTTAGGTATACACCCACAGGAAATGTATTTAGCACCTTGATGCGATATCTGTACTCCCATGTTCATTTCAGCGTTATTCACAATATCCAAGATATGCACACAATCTAAGTGTTTATCGGTGGACAAATGATACAGAAACTGTGGTGTGTGTATGTTTAATATGGAATATTACTGAGCCTTAAAAAGGAGACTCTGTCATTTGTCACAACATGAATGGACCTGGAAAACATTATGCTAAATGAAATAAGCCAGACAAAAAAGAAAAATATTTCATAATCTTTCTGATTGCGGGATCCAAAATAGAAGTAAAACATACAGAGTTTAGAGAACAATTACCTGGGTTAGGATTCAGAGGAAATGGAACAATGGATATAGGTCAAGCGATAGAAATTACAAAGATTTAGGATGCACGAGTCTGGAGACTAGTGTACGAGATGAAAAACCGTAGTTGGAAAAATTGAATTGCATTAGGGATTTCTGCTAAATGAGTAGAGTTTGCCATACACACACACACACACACACACACACACACACACACACACACACACAAAGTTAACTATGAGATGATGAACACAGTAATTTGCTTCACTATAGTAATTATTGTACCATTTCTATGTGTCCCATAGCCCTTTGTTGTATACCTTAAATATACACTATAACATTTATTTAAAATAAATAAATAGAAACTTTGATATGTACTCTATCTCCTCATTGAAAAAGATGCCAGGATTTGTCAGTGGGTAGAAGCCACACTTTTTATACCTGTTGGTGATACATTCCAAACATATATATATATATATATATATATATATATATATATATATATATATATAGAGAGAGAGAGAGAGAGAGAGAGAGAGAGAGAGAGAATATAAATAGACATCATAACAACTCTTCATTGAAAATCCAATAATGCTTGCTTAATCCTGGAATGAGAGGCTTAGAGATGCCTGGCTATAGGGCAACCAAAAGCTAATTCAAACAGGGTGAATCCATGTCTCCTATTTGGGTAGTCTAGATTTGCATGTGTGTGAGTGTACCAGGTATTGAACCCAGGGGCATGCACTTTACCACTGAACCACATTCCTAGTTCTTTCTTTATTTTGAGACAAGATCTTGCTAAGTTGTTTCAGCCTCACTAAGTTGCTGAGGCTGACTTTGAACTTGGGTTCTTCCTGCCTCACCTTCAAGAGCTGCTGGGATGTGCCACCACACCCAGCATTGGACTGGATTTTTATAAAAGGAGAAAGAGGAGACAGGTAATGCTTCTCTGCTTCTGAGGTTTGAGAATGATAGGAGATATCAAATTTCAATGACTACCCTAGTATTTTCCATCAAAATTATTTCTACAGTAAAGTGGCTTGATCTGATTTGATCTATAAAGGAATGCCAAAATAAGGGAAAACCTCAGTTTTTATTTTTTTCACCACTATTTTAGAATCAGCATATCTGGTTTGATAGTTTCAGTTAGTCCACCAAACAGACAGACAATAACCAAAGAGTGAGAATATGCAAAGGCTGGAGATAAATTTTTAGAGTATACTTGGACTACTGCCAAGAGCAGAATGTGTCTTAAATAATTCCATGAAATATGATGATAACTTCCAGAAACTTGTTGAGATTAACAAACAATGCATTGGGAAGTGTCTTGTTCAGAATGTTTGGGATTTTAGGACAGAACCAATTGTCATTAAGTTTCCTGACCTCCTCTGTTTTTTACATATGTCCTATTAGATGGGAGATAAAAGTCAAAGGATAGGGGGCTACAGCATGTGCATTTGTTCCAATGTATAATAAACACATCTAATCATTGTTTGTCAGCCTTTGATAGCCATTTGTCTTTTTCAGGTTGTTCAACACTTGCCTGATAGTAATATCAAGGACAAATGCAGGATACTTTCAGCAGTTTTTTAAGCTCCATTGTTTCTTAGAGATTATTAGTTTTATTGGTGTGTGCTGAACAAAAGCAAGTTCAGTAGGAAGATGGACAGTCTATCATAGGTCAGTATATTTATGTCCATTAGCAATAGGAGTGCTGGCAAAGGCCAAGAATCTAAGACTTGTAATTGTCCCAATAACATGCAAAACTTCAAAACTATGTCTGGAATCAGTAAATATGGCAATTTTCTCCTTTGACAAAGTATAAGAGCTAGTAAAACTAGGATTTTGACAATGAGCTGATCTTAGAGAAGGCAAAGAGTATGCCTCAGGTGTTTCTTGTGAAAAAACTATTGTGTAACCAGTTATTATATACATTAGAGTATATGGAAGAAACAGAACCAATAGGATACATGTGTGGCTAAATGTATGAATATATGTTATCTACAGATATATAGTCATATGTCATTTAATGATGGAGATCCATTCTGAGGAAAGTGTAATTAGGCATTTTTTATTATTGTGCAAATATCAGAGCATGTGTACAAATAAATACATGGAATAACTTATTATATAGCTAGGCTATATGGTATAGACCGTTGCTCCTAGGCTATACACTGGTACAGCATGCTAGGCTGAATACCTAGTGCTATAGACAATTGTAACATAATGTTATTTTTGTGTCTATACAGAGAAGATACAGTAAAAGCAGGGTACAAATGATAAAAATGGCTACATTTATTAAGACACAATGAATATAGCTTATAGGATTGGAATTTGCTTTGGGTGACTCAGTGAGCACTATGTTCATGAGTAAATGTGAAGGCCTAGGCTGTTACCATTGACTACTTGTTTTAGATAGCTTTTTTTTCTTTTTTTTTTCTGCTGTGACTAAAAGACCTGACAAGAACAATTTTAGAAGAGGAAAAGTTTGTTTAGGGGTTCATGGTTTCAGAGGTCTCAGTCCATAGACAGCTGCTCTATCCCTCTAGGCCCAAGAAAAGGCAGAAAATCATGGTAGAAGAGTGTGGTGGAGGTAAACAATTCATATGATGATCAGGAGGCAGAGAGATTCTACTCACCAGATACAAAGTATATGCCCCCAGTGACCCACTCGTCCAGCCACAACCTACATGCCTTCAGTTCCCACCCAGTTTTCCCAGCTCAGTTAATCCCATCAAGGGAAATTATTCACTGATTAGATTAGTATTCTCATAACCCAATCATTTTTCCTCTGAACCTTGATTTGTCTCACACAAGAGCTTTTAGAGGGACACCTCACATCCAAACCATCACACTACTGTAGACTTTGTTAACCATGTACATTGAAGTTACAGTATATGTATTAAATAATTTTCTTTAATGCTAAATAAATTAAACTTAGTTTATCAAAATATTTTACTTTTTTAAACTTACAAATTTTGACTTTTGTAATGAAACAAAACAATGCACGTCTTTACAAAAATATTCTTTTGTCATATTCAATTAGCTTTAATTTTTTTTTTTTTTTGGTTTTTAAACTGAGATATGAATTAGCCTAGGCAGACACAGGGTTAGGGTCATCACTATTACTGCTTTCTACCTCTATCTCTTCTACCAATGGGAGGTTTTCAGAGATGATTACATGCATGAAGCTATCACCTCTTATAATAGCAATGTCTTCTAGAATACCTTCTAAAGGACCTGCCTGAGGATAGATGCAGTTAACTATTTTCTTTAAATAGAGGAAGTACACTCTAAAATAACAATAAAAAATATAGAATAATGAATTCATAAGCCAGTGACCTCATTGTTATCATTAACACATATTTTATATTGTATATGATTGTCGTGTGCTATACCTTTATACAATTGGAAGGCAGAAGGTCTGTTTACACAAGTAATACATCATGTGTGTCTGCTCAATGATGTTACAATGGCAGCAATGTCAGCAGGCAATAGGAATTTTTCAGTTCCATTGTAATCCTATGGGACTGTTGCCTTATATATGGTTCACTGCTGATGGATATGTTACTTAGTCCATGTCTGTAAAAGTGTGTGTGTGTGTGTGTGTGTGTGTGTGTGTGTGTGTGTGTGTGAGAGAGAGAGAGAGAGAGAGAGAGAGAGAGAGAGAGAGAGAGAGAGAGAGAGAAAGAGAGAGAGAGAGAGAGAGAGAGAGAGGTGTTTATTATAGGAATTGGCTTTCAAGTTTATAGAGGCCGGAGACACCATCATCTGCCATCTGCAAGCTGGAGAACTAAGAAACCAACTGTATAATTCAGTCTGTCTAAAGGCCCAAGAACCAGGAGAGATAAGGATCTAAGTCTAAGTCCCAGTCCAAAGGCTTGAAAATGGTGTATGAATGTGTGTTGGGGATGGGGGATGCAATTGTGTCAATCCCAATTCAAGTCCATAGGCCTGAAAACGCAGAGTTCCAGTGTCTGTGAGCAGGGAATATGAATGTATTAATTTAAAAAGGGTGCAAATTCATTCTTCCACCCTTTTATACTATTTGGACCCTCAACAAATTGGATGATGTTCACCCCTATCAGCAAAGACGATCTTCTTCTGTCAGACTACCAATTAAAATGCTATTTCTTTTAGATACAGTCTCACCGACACTAAGAAATAATGTTTTAGCAGCAATCTTGGTGTTTCTTGGTCCAAACAAGTTGATCCATGAATCAGCCAGCAGATTGTGTTTCCCTAAAAATTTCATTTGCAAGGGATATTGAAGAAGAGGGTGAAGTCTAAGGAAGTGTCTGAGAGAATAATTTTTTCAGCTTTGAGCACACTTCTATAGATGTAAGGCAATCATGTGGAATAGACTGGGGATCTCCATCACTGAAGAGGAATGAGAGCTGGATTGAAGTAAGGGCCATGGCAAAAACCATGGAGTAGTGAGGGATCATGAAAGAGTTTATGGTTCATACTTTTTGCACAAATTAATAGATTTGACTTCCTTCTGAATCCAATGTCCTTTATTTCTTCACTGAAAAGACTGAAGTAGTGTGGGGTGAAAAGGTGAGGATAAGAACACCCTGTTGTAAAAGGAAATTTATAATTAAACCGGTTCTTCAATTTCATCTCAAGAATGAGGTTTGGGGGCTACTGATGGGATAGGTTTGTATTTTCCCTCTAGATAATGTGTCTGTGAGGCCAACTAAAACAACATACATATAGTACCTTTGACTGTGTTTTACCCTTTGATTCTCATTTTTTTATAACAAAGTACACTTAGTATAAGACAGAACAATAGCACAAGAGAGAGACAAATGGATACAGTGGCTATCTCTTGGAAGCCTCTGAAGTATTAATCAAACCAAGTCAGAACAGTCAAAGAACTTGTTCTAAACAACAACAATAAAAAAATTGTAAATTTTTTGGAAATTCCTCTTTTGTAAAGGGCAAGTAAAGATTGTTTTTACCTTGCTCCACCAGATTCTGAGCAGACACCCAGCAGAATGACCTGTGGGAAAGCTTACCTTTTTCAGTTTGATTAGAGTTCCCTAGATGTTATCTGCAGCCTCCAGAATAAGCAGAAAGTCCTGACCATACTTTGAGAACTTTCCTTGTTCTCAAAACATTTGGAGGAAAAATATTTCCCTGCTAAATCACTTCTGGGTGATCAGGGTCCACAATTTAATTGACAATAAATAGATAGATTAGCAGGATTTATCAGAGTTCTCCAGAGAATCAGTGTGCACTTTTATGGATAAAGAGAGTTATTATAAGGAGTTAGCTCACACAATCATGAATACTGACGAGTCTCAAGATTGTCAATAGACCAGCTAGAAACTCAGGGCAGTCAAAAGAGAGCTCAGTCTGAAGACCTGAGAACCAGGAAAGCCAATAATGTAGCTCTAGTCCGAAGGCCTGAAGATACTGTTGTTTCAGCGTAAAGGCAGCCAAGCAGAAAAATTAATATTTCAGGCAGGATTAGTTCTTTCCATTCAGGCCTCCAACTGATTGCAAGAGGCCTACTCACATTATGGAGAGCAATCTGCTCTACTCAGTCAATTAACTAAAATGTTAAGCTCATCTCAGACACCTCCACAGAAACACTCAGAATTATGTTTGACCTGGTGACTCTGTCAAGGTACAAAAATTAGCAGTCATACAGGATAAAAGTTTAATTCACACAGGTGCAGTACTCTGTGAGGAGTGGCTTCCCAAAAAGCCAGGTTCAAGTGCTTGTCTACCCACTTAACAAAGGAAAGGGTGTTAAGGGCTTCAGGGGGAAAGTCTGGAAGGGCTGCTGGGCTCATTTACACAATTTTTCTTACCAGTGCTGATTGGCAGCCTTCTTCCTGGCCAGGAAATCCTCAAATGGATGAACTATAGCAGCTGATTATTCACATCCACTAATAGAGATCAGTCTAAAAGTTGAACAGGAACCTCCCTCAGTGGGGGATTTATGGAAGCTGTATGTTTGGGTGGTTTTGGATGTCAGGAAAGGGAAATTGAGATAAAGTTTCTTCCTGTGGCTTCTGTTTGTTCAGATGTTTTTGGTTTAATAAAATCCTTATACCATTTTGATGTGTTTTGGGTCCTTTAATAACAAATAAACTTGCCTGTTTATATAAAGAATCTGGCATTATATTTTGAAAAAAAAATTACTAATTGGTAAAAATTTAGTAACTCTTAAGCAACATTTATTATGATAAGGCATTTTGCTTCAACTAACCCAAGTCTTTAAGTCCAGACAAGTACTGTACTTTAAAAAAAAAAAATCCAAATACCTATACGATACTTTGGTCTAAAAAAAAAAAAGTGTGTTCTATTTACTAGAAATTCTTACCAGAAATATGTAGGAAAAGAGTGCAATATACCTGTCAGTTTATGAATTTAAATCTAAATCTTCATCAACTGGATGAAAAAAACAAAATGTAAATATTAAAATGTAACTGGTAGAAAAATATAAAAGATGAATATTGTTCTTTAATCAACATCTCAATTTGGAGTGGTGGTTAGAGGGGATTGAACTCAGGGCACAACACTGAGTCACATCCTCAGCATTTTTTATTTTGAGATAGGCTCTCTCTCGCTGCTGCTGGCCTCAAACTTGCAATTCTCCTGACTCAGTTTCTCAAGTTTTTGGGATTATAGATGTGTCCCACCATGCCCAGCCAACCTCTCATTTTTTCATACTTTTCAAATTTAGATAATTTTAGGAGAGTATCTTGGGTTTTATTTTATTTTTGAGCAAAAATAAAATTTGTACTCATCTTTAATAGTTATGCACCTTTAAATTATGTTTGGGTCAACAACAAACCACACATAAAAATGTTTCCATAAATTTGAAATAAAGCCAAGAATTTCTGTTTCCTACTAACACCATAGCACTTAATATCATTAAACAATATATTACCCACGTTTGTGGTGATACTGATTTAAATAAAACCTATTGCACAGTCATATGAAAATATAGTCCATACAATTATGAATAGTACATAATGATTTATAATGATAACAACATGATTTATAATCATAATAATAATGATGCTACTTGTTTATGTATTTACTATATCTTTGCTGTTTTATAGTGTACTTCTGCTAATAAAGAAAAATTTTACTGTAAAACAGTTTGATGTGTTACACTGACAACAGGATCTTATGTTCATTATATCTCACATTCACTAAATTAGTTTACTTTTCTTATTTGATTGCTTGATTTTGATAAAATGACCTTTAAATAGTAAAAAATTTTAACTTTCAAAAAGAAAAAAGAAAGACACCACATCTGGTGATTGATCTATACTCCTAGATTTGTATAAATGCATAAATACATACTGCGATGTTCACACAAGAAAATCACTTAATACATGTCTGAATATATATCCTTGTCATTAAGCAATGCATGTCTGTACTTAATGTTATTTATGTTCAAAACTGTAGGAGAATTTTTTAAAATTATTCCCATTGTCTATAAAAATATGAAGAGAAGCATACTGTCTTCACCAACAAAATTTCACTTGTGCTGGGGTGTTCTCTCAGTGGCAGAGTGCTTGCCTTGCACATGTGAGACCATGGGTTCTACCCTCAGAACCACATAAAAATAAATAAACAAAATAAAGGTATGGTGTCCATGTGTAACAAAAAATATATATTTTTTTAAAAATTTCATTTATGTTCTTTGGGATAGAAAGTGGTATATACTAATGTTTTTAATTAAATAATAATTAATATTTCACTTCTCAATATATAAATTGAATTTGTCTCAGACATGTCCAGAGAAATCAATGACAGTGATAACTACTCTGTATTTCTTTTGCACAGAAGAGTTCATAAAACATTTTACAAGCTTTGTATCATAAAACTCATGCATTTCAATTTATGTAGACTCTCAAAAAACATTGATAAAAGAGAAAGAAGTTAGGAATTCTCTATTAAAATCTTCCTGGGTCACAACATAGCCTGTTCTAATGACAGAAAAAGTACACCCTAACAAGTGTGTCAAATCCCTACCCCCACAATCCCTTCATATCCAGAATTTCCCTTGTTTTATTCACCTTTGCTTAATGTCCTTTAATTGTAGATTCTAATCATCAACCTAACCACCCCATCTTTTTTCTCTCTCATTGGTACATTGATCTCAGGAGTTGGAGGCATTCCAGACACAAAAAAAAATCATGAAGAGATCATCCCAACCCATGCCAATTTAACACTCTTATTCACCACCATGCCTGGGACCTCGCGCTTTTCCTCCCTCACTTCTCCTCACTATTCAAATCTAATTCTAAGACAAAATAAACTTTGCCATTGGCCATCAGCAACCTTTCTTTTTCTCATCCCTGCCCTCCCCATTTTACCCCTGCTCCTCCTCCAAGACAACCTCTCCCAGTGCTTAGAGGCTTGTGAGAGGAGATTAAACTAACCCCACCCACCGACAATCTCACTAAGCAGTTCCTGAGTAAATTCCAAAATTCCTGCCAAGCAATAGAGCTGGGGAGGAGGAGGGAAGAATTAATGTAACAATCAGCACATTATAGTAATAACTTCTCCATGAACATTCTTTCCCTTTTACTAATCCCATACAAAGTTGGGAGAAAGTAGAAAGCATGGAGGGTGTGGTGAATGTGGGGGCAAGGAGGAATAACAATTATTTTCTTTTTAAATATAAATTAATGAACTAAGTATGTTGGCACCACCACCTCCCTTCTTTTTAAAGTAATTTAATCAACCTCTTTTCTTCAAAAAAGAGGTTGAGTGTGTAAATAGCCAACCTTTAAGTGGTTTTGGATTGGTTCATTTGCTAATTAATACTGAAGAAAGCAGACTAGAAAGACTGGGCAGGAAGGAATAAGGCAATTTTGGAGTCTTTTGTTCATAGCATATTGATGCCTCTTTCTGTAACTCCAGTTCTGTGAATCAAGGCAGCTGAGAGCCATCAGTTCATCTTTGGGAGAGGGTAGCTACTTTCACTCACTCACCAGTGTGTATAAATTCTCTGGATCAGAGGTCCTGAAAAATAATAACAGGCAACATTTGAATCGGTATCTTGAATCCCTCCAGCATTCCGAGCATTAGGACTCCCATTATTATTTTTTGAAGGAATGAATGTGAGTCTCAAAAGCTGAGGTAGCCAGAGGCAGTCACTGCCAGTGGCTGTGTAGGGGGTAAGAAAAATTTTTTTCAAATAAAGGTGAATGCAACTGGTGATGTTTAGAAAAAAAGTGGGTGAGGTTCTGGGGAAAGTTTAGCCTTGGGTGTAAATCCATATTTTTCTTCTTTTTGGCATTCATTATATCTAAGAATTCCATGTTAAAACAAAATGGAAAAAAAGTTCTAAATAAACAAACAAAAAGTGCTCCAAAGACACACTTGAAGGGCTGGAGCCACATTGAGGGTAAGACCAATAAAACTAATAGGTGGTGCCTTGTACAATAACTCAGAGAAATACTTCATCAATTCTGCTAGCATTTAAGAAAAAAGGGCTTCTAACTATGCCCCCACCTCAAAAAAAGTGCATTGTATTTAGAAAGGCTTTTGAACTGTAGTTATGCAACGTCAGACTTCCTAAAGTTGGCAACAGATCTTTCCAAATACTCTCACAATTTCCCAAGAAACTTCAGAAAGACAACATCCAAACACTTAATTTGAATTTCACTTTATTTTGTATATATGTTTTTGTCAGGTGATTTGGAATGAAGACGCTATCGTGAATCCTTGCTGTCCCTTAGTTATTAATAGGAAACAAAAAGTAAAATCATTCTATATTCAACAAATGTTTAATGGACACTTATTCTTGGGAAATTACTGTCTTTAAGAAATACTTTTGTGCTATAATTGCTTTTACAGTTACATTTCTTAAGTTCAAATATGTAAAGATTACTCTTGTATTTGGAATTGAGCTAGTATGGGGTTAAGTGGTATCATATGGATTATTTTAGGCATATTTCAGGCATAAACAAAGAGGAGGAACAATTTGTTTTGTATTTCTTGTGCAATAGTTTTATCACTACTACAAATGTGAAATTTGAAGTATCATCAAATACATGTAAATTCACGAGAACAATACAATTTACAAAGTACTTTCACAGTGTCTTCATTGTGAGACCCTGTCTCTAAATAAGATACAAAATAGGGTTGGGGATATGACTTAGTGGTTGAGTGCCCCATATAAAAAAAAAGTGGTGAGGTCTTAGAATGGGATTAAGCCTCATAAGTGATGTTAATTACCTTATAAAAGGACTAGAAGGAAGTAGCTATGCCCTCTTGTCCTTCTGGCATGTGATGACTTGGTGGTCATCCCTCCTGCCCAGCAAAGAGGCAGGAAGAAGATGCACACCAGACAGTGAATCTCTTGGTGACTTGGCCTTAGACTTTCAGCCTCCAGAACTGTGAGAAACAAATTTCTGTTCTTTAAACATTTCCCAGTTTCAGGTAGTTTGATGTAGCAATGGTAATAGACTTGTGCAAATTCTGAGAATGATGCCTGGCATATAAGTGCTATGTAATTATTTACATAATTGTATTATTTCCATTTTCTCCAGCTTCCAACATACAGGCAAGTTTGCGTTGGGTAATTTAAGGCTAATGCTATGTTAAAATAAAAACCTATAAGTCACCTCATCTTTAATCATAACCTATTAGTATTTTCTCAGGAGACAAATCACCATTCTCAATCTTTGTAGTTCTTACAATAAAAGACACAATAGCAATATAATGGTTTTCTTTCAAGCTTAGGAAGCTGTGAGTTTCTGAATGTTTCTCTGTCTTTATAATTATTTTTCAGTAAAGCTAGGAGGGACTCTGGTGAGACACAAGATGCCATTTAAAGCTGTAAATTTATTTTCCATTGTGAAGATCAAGAAATTAACATTTATTCAGCTTTTACTGTGTATGAAAACTGTAGTTAATAGGTATTTTTAAGACAATATCAGTCCCATTACAGTATGGTGACATTGAGAAAGAACTTAGAATCAAGTAAAATATATCTGAATTCTGATTTCTTTACTTACTGTTTGCTATGGAGAAAGATAATTTAATTTGCCTGTGCCTTGGATTCCTCAACTTTAAAATATTAATAATGGTGCCTAGTGGTGTTTTACTCATGACACAATTGTTATATTAAGCTAAATAATGTATGCATAACTCTTTATATAGTGGCTAAAACATTTACAATTCTTTATAAAGTTTGCCTTTAATTGGTCAGACTAGAAGGCAGAAGTAAAGCAAATACCTCTAAAACAACCTATAATAAGTCTGATCATTAATGAAAAAATATGTACTACAGAAATATAGAAGTGGAAAAAATATTTTCTTCAGGTGTTTCAATGAGAAGTTGAACTCCATTATAGCAAACAAAGGTGTATTTATTTTAATTAATTAATTTTTGTTTTATTTATTTATTTATTTATTTATTTATTTATTTATTTATTGGAGAACTGATATAACCCTGAGGTAGGACAGTATGTTAGTCATTTTTCCATTACCTCAACAAATACTTTAGGAAGAAAAGGCTATAAAGACAAACGTTTATTTTGTTTCACAGTTTGGGAATTTTCAGTTAATGATCAGTTGACCCCATTATTTTGGACCTCTAGTGGCACAGTACATTTTGGTGGAACCATGGGGTAGAGAAGGCCATTTTCCTCTGAGTGAGGAAGCAAGAAAGAAAAGGAAGAAAGGGCTGGGGTCCCAACCTCCAAGTACACACCCTTAATGACCTAACTTCCTCCCATTAGGCCCTACCACTTAGAGCTTTCATATCCTCCATACACCATTTAGGGTCTGGTGACTAAGCCTATAACATATGGACCTTTGGGTGTATATATTTTTAAGCTCTAAAATATAGAACCTTTGGGTGTACATTTTGAAGCTCTAAATTGTAGATGAAAGTAAAAACGTATTGGTTATCTTGCCAATGGAATTCAAAATATTTCTGGTAATTTCCATTTGGAGGTATGGGTACAAAAGTGTTTGCCTTATTAGTGGTTGCATGGCAGACATCAGAAGATGTATTAGTTTGTTCAAGCAATGCATTTGGTACAACTGATTAAATTGAAAATAACACTTATTTTTGATTATGAAAAACTACTGCTGTTCTCCAAGATTCATCTGCTTTCTGCAAAATTCAAAGAGCTAAATTGAATGGAAATATAGTAAGACTTACCACTTCTATATATCCTACAAATTCTTCATAGTGGCACTAATTTCTGAAATCCTTCCAGGAAGGTAATATTGCTTTTGGTTTATGATTTCCTAGGTAGAAGCAGTTCAAGTTGCTTCCACTGAGTTTTTCCAACATAATGGCTAGCTCTGCATTGGTCAGGAAACAAATATGATATTTCTGCCAGTTTCTAAGTAATTCTATTTCATTTATACATTTAATATTTGAGGAAATGACCTTAGAATCAATTCAGGAAACTACTGGACCTATTTTGAGATGACACTAAGCAAAAACTTTATGGATAATCTGATTTATATAAGCCAATACTCTGGAAGAGCACAGTGACATTTTAAATTTTCTTGATTTAATCTCAGTTATGAACCATTTTCTACTAATCCTAGAAAAAAGTATTATTTCCTTCCCCTATATGAGCATTTACTCTTGAAAAGGCTGTATGTCTCTTCAGGGAATTCTGGGAGGAAAATTAAGAGTATACATTTTCACAGGGAATCATAGACCTTCCTCAAAGAATCCAGACTCCCCTTTATTGAAGAGGTTCAGGGTTTGCAAATTTATTAACAATAACTTTACATTTTTTATTAAATTGGATGTTAATTCACCTGACCTAGAATTCTTCAACTATATAGAGAAAGTAACAATTAGAAGAAGTAGACATCCTGTCTGTCTATTTTAATTCTAGGAACATAATGATCCACTAACCAATGATACAGGTTGTGGGGACAAGTGCATGGAGTACTGAATACACGGCATATGTTAAGGGCATCTGAGTGGCCAACCACTCCCCTGTGCTAGGCCTATAAAAGGCAAACTGCAGCCCTGAGCTGAGGCCACGTATTGCAGTCCCTGCACTTGCCCCACAGCCTGCTTCTTTATTGGTAGTTGCAAGGCCAGTTGGCCAGAAATTGTGTTGGTGGCTTCCTGTAATCTGTTTAGCTACTGCCTGAGTATATATACATGGTAACTGCACATTAAAATCACACCTACTTCCTGCTTGGTCTCCAGAGGTCTTGATTAGCAACTCCACAGCTACACACTCCTCTACCCTGTTTTGTGGACCTCCTTGCTGGATGAGAGAGAGCCCATGGAGCTGGCACTTGGACAGAGACCTGAGGTAATCCAATAAGGCAGGGTGTGACTCCTCACAGAGCAGTGAGGAAGGGGAAAGGGAGAACCACTAAAGTCTCACAGATGCAAGTGCTACCCACTCTCTTAGATACCAGAGTTTCTACCCTGAATAAGAGTTGTGATTGATACCAGTCAGTGGATAAGTGCTGCTAATGTTTTTTATCCTAGGATATGGGACAAGATAATGGCAAATGCGTGGAAAGCTGAAGTAAGACAGGGGTATAATTTACCACTACATTTTTTTTCCTACTGTGACAGCCATTCAGCAATGTTGAGGGGGCCCTGCAACAGACCCTTGCCATATAATGATGGCTCTGAGGGAACATGAGGCTGTGAAAGACAGGCAAGGAAAAAAAAAGTGGAGGTGACAATCTACCTCTAAGCAAGCAAACACAGCAGGCAAAGGAAAGCAGGGACGACAATCTATTTCAAAGAAAGCAATCAAAACAGGTGCAAAAGGGAGAGAGGCAGGAAACAGTACTGCTAGCCTTCATGGTACAGGAAGAGGTGACCACAAATGATGTAAGTGCACTTTCTACTGACAGGCAATGATTGTATCCTTTCCTGAGTCAATGGCACCTGCCTCCTTATGAGGCAATGTCACAGCCAGCAAAGAACTATGACAGCTTAGAGATGACCATCGCACCAGACATGCCCAAGCCATGATCTCCCAGAAATTCATTCCAGGAGGCCAGAGATCCTTTTGAAGATTTATGTAAGATAAGAGATGAGAAGTGGGGTAGGGGAGTGCAAGCATTCGCCGTCAATATGGCACCCTGCCACTTGGTAACCACATGCATAGGGTACCCTGAAGGAGTTCAAGAAGGAAGTAAAAGAGGATGGGCCCCATGGGCCATTTAAAACAAATGTTGGAATCACTCAGTCTTGGACTTAATTGCCCTCAAGTTTGGAAAGACCTAGCCAGAGCAGCTCTTGAGCCTGCAACATTCTTTAAGTGGAAGACACTCTTCTATGATGAATGTGAACAGCAGGGGGATCATAACCACATCACAAATGTTAACCTCCCAGCTTAATGCTTGCAGGAAGAGGGAATCTACAGTTCCCCTGTGGTACAGGCTACAGGCTCACAAAATTATTTTTATCAGGTGCAGCTCTGTGTTCTGAGAGCCTGGATGAAGTTACAAGCTGGGGGAGGCACAGTTTCTTTACAGGGCTTAAGGCAAAAAGCCACTGAGGACTTGCCACAGTTTACTGACAGAGAAAACAAGGCGGTAGAAGGGAAGTTGTCTCATGAAGGAGCTAGGGAAGCCCTAGCCAAGGAATTGATCTGGGATGGACTCAATAAGTAACATAAAGCAGCAGTAGTGCCAGTGCAAAATGGCACACTTTATGACTGGATTTTGGCCACCCAGGTTATAGGGACACAAGCAGCTCAGGCCTCTTGCTGGCCTTGGCCATGGCAGTTGCATAAAAGCAGGTTTACCAATAGCTTGTCAGAGACTCAAAAATGTACACCTTTTCTCCCCATTGGTCTTTTACAATCTGCTAGAGTGAATACCTGAGGATTAACATCTAATGGTTTATGGCAAATGGATGTCACTCATTATGCAACTTTTGAAAATTTAACATATATTCATGTAATTATTGATATCTATTCAGGCTGTATAATGGCCACAGCCTTCACAGGAGAAACCACAAAAAAGGGTCATCTCCCATCCACTTAAATATTTTGGAGTTATGGAGGTTCCCATGTCTATAAAAACTGAAAATGGGCCAGCCTATACTAGCAAGACATTTCAAACCGTTTGTAATGATTGGCATATACAGCACTTAACTGGGATACCCTATAACCCTCAGGCTCAAGGCATCATAGAAAGAACACACAAGGAATTAAAGATCATGCTACAAAACAGAGGGGGGAAATTATAACAAGTCCCCTCACAATGCCTTGAACACAACCTTATTTGCTTTCAATTTTCTCTCAATGTCAAAATTTTCTGTATAAACAGCAGTCCATAAAGATAGGCCTCCCCTCAGAGGGCCCTCCCATCTACCTATGGTCTCATGGAAGGATCCCATAACAAATGCATGGGATGGTCTAACCATTGGTCGAAGGTTTGCATATATTAAGAGGAGCCTCACCCCATCAGGGTGTCTGCCAGAAAGTCAAGCCCTGAACCCCCAGAACCACCATCAAAAAAGATGAAGGACCTAACTCTGGAGGAGAAAACCCACAAGCAAGACTCAACAAGGCAAATGGACCTCACGTAAGGTAACTTGGGCTCATCTTAAAGGTCTTGTTGACCAAGACATCAGATTGGCACCTTTGCCTGGTGGCAACCTCATCCCCAGGCCTATGATGATGGTCTTAATGTGTTCAGTACTCACTGCTTACAGTGAAGCCTCCTGTCAGGTAAATTGGGCTTTGGTCACTAGGCCATCACTTTTAGTAGTGGCCAATTGGGAAGGATCCATACCTAAGCTTCTCTAATAATTCCAACCTTATTGATCCCCCCATGACAAATGCAAGAAAACCTTGCTGCCAACATGCCCAATGATGCTTTTCGGAAAGCCCCCTCAGATAATGATAGAATCCCATGGAATCAATATGTCACTGCATACCTTATCTCCTTCATAAGAGGAATTCCTCTGGGGAAGAGCAACATCTATGCACCTGTGTGCGCACAGCTCCCTATATGAAATTCCCCAAAATTACATGAACTACTTTAGTACCTGCTAAACGGGACAAACAGTTACCAACTATTATGCAGGAAATCAGTATGGCATGATGGATATTACACAATATTGCTGGCTGCTGAGCCCATCAAAGGGGCAGCAATTGGCTGGGTTAATGGATCTATATTAAGTCCAGACCCTCATCATGGATTTGTCTTTGTGACAAACTATACCCACATCCACTATGCACAAACTTGTGTTATGCCACCCTTAGCCATGCTAAGAATAAATGATACTGATGCATAAATACCTCTCATACAGAGATCCGTTGTGCAGTCAATCAATGGTTAGGGCACAGTTAGGACCAAATGGCTCATCAGGTCATCTGTTCTGAGTGAGGTTTTTTGAGGCAAGACCTGCCTGGTGTCACTTGGAGCAGGACATAAAAACTCTGGGCCTCTCTTTTCTCAGATACTGGATGAGGGATGAAAAAAATTCCCATGCCCAACCAGCCATCTGCACTTGTGAACCTGAGCAGGGTGGGCACATCAGACAAACACACTCAGTCACCCTTAATGTATGCCATGTATGCAGTACTCCATGCACTTGTCCCCACATTTCCACCCTTTGACTGTTCCACAAGGAATCCAGCCAGCATTGCTCTTTTTTGATTGGTGGACTTTACATGATACATAAATACCTCAAAACACAAGAAAAAAGTATAACTATTATAAATAGTAGGGCCAGGGTAATACCACTATGAGCCTTTGCAACATAAACAGTCACTGCCTTTCCTCCCCCTAATTCCACCAGGCTCAGCACAGAGGGAACTGGCCTATACAAACAAAATTTGAATGTGTGATTTCACTTAAAATGTTTGTCCTGTCATAGAGGGGATGCTCTTTGCATGTCAGCACCTGTGCAAGAAAGGCCAGCTCCCCTGAACAGGTGCAGAACTGGAGGCAATAACAGATGTAAGTGACCAAGAGTGGCTAGGAGCCACTTTTAGGAGACTGAGAAGATGGTCTCATACCCACCTGTGGCCCACTTATGCTGCCCTGTCCTGGGATCATTGCATGTCTTGGTCTGGGTGTCCCAAGTGTAGGGAAAAAAGAAAATGTATAGAGTGAACTGCCAAGAAAAGAAGAAAGTGAAGGCAGAAGTTAGTGAGGGTTGTCGGAAAGAAAAAAGAAAGAGAAGAGAGGAAGGAATACAGGGACTAATGGAAAAATTCCCCTGGAATTTAAGGTAGGTTAAAGATCACTTTCCTGAGTGAGCCACTCTTCTCTTAATCATGTGGTTTAATTCTTTCATAGATAATTGTGGTTATCCTATTTGTCCTCCATTTATATATCCCACACCACATTCTCTCAAGTAAGACTTGAATTTTATGTGGATCTATCTTCAATGGTACATGGAATGACATATCTTATCCTAGAGCTGGAGAAAAAGTTCTATACTTAGTGGAAATTCTATCTTGTAAAAGGGCATATGGTGTAAAAAATTTGAATGTCTTTTACACAGGACTCATATTTATGTATGGTTAAAACATTCATTTTTTTCTTATTTGTTATAAGTAGTTATACAGGACAGTTGGATGCATTTTTACACAGTGTAAAAAAATTCTTCTGTCTGTCAATAGTGTAGGGTCTCAAAAGTAGTGTAATCATTCATATGTATAGGATAATAATGTCAGTCTCATTCCACCATCTTTTCCAATTCCATATCCAACTTTCTTCCCCTTATTTCCCTCTGCACAACTCAAAGTTAACATTTAAGTTTTGATTGCAGTGTGATGCGACTCCAATAACCTTTTTAACAATAATATATATATAGTGCTGAGAATTGAACACAGTGCTTCACACATGCAAAGAAAGTGCACTACCACTAAGCCACATTCACAGCCCTCCAACGACATTTTCATTTCGCATCTGTATATCCATTTGTCTAAGCGCCATCAGTGATATGACTGTCCTCTAAACATTGTGTATTCTAATAAAATATTCATAGGCAACAGACACATTGGTTTAATTCTTGATTATCTACTTTTTCCTTTCATCAATGTGTGTGTGTTTTTATGCCAGTACCACATTTTTGTAATTTCTATAAATTTCTATAGTAAGTTTTAAAATTACAAAGTCTGAGTTTTATTTCTTTTAAAAATATTTTATTTTTGCTATTTGTGTCCCTTTTCTGTTTAGTTTGAATTTGATGACCAGCTGTCCTATTTCTGTGAAATAAAAAAATGTAGTTGGGATTTTGACAAAGATTATTTTAGAGCTGTAGATTATTTTGTTCACCATTTCCCTTTTGTCAAACTAACTACATCATCTGTGAACATGGAATATCTTCTTAAATATTTTGCATGATTTTATTTTAGGAAAGTTTTATACTTTTATGTACAAGCTTTTTTTTTGATTTTGGTTATTTTTTCTCTGAATTTATTTTTATGCAAATATAAATAATTTCTTTAAATTTTTACATTAAATTGTTCATTACTGTTATATAAATGAGATGATCTTTTCAGTATTTATCTTGTAACCAGTAATTTTGCTGAATTCATTATATTGTCTGTGGCAGTGATATTTTTAACCTACATTATTTGGCATCTTTTATAAATGGGATCGTAGTATCTGTAAACAGAGATAGTTTATTTCTCCCTATCTAATTTTGTTGCTTTTTCCCCAACTAAATATTTAAATATTTATTGTCACCTGAGACAAAAATATTTATTGTTCTTTTACTGATCTGCTATAAAGAATTGAATGATTTTACCACACCTTTATCACCACTGAAGAGATCTTCCAAAAAAGTAGAATTAAAAAATGATAGAACTATATTTATTTATATTTATATTTATATTTATAGAAGTATAGAACTATATTATTATAGAAATAATAATATCAATAACATGGACTTTACTGACATATAAAGAATATTTCAACCTGCTTCCAGGGAATATGCTTTCTTCTCAGCAGCACATGGATCCTTCTCTAAATAAACCATATAGTATGCCACAAAGCAACTCTTACCAAATTAAAAAAAAATTAAAAAAAAAGTAGAGATACTACCATGTACTTTATCAGATCATAATGGAATAAAATTGGTAATCAATGACTAAATAAAAAATGAAAATTAATCTCAAACCTGGAGACTAAATAATATACTACTTAATGAACAATTGGTTGCAGAAGACATCAAGAGGAGATTAAAAAACTTCTTAGAGGTAAATGAGAAAATAGACACAACATATCAAAATATCTGGAACACTATGAAAGCAGTAATAAGAAGAAAGTTCATTGCATGGAGTTCATTTTTTAAAAGAACAAAAAGTCATCAAATAAATTTCCCCACTTTTTATCTCAAAGCTCTAGAAAAAGAACAAATCCAGAGCAAAAGCAATAGAAAGCAAGAAATAATTAAAATTAGAGCTAAAATCAATGAAATAAAAAAATTAAAAATTTACAAAACAAAAAGTTGGTACTTTGAAAAAAATAAATAAAGTTGACAGATCCTTAGCTACACTGAAGAAGAGGAGAGGAAAAAACCCAAATTACCAACATATTTCATAAAAGATAATGTCAAAACAGACATTACAGAAGTACATAAAATAATTAAAATTTAATTTGAAAATTTATAATTCAATAAAATAGAAGATATTGAAGGCATTGACAAAATTCTTAACTCATACAACTTACCCAGATTGAATCAGGAAGATACACACAATGAAATAGAAGATGCAATCAGAAGCCTACCAACCAAGAAAAGCACAAAGCCAGAGAAATACACAGCCAAGTTCACCAAGACCTGAAAAGGAGAACTACTATCAATACTATTCAATTTATTCCAGGAAATAAAAAAAAGGAAGCACTTCCAAACTCATTCTATGAGGCAAATATTACCTTTATTCCAAAACCAGACAAAGACACACCAAAAAGAAAAAAAAAAAACCTTTACACTAATATTTCTAATAAACATAGATGTGAAAATTCTCAATTAAATTCTAGCAAATCAAATACAAACATACCAAAAAGATTGTGCACCATGATCAAGTAGGGTGCAAGGTTGGTTCAACATTTGGAAATCAATGAATGTAATTCATCACATCGATAGACATAAAGATAAGAATCCATATGATTATCTCAATAGATGCAAAAAAAAGCATTTGACAAAATAGAGCACCCCTTTATGTTTCAGACACTAGAAAAACTAGGAATAACAGGAACATATTTAAACATCATAAATGCTATCTATGCTAATCCCTAGGTCAACATCATTCTAAATGGAGAAAAATTGAAGGCATTCCCTCTAAAAAATGGGAGAAGACAGGGATGCCCTCTTTCACCACTTCTATTTAACATAGTTCTTGAAACACTGGACAGAGCAATTAGACAAACTAAAGAAATTAAAGAGATACATATGTGAAAAGAAGAACATAAATTAGCACTATTTGCTGATGATATAATTCTATACATAAAATAACCAGGGAAGTTCCACCAGAACAAATTCTAGAACTAGAAAATGCATTTAGCAAAGTATCAGGATATAAAATCAACATCCATAAGTCAAACACATTTCTGTATATCAGTGACAAATCTTCTGAGAGGAAAATAAGGAAAGCTACTCTATTCACGGTAGCCTCAAAAAATAAAATACATGGAATCAACATAATGAAAGAGATAAAAGAGCTATACAATGAAAACTACATACCCTAAAGAAGAAAAAATTAAAGAAGACCTTAGAAGATGGAAAGATCTGCATTGCTCTTGGATAGGCACAATTAATATTATCAAAATGACCGCACTACAAAAAGCACCATACAAATTTAATGTAATTCCAATCAAAACCCCAATGGCATTCCTCAAAGAAATAGAAAAAGCAATTATAAAACTTATCTGGAAAAATAGAGACCCGGAATTGCTAAATCAATCTTTAGCAGGAAGAGTGAAGCAGGTGGCATCACTATATCAGACCTTAAACTGTACAACAGAGCAATAATAACAAAAACACCCTGGTATTTACACCAAAACAGACTAGTAGACCAATGGTACTGAATAGAGGACACAGAGACGAACTCACAAAACTACAATGATATTATATTATACAAAGATGACAAAAAACATACACTGGAGAAAAGATAGCCTCTTCATCAAATGGTGCTGGGAAAACTGGAAATCTATATGTGACAAAATAAAATTAAACCCCTGTCTCTGACCACGCACAAAACTCAACTCAATATATATCAAGGACATAGAAATTAAACCAAGACTCTGCATCTAGTAGAAAAAAAGTACACCCTAATCTTCATCATGTGGGATTAGGCTCCAAATTCCTTTATAAGACTCCTGTGGCACAAGAATTAAAATCAAGAATCAACAAATGGAAAAAAAATCAAACTAAAATGTCTCTTTGTAGCAAAATAAACAATCTGTGAGGTATATAAAAAGCCTATATCTTGGAAGCAAATTTTTACCTCTCATGCATCAGATAAAGCATTAGTCTCTCAGGTATATAAAGAACTTAAAAAGCTAAGCACCAAAAACAAAACCAAATAACCAAATCAATAAATGGACCAAGCAATATTACCAAAAGTTCTTTATAGGTTTTATGCGATGCCAATCAAAATCCCAAAGGCATTTCATGTAGAAATAGATAAAGCAATCATGAAATTCATATAGAAAAATAAAAGACCCAGAATAGCAAATACAATTCTAAGCAGGAAGTGTGAATCAGGCAGTATAGGGATACCAGACTTCAAAATATACTACAGAGCAATAGTAACAAAAACAGCATGGTACTGGTACCAAAACAGGTGGATGGATCAATGGTACAGAATAGAAGACACAGAGACTAATTCACAGAATTACAACTATCTTATATTTGATAAATGTGCTAAAAGCATGCAATGGAGGAAGGATAGCATCTTCAACAAATGGTCTGGGAAAACTGAAAATCCATATGCAACAAAATGAAACTGGATAACATTCTCTCACCATGCACAAAAGTTAACTCAAAATGGATCAAAGAGCTTGATATCAAATCAGAGACTCTATGTCTGATAGAAGAAAAAGTTGGCTCCAATCTACATATTGCGGAGCCGGGCTCCAAATTCCTTAATAGGACACCCACACAACAAGAGTTAATAACAAGAATCAACAAATGGGACTTACTCAAACTAAAAAGTTTTTTCTCAGCAAGAGAAACAATAAGAGAGGTAAATAGGGAGCCTACATCCTGGGAACAAATTTTTACTCCTCACACTTCAGATAGAGCCCAAATATCCAGAGTATACTAAGAACTCAAAAAATTAAACAATAAGAAAACAAATAAACCAATCAACAAATGGGCCAAAGACCTGAACAGACACATCTCAAAGGAGGATATACAATCAATCAACAAGTACATGAAAAAATGCTCACCATCTCTAGCAGTCAGAGAAATGCAAATCAAAAACATCCTAAGATACCATCTCAATCCAGTAAGATTGGCAGCCATTATGAGGTCAAACAACAACAAGTGCTGGCGAGAATGTGGGGAAAAGGGTACATTGGTACATTGCTAGTGGGACTGCAAATTAGTGCGGCCAATTTGGAAAGCAGTATGGAGATTCCTTGGAAAGCTTGGAATAGAACCACCATTTGACCCAACTATTCTCCTTCTTGGACTATTCCCTAAAGACCTTAAAAGAGCATACCATAGGGATACTGCTACATTGATGTTCACAGCAGCACAATTCACAATAGCTGGATTGTGGATCCAACCTAGATGCTCTTCAAAAGATGAATAGATAAAAAAAAATGTGGCATTTATACACAACGGAGAACTACTCAGCACTAAAAAATGACAAAATCATGGAATTTGCAGGGAAATGGATGGCATTAGAGCAGATTATGCTTAGTGAAGGTAGCCAATCCCTAAAAAACAAATGCCAAATGTCTTCTTTGATATAAGGAGAACAACTAAGAACAGAGCAGGGAGGAAGAGAATGAGAAGAAGATTAACATTAAACAGGGATGAGAGATGGGAGGGAAAGGAAGAGAGAAGGGAAATTGCATGGAAATGGAAGGAGACCCTCATTGTTATACAAAATTACATATAAGGGGAAGTGAGGGTAAAGGGGAAAAAGAGGGGGAGAAATGAATTACAGTAGATGGGGTAGAGAGATAAGATGGAAGGGGAGAAGAGGGGAGGGAGGACAATACAGGATAGGAAAGGCAACAGAATACAACAGACATTAGTATGGCAATATGTAAAGTGGATGTGTAACCGATGTGATTCTGCAATCTGTATACAGGGTAAAAATGGGAGTTCATAACCCACTTGAATCAAATATATGAAATATGATATGTCAAGAACTATGTAATGTTTTGAACCACCAATAATAAAAATTAATAATAAATAAATAAATGGGCCAAGGACCTGAACAGACACTTCTCAGAAGAAGATATAAAATCAATCCACAAATATATGAAAAAATGTTCATTATCTCTAACAATTAGAGAATTGCAAACCAAAACTACTCAAAGATATCATCTCACTGTATCCAGAATGGTAGCTATTATGAAGACAAACAACAATAATTTTGGTGAATATGTAGGGAAAAAGTTACACTCATACATTGATGGCAGGACTACAAGTTGGTGCAGATTCCTTTGAAAATTGAGAATGGAACCACCACTTGACCCAGCTCTCCTTTTTTTTGTTTATAACCAAAGAACTTGAAAAACAGCATATTATACGGACACAGCCACATCAATATTTATATCAGCACAATTCACAATAGCTAAACTGTGGGACCAAGCTAGATGCCCTTCAGTAGAAAAATGGATTAAAAACTGTGATATATATATATATATATATATATATATATATATATATATATATATACCCATTTAACTTTTATTCTATATAGCACATATTATTATCATCTCCACTGTACAAACCAGAAAACTGAGGCACAAATAAGTCATGTGACTTGTTCAAGAGCACAATGCTCTTAAATGGCAGGAGTAGAAATTCACAGCCATATTTGTCTGCGTGTAGAGCCCAAACCACCAACCACAGGGCATACATAGGGTTCTTCCTAATTAACTTTCTATTCACCTATGTCTTACCACATTTCTATACTACTGACATCTCCTTTTGGTTTTGGCACTCACCTCTCAGATCAGCTCTTCTTTCACTGATTCCTTTAAGTGTTATGGGGAGATCAGGAATCACTGATTAGTTCTTTCCTCATATCCTCTAAAATATATATTTATATTTATAGTTCCTTTTAGTTTTCTAATATTATTTTCTACATTTATGAGTTTGGTCCATTTTGAATTTCTGTAGATGGGATAAATGGATTTACAAATTAATTATTTGTATTTAGATATCTATCATTTTAGCAACACCTGTTTCAAAGCTATTCATTTAAAATAATTTGTGAATAGGCAAATTTGTAGACTCTCAGCTCTATTCCTTAATTCCACATATATATTTTTTGGTCGATACCATACTATATTGATTACTGATGATTTTTAGCAAGTTTCAAATAGAGAAAAAGCATGGTCCTCCTAGATTTTTTCCCATTCAAGATTGTTTTGGTTATTTGAAAGCCTGTATGATTTCATGTATAAATTTTAGAATCAGACTGTCAATTTCCATAAAGAAACAATCTGAGATGCTGAAAGTGAGAGCAGTGGCATTTTAGGCCAATAACACCATGTTTTGCATCTCCGTCTTTTCACATAAAAAATGGCAAAATTACTACATATTTGCAACCCTAAATTTCATCCTGATCCAACTCTAATTATTTGAAAGTAAAGGATGCAATCCTTGCCATTGTTTGTGGAACACAAGTCTAATTTCAGTTACATGGGAGGCTGAGTCTAGAGGATCACAGCTTTTAGTTGAGTCTCAATAACTTAGAAAGACCTTGTCTAAAAATAAAATTAAAAAGCCTGGTAGTATAGCTCACTGATATAACATATTTAGGCCCAATATGCAGTACCACAGTGATAAAACATAATTTCTGCCCTTTTTCTTTAAAGATAAAGCCCTTAGGAAAAAAAGAGGACTTAGGGATGTGACTAGATCTGGTAAAAGAAAGTCATGTCTTCTATTTTTTCATTTTTACCTTTTAAGAACTTTCTAAAAATTATCTTAAGTATTTTGTTTTTGATATGATTATTATGAAAATGGTTTTTAATTTAAAATATAAATATTCATATTCTTATATACATTAACAACTGATTGATCTTTAATCTTGTTACTTTTCTGAGCTCACTTATAGATATTAAAAGTTCGTGATAAATTTTTACTTTTAAAATATCCACTTGAAAACACTTCTATCTAATACCTCATTTGGAAAAAATTAAATAATTGAGGCAGTAAGAGACAGAAGCAAATTACAATGCCTCTTATTTTTGCAAAGGCAAAAATATTGCTGAAATCTTCAGCCATCTGTAATCACTATGAGTCAGAAAGCAAGACAACAAATTTCCACAAACACACATTCAAGACACAGTAGATGATAGATACAGTAGCCAGCAAATCTTTCTTATCTCAATCTAGAAGGAGATAGAATGAAGAAAGTAACCCATCAATCTTAAAAACTTAAAAATAATAATTGCAAAGACATTAATTTAAGCATCATACCTCCCCTTATATAGAAAAGGGTTGTTCAAGGCAAATAAAAAAAACATGTCATATTTTGCTTGAAAATATTTCTTCAGGTACAAATCATGAGAGGTAGTCTAAAGCAAAGTTGGAAATGTTCTTAATAGCATAATACATAGTTTCCATTCCATAGAAGCTTAGTACTTTAGATTAAAGAAGTTTTATGACCAAACCATTGATGTTTCTGACAAAAATAGTAATCTTCAATTATATTTTGCAAAAGATTTGCACAGCTTTGACAACTACTATTTAGTTTTAACATCTATTTTTCATATTAGCATTTAGTCACATAGTTAATTTAAATTTCAGAAAAAAAATCTTACTTTGCCACTTGAAACATAAACATAAATGTAAATGCTTAAAATAATAGGAGTTTATTCTTTGAAAGTGAAGAATGTTTAAGTATCTTGACAACAGAATACTCTCACTTTGTCTGCAGAGCCACACTCCTTCAAAACTATGTAGGAAAAAAAACTACTCTAGATTCCAGTGATTGTAGGCATTGCTCTGCTTATGGTCATAAAATATTTTCTTGTTTTTGTTCTGATGTAACCCTAAAAAATAACACAATAGTACATGATGGTACACAAACAGTTATCGTCAAAACTCACACAGTCTATGTCCCTAGCACAGAAGATGGAAGATACCTGTGAGCTTGTCTTTGCTTACAGTAATTGCCAGAATTTAAGAAAATGAAGCTATAAGGACAATAAAAGGAAGAAAGGTATGGCACCATGGGCCTTCAAACTGAAGCAGTTCAGGAAACAGATTCACAAAAAATATGGAATGAAGAGAGAGCTGCTTAGAACACTACCTGTGAAATATTAAAAAATTCAGAGATCATCAAACCTAAATATGCTCATTGGACATAGTCAAACTCAAAAGCACAGCAGAGGATACAGCCCTGTTAAGATAGCAGGTATTGGCTATGTATTTAACTTGACTTTGAAAAACTTTCCTAGGTGAATATTGACTAGATCACCCCAACTAAGATCATTTTCAACCTGTGTGGATGTCCCTGCTAATCCCAATATGATGTGCCTTTTCATAACATCTCTAGGGGTTCTTACATACTTCAGGTATTTCATTTAGTTATTTCATTCTTTCTAAATTCAACCTGGTAAATTTTTAGGAGATTGCCTCCATGAATCCTAATTTGGTGCCAGTGATGGTAGCACATGTCTGTAATCACAGAAATTTGAGAGGCTGAGACATGAGGATGATGAGTTCATGATGAGCCTCAACAATGGTGAGGCACTAAGCAACTCAATGACAGCCTGCCTCTAAATAAAATATAAAATAGGGCTGAAGATGTGGCTTGGTAGTTGAGTGCCTCTGATTTCAATCCCCGGTCAAAAAAAAAATCTACTTTTGTTTTTATAAGTCAGTGTGTCTCCAAAGTCCAAAGGTAAGATCTAGAGTGGGAGATATACTTAGTTAACTCTTCTAATAAAGTGCTTATAGTTGATAATATATGAAGTACTATTCATTTCTTTGGGGGAAAAAAGACATCACAACAGAGTACAACACAGAAGAGAAGTTTCAAAAAATATTCCAAAGAAGAGAAAATATTAAAATGAAAAATAAATACATAAATGAATAAATATGTGAGTATAAAGCTATACTATTTAAAGAAGTTAAAATTCAAGCCAAGAGAATATTGTATATTTACCAAACTGTAAAAAAAATAAACATACACAAAAAGAGACTAATGGTCACAGAGATGTTAAGTGACAAAAATTGTCAAATTTGCTGTGCTAAGGTCAAAGATATAGCAATGTTGCAACATGGTGTGATGCTATCTATTCAGGCTTATGCAATGAACACTTAATTCTACCTGTAGACAGAAGAGAAGAGAAAAAATATATATATTCTATGAGAATGCTCTAACTTGCCCCTAAAACTGCCACATTTACCAACTGAAAAATTTTCTCCATCTACCACCACACCCTACAGTGCAAGAGGTTTGATCAGTACACTGAGGCTCAGTTTTCACACCAGTCCAAACATGGCCCAAACATCACATAGAGGAGACCAGATGGCAATGGTTTATTTAGTAAAAATGATCTGAAGAATAGAAAGAAAATTGAAAGAAAGTCAAGCTAAAGAGAGAAAAATATAGAAGTGGAAGAGGAGAATTATAAGGGTGGGGCTTTCCTATTAATGAGTAAAGAGGGAGTCAATTTCTTTAAAATGTTTTAATAGTATTAGATGAAAACATAAAGTAGTCATTACAGTTGGGTATTACAAAGGGTAGTAAGAGGAATAGGACATAAAGAGGTTGTCAGGGCATAATTAGTGTTCTATTGCCTACACGAAAGTGCTGTAATTACAAAGCAAAATAATTGCCTTTTAGGTCCAAAGCATGAGGTTTCAAAGTCCTGTAGCTAATAATGTCTATACCTTCTTTATTTCAAAGTTATTGCTGTGCTTGCATTATTATAATTTTTTTGAAGGATCATGTGTTGATCTAGTGTTTCATTTCAAACAAATCTCTAAAAAGTACTAAGAATTTTTCTTCTAACATCCATCACTCATAGTATTAGTACCATAGTTATATGGTGAATTTTGAGCCTAAAGGAGAAGTTTACTTAAAATTTAAAAATTATGTGTCACTGAAAAGGTAGAAGATGTATTATATTAAAGCTGACCTTATTGTCTAGGAAATAGGAATATGTCAAAGGAATTATTTCCAGGTATTTTGTCATTTTTGATGTCCTGATCTGTGTATAATAAAAAAAGTTTAATTATATTTGCAGATTTATAAATGTGCCTTGAGAAAGAATATTAGTGTATTTTGCTTCTACATCTATGTCTAGAAAATTTATATAATATAACAAAAATTACATGATTTGTGTAGAAATGCTATTCACTGTATCTTTATAGTATTTTGGGTAGATTCATGGCTTTGGAATTTTTGCTTCAAATATACTTTGTCAAAAATAAACAGAAATTGTTCATAAAGCTTTTTGTTTTATATTATATCATCAATTTATGGTGACATTATTATTCTCTTTCAAGCACAACCATATATAAAAAATAGTGATTCTTTTTCTTGGTGCCATTTTATCTTCCAAAATTCTTATCCTTTGTAAAAAAACAATGATAATTTTGTAGTGCTGAATTACATCCTTATAAAGCCTATTTTATTTCCTCAATTTTAATCATGGATCTAAATTTATATTAAAATATATTGAACATTTTTGATTGTGTATTATAAGCTCATAAACTAAGCTAAGTATTTTACTTAATGATCCAGATCTTCAAATATACAAGTCTATTTTACCCACAATGAATTAAAGTAACAGTCAAAGAGAAACATAAAATGAGATAAACATCTACAATGAAAAGAGGAGGTGATCTCCAGTGACTTCAAAGAACTTCTGGAAAACAAAAAAGTCTGGAAGCAGATTAAGGATGCATTTGAGTTCTAATTAGGGCTCCCAGGGAGGTAGACTAAGACCATGACTAGGCATCTTGGAAGTCCATGAGTGAGTTTGCTTCAGATCAGCACAATCGAAATAAAGGGAAGGAAGCACATTTGGGTGCACAGAATCTGGGGTTGCAGTCTGATCTCAAAGGAGGCTTCTGCTTACTCAAAGTGAAATTTTGGAGCTGTCTTCAACTCTCATATTTGTTCCTACATTGAGACATGGAGTGTGATTTACATGAGTTCCAAACAGTCTTGAGTGTAGGAAGCCTTGAATGGTCATAGCCACAAAACTCTCTTCTCCTGATGAAAGTATTTTTAAAAGACCATTTTCAGCAATTATCTGGCAAATGAGTCCTTCAGTCCTAATGGTGCCATAAAGCACAGTTTCCTATAGTGACACCACAAAAATTCACTTTTCAGTCTAAGTTCTGTACTTAGTTCATGGTACTGGTGAGACTCTATTCCTGAAGAAAACTTATAAGAAGGGAAAACAGTGCAATTAATTACAGTTTTGACAGCTGTGTTAATTGAATGTCATACTAATGGTCATCTTATGTCTCTTCTGTTGTTCATTTTAAATCCCCTAAAAATATTTCTTTTGATCTCTATAACTTAGCTGATTGAGTGAAACTTATACTCTTCCCCAAATTATTTGAGCCTCCTCACCATAATTTTTTCAAGAAACAACTACTACTCTTTTTTTTAACCATTCCTGTAGGGCAAGTGAGTACTAAAAAGTAGAAAATAGGATCATCTGTTTTCAGATTGCATTATCTGATTTTTGTCTTCATTGCAACATGGAATAAATGTCCTTCTGTTAAGGAGAATGAAGTGACCTAGCTAGGATTGTAATTTCTTCTCTTCCTTTCTGTTTGTTAGTACATAGAATTTAGAGTTCTCATGTGCAGTTTAAATTTTATTTGGAATCTTGATAGACATCCTGTTGGAAAAGTGTCCTCTTAAATAATTAGAATTTCTAAAACTGGAGGATGCAGAAGAATGGTGTAAGAAAATATAATTGCCAAGTTGGTTAATGGAAATGATCGTGAGTGAGGACTCTTCAACTTTGACTTTCTGGCTCCTGGATGTATGTAGTCTATCTCTTGGTAGCACAAACTGATATAATGAAATTTAAGTCATGGTCTTAATCTACCTCCTGGGGAGCCCTAATTAGAACTCAATATTCCAGTATTCTACCATGCCAGTAGCTTTTTGTTTCTTTTGTAGATGATAATAGAGTTGATACCATGGTCATAGACCAATAGTAATATCTTTATTTTTGTTAAGTGTAGTCTGATTGAATTTTAGGCATAGTCTCTTGACACTTTATTAGTGGTGTTTGCTTAGCATTTATTGTCTCTAAAAGCAAAATGTAAAAAAAAAGCTTGAGTTTTTCTGGTTAAAATTATTTCTCAGTTAAAAGGTCCACTTGTTAATTTATTATGAGAGAATGATGAAAAGAATTATGCTGTAACAAGAACCTAGAGATAGACCTCTCCTCCTAGCTGGCTGGATATTTGAAAGAGGTATTTGATAGATAAAATGCAGTTATGGAAACCATTATGGTACTCAGTCCTCATTCATCCTGTGCAGCATCCGAGGCTGGATAAAAATAACTAGCCAAGTCAATTTGTCAATTTGGCTGTCTTGTTCAATGTCCATGATGTATGTGCTTTCGTATGTTATAGCATGAAATCCCATGATTTACACTGCATTGTCTCTCTCCTTATTACTGTACCCCCCAAATTTTATAGTCATCAAAAGTTTCTTCTAGACCCTTGATCAAGTCTTGTTTCTTCCTATTAGTTTATGTACCTTATTACCTGAGGTAACTTCTTTATCCACATAAAATTAAGGATGAAGTGTGCTGCCAAGTATTCTGCTCTTTAGAACGAGTTTTTATTTTTCATATTTTAAGGCAAACCCTGAAAGATACTGTACAATGGTCTTATTTTATTTCAGTTTACATCTAAATGAAGAAAACTCATATTTATTTCTAGTAATATTTTTATAAAGGTTCACCAATTTCCTCTTCTATCTGATTTGCAAAAGGGACCTTTTTCCAAAGAAGGAAATGAATAGGTGTTGTACCATTTCTTTGCTCTGAAATTGATTGGGGTTTTCTGAAAAAGATTGTAACTTCAGTGACTATCTTCTTGGTTAGTTATTTACTTAGTTATTGGTCACACTCTACAAGTGTGACCTCAGGGGAAATGCCAAGGAAGATATACAGTAAAATAAGTAGGAACTATCAATTGATTATACCTTTATAACTTAAGTAAGGTTTTTGAAGTATTATATGACTTTAATATCTCTCTGCCTTCCATTTAAAATCAAAACATAAAATTCATCTTTATTTTTTATGTATCACCAATAACTTTCTAAAAATACAATTTACACCTATTTTTTCTAATTCTGTTCATGATTTCTCTATTTTCTTGATTATATGATTTTTTATAACTGATACTAACTTGATAATTTGTATCATTTCCTGGTTTACAAACACTTATGGATTTTTGTCTCTTTTTAGTTATAGTTGGCCTCCAGTAACTAAGGGAAAGACCCCTTTCTGGCTACTCCTCCCAGCCCTCCTCCAGGCTCTCAGCTTCCCAGACCCTTATGCAGTTGGTTGTAAATTCTACAAAATTTTTCACTATTTTTTAAGACTAAAAAAAATCAAAAACTTTAAGAAATACTTTGAAAAAAATGTGCAGGGAGAAAGCAGCAACATATTTTTTCATAATTAGGCTTTTTAAATTTTTTAAAAATATTTGTCTGTATTTAATGTGGTTCAGCCACTGATACTTCATCAAAATAACAGTTTCTTTGCTGAGTTCAGGTGACCAAGGAATAGCCATACCCTCAGAACAAAACAAAACACACACACACACAAAAAAAAAAAAAAAAAAAACACAGAATCATCTTTAACCTAACTTTTTAAGAATGTTTCAGATCTCCATAAGATTCTGTGTTTAGTTGAATTTTAACTTCTTTTTGCATTTGAAGAGAGTGTGACTCTTGAACTTGAAACCTTTTATTCTAAGTATCTTTCTGGTTTCTGATGAGGTTAAGGGGGTGAGAGGGTGAAGGGAAAGTGGGGGATTCTTTTGTATCATAACATGAAGTTTCCCACACAATCTGCTTTCAGGTGCCAGACTTCAAGTTTTTGTTACAGTGGTATACTTTGATTATTTTTACGTCCCCTTTACCCAAAAGTTTTAAAAGCATTTTATCAAACTGCACTTATTAAGAACAATTTTTAAAAATATAGTTATAGTTCACTTCACCAGTCTGCACTTATTGCTATGGCTTCACTCCCCTGCTATGCCACTTTTTGGTGTCTGAAAAATAAACATAGTATTTTCCATATTTTACCCAGTTTCCTATAAGTATATACTGGAAAGAAAATCATGTCTGGAAATATTCCACTTTGATTGAATGCTATATTCAAGAAAATAAAATTTAAATATGCTAAAGATATCTCCAGAATCTCTCAAGTAGCTACCCTTAAAAAAAAAAAAAAAAAAGAGAATATCCTGAAAAGAAAAACCATGGTCAGCTTCAAGAAAGCAAGAATAGAACCAAAGTATTTATCACTAATGATGGATTATAGATGATAAATACAGAATAACCTCATGATTTAAAGAAAAACTAGTATTTAATCTGGTATTCTAAACTGAAGCAGACTGTCCTTTAATGATAAATAAAAATAGATTTTCATAAATGATAAAATTTTAAAAAGCCTTTTAATATTTGACTCTTTGACCTTAAGAGAAAGAAATGGCCCCATAAGCTAAATTGTTTTTCCTCCCTCTCTCATTGCAATTGGAGAAAATAATGGGAATCCTTAATACTTTGTGAAGGGTCTTCTATGTATATATTTCAAAATTATGATCAATATCAGACAACTAGTAGTAGGTACTGCTAAATTTAGTTGCCTTTTAGAACTTTACATAGTTGCAGATAGAGTGGAGGCTACTGATTTGGGTGTAAATTTTGGAAACTACTGTTTTATATAGTCCTGGGGATTGAACCCAGGGGTGATTTATTACTCATATATATTCACAATTTTTCAGTATTTTATTTTGAGACCTGGTCTCAGTTACCAAGGCTGGCCTTGAAGTTTTGATCTTTCTGCCTCAGACACTATGATTTTTGAGATTACAGGTGTGTACCACCATATCAAGCCTGGACACTACCTTTTATTTTTTTTTACAAGAATCTAATAATCAAAACTATTTTAAATATCCCTGCTTTTTCTTTATTATAAAATATTCAATACTACCTTCCCAAATTGGTTTTCACCATCACATTCTTTTTTTTTTTCAAAAGGCCAATCTTCATGTTGTGTAGTTATACATTTTTTTATCATAAAAATATACTCAATAGATTGTATTCTGAGTTAGCAAGTCAATTTTATATGTTTCAGAAAAACAAATTGCCATAAATTGTTCTGGTCATGCTCTTAATAGTAGTACCTTTCTCTTAGTCATCATCAAAAAAATAGGAGGAAATTTAGTAAAGTCAAAAGCTAAGATTCAACAATTGGCTAGCTGTTTCAACCAGATGTTTAAATTTGATTGATTCTCTTTAAAATTTCTTATTCCGATTGCTCTGATAGCTTTTCCTATGATATTTAATAGCTCAATTTAAAATCACTAGTTTATGTGAAAAGTGGATACTAAGGGAAATAAATATCTTTAATAAATTAATATTACTCAATATGTTTCTGATGATTATATACAGCTTCCTCCTACCATTCTGAGATTGCAATTCATAGAGTTTTAAATGACTTCCATTCCTCACTATATTTCACTAATCAGCACATGCAGAAATAATTTCTCAACAAAATTATATTAAATAAGTAGCAATTTAGAGAAAATCAGATATACTTCACACCTGTGAAATTAAAAAAAAATATATGTGGCATTTTGCCAAAGAATACTTGGCATATTCAAAGAATAAAATGAAGAAATATTGCTTTCCTTTATGTCATAGGGCACAGTTTATTATCATGTTTTTTCAAAAAAGCATTGACAGGGTTCTGGGGATGTGGCTCAAGCGGTTGTGCACTCACCTGGCATGAGTGTGGCCCGGGTTTGATCCTCAGCACCACATACAAACAAAGATGTTGTGTCCACCGAAAACTAAAAAATAAATATTAAAAAATTCCCTCCCTCTCTCTCTCTCTCTCTCTCTCTCTCTCTCTCTCTCTCTCTCTTTCTCTCTGTAAAAATTGACAGTTTTCTTATGAAAAAATAGTTGTTATTGTTTAACATAAATTTTACTTGAATTTTTTTTTAAATTTTTACCCATTTGAACACTGAGAAGGTATTTGCTGTGGTCAAACACAGTGAGATACTGTTGTAAAATGCATATCTGAAACATTTGCAATTGTTTTCATTTTATATAATAGCATCATGCACACTCAGCATTAGAAGAGGTTGCTCATTAATTTTGGTATCAATACTGGGTTAAGTACATTGAAAAGATGCTGAGAAGGTTACTTCTATAATGGTGGGATCTCCCAATTCTTTGTTTTCTTTTTTTCTGTGGTGCTTCTGCTATTGATATTAGTATGTTAACTTTAATTTGAATTGTCCATACAGTTTCTTAAAACATAAGACACTTAGAATTGAGGAAGTCACATATAGCATGTTTATTTCATAAACTGATATAAGATTCAATAAAAGACTTCAGCATTATTAATGCACATTTTATCAAAATTCCATTAAATCACAATGTGAGATACAGTATTAAAATTTTATATAGCTAAAGGTTTTTTAACAATGAATTATAGGCACCCTAAGCAAGTATATAATTCCAATTATTCATTTACTTAACTTCATTCATTCATAATATAATAGTGGATAAAAACCACACATCAGAGTGTATGTTTTCGAAAAAAATTGTTTGGTGAATTGCTAACAATGCAGCATGCGATTTTTATTTATTATTGGTTCATCATACCCACATAGTAAGATTGTTATAATATTCAATAAGTTGTAGCTAAAAACATGAAATACCACATATCATATTGTACAGATTATATATATTCTCGTATTATTTCTTCATCCTTTTCACAAATATTTATCAGGAATTTACTATATGCTAATTAAAACTAAGTTCATCCTAATTATTTCAGATATTTAAAAAAAAAACCTGCAAGACCTCACTTGAAAAGGACAATATCGATTTCAGAAGTAACTACTGTTTCTCTAGTGAATAGTGTATATAGAAATCTGCTAAGGTGTTGAGGTATGCAAATATATTCAGGATGCATCAGAGAGTGCATATGAAAAAAACATACTATTTATCATGTTATATAAATGAAGTAAAATATCATACCAAAAGGTTAAAAAAAATTAACTTTTGGGGAAAAAAAGCAAAAGGGTGCACTAGTATTTGAAATAAGCTACTAATAAATTTTACTATAATTAGTTGTTTCTGGGTCTCATTTCACACTTTAATTATCTATCCATTTTGTTAAGTACCTCTAGGGTGTTATTTGAAAATATTGGCATTCAGTGAATAATGTCACCAATTTTCTGTTCTGCAATATTAAAGAACTATTTCAAATTTATTGCAATGAATAGTTTTGTTTAAAGGTAACAATCGTTTTTCTTTTTCTTTTTTTTTAATTTTTATTTTTTCATCTTTCATACATTTGATTCAAGTGAGTTATGCATTTCCATTTTTATCCCAAATACACATTGCAGAATCACATCAGTTACACATTCACAATGTTTACATAATGCCATATTAGTGACTATTGTATTCTGCTGACTTTCCTATCCCCTACTATCCCCGCTCCCCTCCCCTCTCATCTTCCCTCTCTACCTCATCTGTTGTTGTTCCATTCTCTCCCTTCCCCCCTTCCCCCTCACAACCTCGTATATGTGATTTCGTATAACGATGAGGGTTTCCTTCCGTTTCCATGCAATTTCCCTTCTCTCTCCCTTTCCCTCCCATCACTCGTCTCAGTTTAATGTTACTATTGTCCTCATGCTCTTTCCCTCTGTTCAGTTCTTAGTTGCTCTCCTTAAATCAAAGAAGACATTTGGCATTTGTTTTTTAAGGATTGGCTAGCTTCACTTAGCATAATCTGCTCTAATGCCATTGATTTCCCTGCAAATTCCATGATTTTGTCATTTTTTAGTGCTGCATAATACTCCATTGTGTATAGATGCCACATTTTTTTTATCCATTCATCTATTGAAGGGCATCTAGGTTGGTTCCACAGTCTGGCTATTGTGAATTGTGCTGCTATGAACATTCATGTGGCAGTATCCCTATAGCATGCTCTTTTAAGGTCCTCAGGGAGTAGTCCAAGGAGGGCGATAGCTGGGTCAAATGGTGGTTCCATTCCCAACTTTCCCAGGAATCTCCATACTGCTTTCCATATTGGCCGCACCATTTTGCAGTCCCACCAGCAATGTACAAGTGTACCCTTTTCCCCACATCCTCGCCAGCACTTATTGTTGTTTGACTTCCTAATGGCTGCCAATCTTACTGGAGTGAGAAGGTATCTTAGGGTGGTTTTGATTTGCATTTCTCTGACTGCTAGAGAAGGTGAGCATTTTTTCATGTACTTATTAATTGATTGTATGTCTTCTTCTGAGAAGTGTCTGTTCAGGTCCTTGGCCCATTTGTTGATTGGGTTATTTGTTATCTTATTGTTTAATTTTTTGAGTTCTTTGTATATTCTGGAAAGTAGGGCTCTATCTGAAGTGTGAGGAGTAAAGATTTGTTCCCAGGATGTAGGCTCCCTATTTACTTCTCTTATTGTTTCTCTTGCTGAGAAAAAACTTTTTAGTTTAAGTAAGTCCCATTTGTTTATTCTTGTTATTAACTCTTGGGCTATGGGCGTCCTATTAAGGAATTTGGAGCCTGACCCCAAAATATGTAGATCGGAGCCAACTTTTTCTTCTATCAGGTGCAGGGTCTCTGCTTTGATATCAAGCTCCTTGATCCATTTTGAGTTAACTTTTGTGCATGGTGAGAGAAAGGGATTCAGTTTCATTTTGTTGCATATGGATTTCCAATTTTCCCAGCACCATTTGTTGAAGATGCTATCCTTCCTCCATTGCATGTTTTTAGCCCCTTTATCAAATATAAGAAATTTGTAATTTTGTGGATTGGTTTCTGTGTCCTCTATTCTGTACCATTGATCCACCTGCCTGTTTTGGTACCAGTACCACACTGTTTTTGTTACTATTGCTTTGTAGTACAGTTTGAACTCTGGTATCGCTATACCTCCAGATTCACACTTCCTGCTTAGAATTGTTTTTGCTAATTGTTTTTCAATGTAAAATTACTACAATAAATTTGGGAGTTTCCAAAAAGTCTTTAACAACCATATTGGATGCGTTTGTTTCTAGATTGTCATGGATCCCTCCTAGTAAATTCTGAGATGTGTGAGAGGTTTAACAAGCATAGAAATTTGCTTATGAAAAATTAGCCATGTTGTACATGGGAAGTAAAAAAGAAAAGATGCAAAATCCTCCTCTAAACTTGAATATGCTGATACTACACAAGGTTATTCCAATGATGTCTGGTTTGGGGTAAGGAAGCAGCTTTTCTTATACATTATGACACAAAGTTCATGTGCTGACATTCCCATTTACACTTTAATAGAAATTCAATGGATTGCAAAAAGGGCCTTTGGTCCAAATCCTAAACTCACTCTTCATCTTTACCCTACACTGGAATCCTGCCTACTCTCTCTATTTCACTGCAAGTTCTCTTTTACATTCAGTAGTCCCAGGTACAAGATCTTAGGCCATTGTCTATGGATTTAGAGGATTCATCTCTGCAGAACATAATTCAAAACTATGTATCCAAATCAAGGGCCCAACCAACGTGTGTGCTTCAGATCTTACCTAGTTTTCTATTTTCATACTTACATTTCACCTTACATTCGTATAAATATCCCAGTTGCCCAATACCCGTATTCATCCAGCAGAATGACTCCTAACCCAAATCGAACATGATATGTCCCTTAACCATACTCTGTTCCCTCAATCTATTTTCACATAACAGCAGGTCCAGAGTTGATCTTCCCATACAGGTATGTAGGGAATCCTACAGCTGCTGAGAAGCTCAAAGGTAGATGCAGAAATGATCCCTGGAGCAAATGTAGGCAGCTAGGTAGGACCTGTGAGGTCTAAAGTCATCCTCCATGGCCAAAAACCCAGTGAGGATAAAGGGATGAGGTTGAATCAGCCTCTATCTTCTCAATGCAGGGAAGATGGACACAATCAGGTCTGTGTGGAATGCTGATCCCGGGCTTCTAGGGTATATAGACCTTTATGTCTTGTGAAAATGTCACAGGAAGGTGGGGCAGCCTCCATCTCATGGGACCCTTGGAAACAACTGTTAGGACAAAGTGGTTGCCAAGGCAGTGACCTCATTCACTTCCCTGAAGGAAGTGACCTCACCTCACTTCCTTGGTGATGGAACTCTCTGAACGTGGAATCCAGTAGGCGAGGCATCCAGAGGCAGTTCCACTCCCAGTGGGCTCACTTGATTGTCTGTACCAAGGCCAGAGTCATTCTTTGTTGGTACCTAGTGATGTGTGGATAGCCAAATGCCTTAAATGGTCTCAACAGGGGCCTTTCCTGAGAAAGAAGTTTTGGCTCATTGCTGGCTCCTGACAACTACACAGAGATGGCCAAGGAGACCAGAGCTGAGACAGGACAGGCCACTGCTGAGGAACATATTTTCACCCACCAGTCAGAGGACAGAGTGGATAGATGCAGACCAAATACAGGGGTGGTTTGTGTGTCTCAGTGGGTGTGTGTTTCAATTTGTCCTTTTGTCTCATGTTCTGAGAACATGAAGGAAAAACGTTTTTTTTTTTGTTTTGTTTTTGTTTTTTGTTGTTGTTGTTGGTTTGAAATGGACTGTTAACTAGTGAGCCTTCTTATGTCAGTGGATCCCACTGGGTTTGTAGTTAAAGAGAGTAGAGAGAAGAATGCAGCCGTGAATGTGGAAATCTAGTGGAATCTAGTGGAAATCTTTGCAGGACTCCTCATGACCAATTTATGAATGGACTGCTGCTTGCCTTGCAGATGGGCAACACCTACCAAGATCCTAAGTTCCTGTATTCTTCCTGAATTTTGGCCACTCTCTGAAGGGGTTCGAGGTTTTCTGTCCAAGATGTGCACCACATTCAAGCTCTGTGACATGGCCATGGACTGGATTGCTGAAGGGCATGCCAAGCATCTCAGAAAACTCAAAAATTAGCAGGACTCATAAGGATCTCTCTGGAGAATCCCTGCTTGGATAGATAGTAACCCAAGTTGCATGATCAGGAGCTGTCAGTGCCACAGTGTTCAATTAAAGAAAAGTTTTCTCCAGGCTTCTTTCTTCCCTATTGTTCTGTTCCCCTGAATGTCAGGGAGGTGTTTGCCTTAGGGCACTCCTTTGGGACTCCTCAAGAAAACAGTTTCAAATGGAAATGAAGAGGCCTAATCTGTGCCTTTGAAGTAAAGTGGTTTGTAAAATCTGTGTCTGAATCAGACTCTTGGCCCTGTGTGGCTGTGAATTACATTCTCAGCACCCCAGGAAACTCAAGAAAAATTCCATGTGTCCATCCCAATCTAAAAAGATGAAAAAGAAGTGTACTATTGGATGAAGACTCTTGCCTTTCTCTGGTCAGGCTCCTGACCCCTATGAAGTCAGAACAGGGATCCTCTGGGTCTAATGAGTTGTTGCAAGCCCTCCATAACTAGCACACAGGTGTTTGGGTTTTTTCATGAGTCCAGTACACATAAAGAATCTACCCCTGGCAGGCAGGAGGCCTCTAATTTGACCACCAGAGCAATATTAACTATAGGCCCATTTTATAGATCCTGTTTCTCAGGAAGGGTGTCCAGGCCACCATTACCTTTGGCATATGATGGGCATGAGAGCTTTCTTTGCACACCTTCTAAGGCTGCTCACCCTATAGAAACCCCCAGTCAGAATGTTATGATGAGTGTCTGTATGGAAGAAGATGAGGGCCATGTGGGAGTGTTTTTGTTAGAATAGTGGTCTTTTGTGTGGTGGTTGGAAAAGATGACTGGGTCCACCTCAGCTTGAACTCTGGTGTGATGCCGTTAGAGACTGAGTACTGGAACTGATCTCAGAGAACTATTGCCATGAATTGTGTTGGGATTTTAGAAGGCCAGGCATTAGAGGAGCCTTTGGAAACTGAGATCTAGGCCGAGGGTGGCTTTCTCCACAGCACTGGGAATCTCAGACAGGATTTCACATGATTTTGTTGTTAAAGCCTTCTCAGCTATAGTTGAGAGCCAAAACTCACAGGAACTTCATATTTTAGACCCCAATAGGCCTGGATTCCTGTGACCTTTCGCCACTCCTTGGGAACCTTGCCTGCATGCGATCTCCAGAGCTTTTACTGAAAGGAGATTCCTCAACACTGAATGGCTCCTGAATGAATTAAAACCCACAGTGTCCACTTCTTCATTCTTGAAATATGGCTAGGCCAATACCATGAAGTTTTTGAGAATCCCATGACCAGAAATCCCTGGAGAACATTTAGATCTCTTGTTGCTCATCATGACTGAACTAGCGATTGCCATTTTAGACTGAGTGGAATTCATGACCATGGTGAAGAACAGAGAGGCCAGTGAGTAGGAGCCAGCAGGAAACTGGGCCTGGAGCAATGGAGTGCAGGTTTGTGATCCAACATCTGTTGTGAGGCCCTGTGGTTCTGTCACTGGCTTCCAAATGACATGTGACTGACAAGGTGCCGCCAGGAGACCCGAAAATATAAAGGCATGTTGTTGTGGGGAGAGGATTTGGTGCGATGCTCAGAAACAAGTTGCTACACTCAAGTGGGAAAGATATATGGGGTAGCAGCCCAGTTTGTGTTTTTGCCTTCAGACCCTGACTCACCCCACATGGCAGATCTCCCTCCAGCACTGTGTCCTGGTTGACCTTTTTGTATTTCAAAAACAAACACCAACTTTCCAGGGAAGCTGTAAGAAATGCCATTAAAACTGGGCTTTGAGCCAAAGGCTTCACAATGCACCCAGGGAGTCATTCATACCCCAATGGCCACAGTTACCTGCATAGATAGGATTCAGCTCTGCTGCCTCCTGTTCCTATTGGAAAATATGAACCCATGTCCTCCTGTTCACATAGACTCAGACCAAGCTTTCATGATCTCACTACAAAGGAAGCTAAAACACAAAGCTATATTTCTAGTGGATGAATGATAGAAGCAGATAGTCAAGAAGTCATTAGGCCAGAGAAGTTCCATGTTTATGGAATGTTTACCCTGTCCTCTACTTTTGGGATCTCTTCTGCCACACCCAAGTTTGTGAGCTCCTCAGAATTTCCAATTCCAGATATGTATTCACAGATTTTTTTCCTCTTCTCCTCTCATTGTGTCTTCTTTGGGGTGATAGTAATGTCCAGGCATTGTGGTGGATGACAGTGGAAGATTTTTATGTGCCACGTGCTCCCAAATGTATTAGACTCATTTTCCGTTTTGCCATTTGAAATATTGAATCTCTGACACTAACCCATAACCTTCTAGGCTCTGACTACTTATCCTAACATCGATAAAAATAATCCTAAAGGAATAGAAGTAGAGGCATTTGATAGGAGGCATGGTGTATACTTGGACTTGCCTTTGCTTCATCAGAGATACATATTATAAAACCTGTGACACATTTTTCTCATTTTACTTATCCAAGAATTTTCAAAATCAACAAATATGTAACTTCCTGACTCCCTGTCTCTGTCGCCTGGGTCACAATGTATATTTTATATATACCTATATATAATCTTACTGCCATCACAGGTATATTTTTGAGAGTACTCTCACTTTGGTAAATACGAATTTCATGAAAAGATCACTGCCCCCCAATACACTGAGGTAACTGAAAATTCAAGCTGCGGTGAGCTTTATACTTCAACAAGTTTAGACATGAAACAATGAAGAGGAAAATAAATATTTTGGGTACATATGTGAAAGATATATATCCCCTTATGAATTTCGATTGGCATACATACTATTACATTTTAATGTATTGCATATATACATATATATCTATATCTATATATGTATATATCTATATCTATATTTATATCTATCTATCTCTCTCTCTCTCTCTCTATATATATATAGTATGAATTTGCAAACATGAACTATATGTGTCATATACTTATACTACCTTGATTCTTTCATGTCCATCTGTGTGGATTTATAATCAATTTTTCAGGAGATATTTTTCAGAAATATTCATTTTCTTGACACACATATTCATTTCAAAATACTCAAAATGAAATTCAGTGAGTACTGAGTACTAACCCTAATATTTCTACGGTAAGTGACCCAGTTTAATATCAATGAAAGTATATTCATATGGGACATGATGTGTATTTTGAAATAAATTTTTATTTAAAATTGTTATATTCCTATTTCTTCAGTATATATACATCATAAGATGTATCATTTCACCCACAATTCACAAATTGATATGCATATGATTCACTTTCATTCACTCCCTGTATCAGATCCCATGTATTTCTCCATGTTGCTTTAGTTGCTTTTTCATAAGATTTCTTTTATATCACATAACTTTTGAATTCCTTCATCATTTTCGAAGCAAAACTCAAACACAGTTTGTTATAATTAGTAACCCTAATATTACCACTACATGTATAACTACTTGGATTGAATGTTTGTATGTGAATACCAGATTTCATGTATTTTTTAAAATATCAATTCAATCCATTATTTAAAATAGTAACCTGTTATATTTTTTATTCACTATATGGTCTATTCATGCATCATCTCTATATACATAAACCCAGGGTACACCTATTTTTATTTCCAAACTCTAAATGATAGGGTTTCAAAACATGCTCCCAGAAATGGTGGGAGAAATATGCATGTCACCTGCTCCATATATTCCTTTCATCACATCATGTTCTGGACACAAAATGCAAAACTCACACTCATCTTATTCTTCCAAAGCCTCATTTTAAAGAGAGCATGGATTACTAAAATCATCCATGTCTGCATTGCCTATTGTTTTCAAATTTCCATCCTATGGTGAGTATACACTTGATTCTTTCAAGGATAGTGTGTTCAACTACCCCCCTGTTGAAATTATCCCTGATCTTATCACTCATTTTGTACTTTGCCTGATCTCCTAACATCCTTAATGATACCTATTTCCCCAAGTGCCTTGTTGTGACTGACTATTCATGTGTGCTGACATTCCCATTTACACTTTAATAGAAATTCATTGGATTGCAAAAAGGGCCTTTGGTCCAACTCCTAAACTCACTCTTCATCCTTACCCTACACTGGAATCCTGCCTACTCTCTCTATTTCACTGCAAGTTCTCTTTTACATTCAGTAGTCCCAGGTACAAGATCTTAGGCCATTGTCTATGGATTTAGAGGATTCATCTCTGCAGAACATAATTCAAAACTATGTATCCAAATCAAGGGCCCAACAAACGTGTGTGCTTCAGATCTTACCTAGTTTTCTATTTTCATACTTACATTTCACCTTACATTCGTATAAATATCCCAGTTGCCCAATACCCGTATTCATCAGGCAGAATGACTCCTAACCCAAATCGAACATGATATGTCCCTTAACCATACTCTGTTCCCTCAATCTATTTTCACATAACAGCAGGTCCTGAGTTGATCTTGCCATACAGGTATGTAGGGAATCCTACAGCTGCTGAGAAGCTCAAAGGTAGATGCAGAAATGATCCCTGGAGCAAATGTAGGCAGCTAGGTAGGACCTGTGAGGTCTAAAGTCATCTTCCATGGCCAACAATCCAGTGAGGATGAAGGCATGAGGCTGAATCAGCCTCTTTCTTCTCAATGCAGGGAAGATGGACACAATCAGGTCTGTGTGGAATGCTGATCCCGGGCTTCTAGGGTATATAGACCTTTATGTCTTGTGAAAATGTCACAGGAAGGTGGGGCAGCCTCCATCTCATGGGACCCTTGGAAACAACTGTTAGGACAAAGTGGTTGCCAAGGCAGTGACCTCATTCACTTCCCTGAAGGAAGTGACCTCACCTCACTTCCTTGGTGATGGAATTCTCTGAACGTGGAATCCAGTAGGCGAGGCATCCAGAGGCAGTTCCACTCCCAGTGGGCTCACTTGATTGTCTGTACCAAGGCCAGAGTCATTCTTTGTTGGTACCTAGTGATGTGTGGATAGCCAAATGCCTTAAATGGTCTCAACAGGGGCCTTTCCTGAGAAAGAAGTTTTGGCTCATTGCTGGCTCCTGACAACTACACAGAGATGGCCAAGGAGACCAGAGCTGAGACAGGACAGGCCACTGCTGAGGAACATATTTTCACCCACCAGTCAGAGGACAGAGTGGATAGATGCAGACCAAATACAGGGGTGGTTTGTGTGTCTCAGTGGGTGTGTGTTTCAATTTGTCCTTTTGTCTCATGTTCTGAGAACATGAAGGAAAAACGTTTTTTGTTTTTGTTTTTTTTTTTTGTTGTTGTTGTTGGTTTGAAATGGACTGTTAACTAGTGAGCCTTCTTATGTCAGTGGATCCCACTGGGTTTGTGGTTAAAGAGAGTAGAGAGAAGAATGCAGCCATGAATGTGTCCTGTCTAGTGGAAATCTTTGCAGGACTCCTCATGACCAATTTATGAATGGACTGCTGCTTGCCTTGCAGATGGGCAACACCTACCAAGATCCTAAGTTCCTGTATTCTTCCTGAATTTTGGCCACTCTCTGAAGGTGTTTGAGGTTTTCTGTCCAAGATGTGCACCACATTTAAGCTCTGTGACATGGCCATGGACTGGATTGCTGAAGGGCATGCCAAGCATCTCAGAAAACTCAAAAATTAGCAGGACTCGTAAGGATCTCTCTGGAGAATCCCTGCTTGGATAGATAGTAACCCAAGTTGCATCATCAGGAGCTGTCAGTAACACAGTGTTCAATTAAAGAAAAGTTTTTCTCCAGGCTTCTTTCTTCCCTATTGTTCTGTTCCCCTGAATGTCAGGGAGGTGTTTGCCTTAGGGCACTCCTTTGGGACTCCTCAAGAAAACAGTTTCAAATGGAAATGAAGAGGCCTAATCTGTGCCTTTGAAGTAAAGTGGTTTGTAAAATCTGTGTCTGAATCAGACTCTTGACCCTGTGTGGCTGTGAATTACATTCTCAGCACCCCAGGAAACTAAAAAAAAATCCCATGTGTCCATCCCAATCTAAAAGGATGAAAAAGAAGTGTACTATTGGATGAAGTCCCTTGCCTTTCTCTGGTCAGGCTCCTGACCATTATGAAGTCAGAACAGGGATCCTCTGGGTCTAATGAGTTGTTGCAAGCCCTCCAGTAACTAGCACACAGGTTTTTGGGTTTTTTCATGACTCCATTACACATAAAGAATCTACCCCTGGCAGGCTGGAGGCCTCTAATTTGACAAGCAGAGAAGTATTAACTACAGGCCCATTTTATCTATCCTGTTTCTCAGGAAGAGTGTCCAGGCCACCATTACCTTTGGCATATGATGGGCATGAGAGCTTTCTTTGCACACCATCTAAGACTGCTCATCCTATTGAAACCCCCAGTCAGAATGTTATGATGCATGTCTGTATGGAAGAAGATGAGGGCCATGTGGGCGTGTTTTTGTTAGAATAGTGGTCTTTTGTGTGGTGGTTGGAAAAGATGACTGGGTCCACCTCAGCTTGAACTCTGATGTGATGCCATTAGAGACTGAGTTTTGGAACTGAACTCAGAGAACTATTGCCATGAATTGTGTTGGGATTTTAGAAGGCCAGGCGTTAGAGGAGCCTTTGGAAACTGAGATCTAGGCCGAGGGTGCCTTTATCCACAGTACTCGGAATCTCAGCCAGGATTTTACATGATTTTGTTATTAAAGCTTTCTCAGCTAGTGTTGAGAGCCAAAACTCACAGGAACTTCATATTTTAGACCCTAATGGGCCTGGATTCCTGTGACCTTTCGCCACTCCTTGGGAACCTTGCCTGCATGCGATCTCCAGAGCTTTTACTGAAAGGAGATTCCTCAACACTCAATGGCTCCTGAATTAATTAAAACCCACAGTGTCCACTTCTTCATTCTTGAAATATGGCTAGGCCAATATCATGAAGTTTTGAGAATCCCATGACCAGAAATCCCTGGAGAACATTTAGATCTCCTGTTGCTCATCATGACTGAACCAGCGAGTGCCATTTTTGACTGAGCGGAATTCATGACCATGGTGAAGAACAGAGAGGCTAGTGAGTAGGAGCCAGCAGGGAACTGGGCCTGGAGCAATGGAGTGCAGGTGTGTGATCTAACATCTGTTGCGGGGGCCCCTGTGGTTCTGTCATTGGCTTCCAAATGACATGTGACTGACAAGGTACAGCCAGGAGACCCGAAAATATAAAGGCATGTTGTTGTAAGGAGAGGATTTGGTGCGATGCTCAGAAACAAGTTGCTATGCTCAAGTTGGAAAGATATATGGGGTAGCAGCCCAGTTTGTGTTTTTGCCTTCAGACCCTGACTCACCCCACGTGGCAGATCACCCTCTAGCACTGTGTCCTGGTTGACCTTTTTGTATTTCAAAAACAAACACCAATTTTCTAGGGAAGCTGTAAGAAATGTCATTAAAACTGGGCTTTGAGCCAAAGGCTTCACAATGCACCCAGGGAGTCATTCATACCCCAATGGCCACAGTTACCTGCATAGATAGGATTCAGCTCTGCTGCCTCCTGTTCCTATTGGAAAATATGAACCCATGTCCTCCTGTTCACTTAGACTCAGACCAAGCTTTCATGATCTCACTACAAAGGAAGCTAAAACACAAAGCTATATTTCTAGTGGACGAATGACAGAGGCAGATAGTCAAGAAGTCATTAGGCTAGCAAAGTTCCATGTTTGTGGAATGTTTACCCTGTCCTCTACTTTTGGGATCTCTTCTGCCACACCCAAGTTTGTGAGCTCCTCAGAATTTCCAATTCCAGATATGTATTCACAGATTTTTTTCCTCTTCTCCTCTCATTGTGTCTCATTGTGATAGTAATGTCCAGGCATTGTGGTGGATGACAGTGGAAGATTTTTATGTGCCACGTGTTCCCATATGTATTAGACTCATTTTCCATTTTGCCATATGAAATATTGAGTCTCTGACACTAACCCATAACCTTCTAGGCATCACAGACCCTTTTGGTACGAGGTCAAGGTAGATTAATCACCTGTTTTTATTTGGCACATATTAGACTTTCTTGCCTTAGGTCTCTGATCTCTGCCAGAGGTCACCCAGGTTCAAAAAAGGTCTTTATCCCCCTTCTTTTTTTGTTTAGTATTTATTTTTTAGTTGTAGTTGGACACAGTACCTTTATTTGATTGTATGGGGTGCTGAGGATCAAACCCATGGCCCTGAACTTGCCAGGCAAGCGTGCTACCACTGAGCCACAACACCAGCCCTTCATTTCCATTCTTGGGATCAACTGCCTTTTGTAAGTTCAAGAAAAACTAAAGCCTCTAACATCCTCCATGCAGTGCTCTTTCTTGTTTCATTGGGCATTTCACAATAGATGAGGCTACTTTTTAACTCGTTTTTCTGTCTCATGAACAGCCATTAATATTTGGCAACCAAATTTCTGTCTCAAAACATATAAATCACTATTAGACTTTTAAAACCATTGATAAGAGATGAAAGTTCCAATGTAACCTCTGAAAATCACATGTATCTATCATTAAAAGGAAAATTATTCAAGACTTTTTGTTTCCTGATCTTCTTCTACATTGCTACTCTCACAAAGGACCTAGATTTTTTAATTCAGATTTTGTTTATCTTCAATACCTGGAAAATTTTCTCCAACTTATTATCAAGAATCTAGTGTATATTAGATTAAATTAGATGCTAAAACATGCCTTTATTTCTTTATTTTAAAATATTTTCAGTAGTGTATTATAGTTACATATTATAATGGAGTTTGTTTTGACATAATCATACATGCATGGAATAAATTTGCCCCATTTCATTCTTGACTCCTTTATTTTCTGATTTAATCCCTAAAACTCCAAAGTAGTATCCTATAAGTCAAGGATGCAAAACTTGTTTCTAGAATTAATAATGAGGAAACTATGAAAATTATGAAAGTGCCAATACTATTTTCTTTCAAATGTAATGTGAAAGTAAGGTATGTCTCTTGCTGATCTCTGTTGAATTACTTCAACATCAATGCACAGAAAACATTCATTGTGAATAACTTTTGAACAAAGTATTATGGATAAATGAACACTGGTTAGAGAAAAAGCCAATAGTTATAAAGGAGTGGATATTCTAAAATAAAATAAAAATGAAAAATTCAGGCTGCAGTCAAGAGAGTGATTCTTGATCTCAAACCATGCAGGCATTTGTAAACTTCTCGAGGAGGCACTGAGAATTTCATTTATGAAGAACCTCAAAGGAAAGGCTTCTATCCCACTACTTTACACAGAATGGAGATATGCTCCATGGGATATCGCTTTTACTCCAATTCACCACTTATTAGGTGCTTTTATATTCTAGGCATTGCTCCTGTTACCAATGCATCAAGGTCTGAGTTGACAACACCATCTTTGAGGTTTCTGTCTCAAAACTGTTCTGCTGACTCTCAATTGGATACCTATAGACAAACACTCAACCAGTTGATGCATGCCATATTCATTTCTTCCAACTGGTTTGGAAGGGATTTAACACTCCAATGAGAAACTGCAATTGGTGGGAAAGAGAAACTATGGATAACAGTCCCTCTGTGCACCCTGGTTCAAGAATTCTCACTTTTGTTTTACATGACACTTCAAAGGATCTATAGAGGAATTAATCCACAGTTTAGATAAACTTAGTAATTTATCCTTCAATTAGCTTTCTTTCCATTTTTTCACTCTTAGAAATTCCTATCGCGAATTTGTTGGGGCCACTCATTCCTGTTTCCTCCTGGAAACACACACACACACACACACACACACACACACACACACACACACTTCATTTTAGCTCTAGTTTTAATGGGGACCAAACTTTGAATTTTGAATGGTAAGTGCTCTAGAAAGCAGTGCTTTGGTAATATTGAACCACTATAAATCTCGTAACACTGGTGGTAAATGGAGTGATGGTAGACAGTGCTTGGCTTAAAAAAGCATCATGGAATTGTCACATAGTATAATGGAATAAGATAAAGTAGGAAGTTGAATCATTAGCTTATACAGGATAGCTATATTTAAACCATATCTGGGCAATTAAATTATAAATGATATCAAGTTGACTGGTAGCTTTAGAGGCCTTGAGAAATGAATATGACATGTTCAGAGTTAGGCAACTGTGAACTCAAGGCATAACACAAGAGTTAGAATGACTCTCTGCACATATTTAAATAGATACCTAATGCCAATATCCACAGGGTGTTTGTGCTGAATATCAAATTGAGGGCTGAGCCCAAACTACTTAAGCTACAATGTTGAGTAAATGCAAATCCTCAAAAAAATCTGTGATAATACCTTTAGTATTATGGGAGGAACCAAGTGATATCCTCAGACTCGAGAAGGGGAACTTTGAATTTATCAGCATAAGTAAATTGAATGCTCTAATCTTCTAAACCCCTCAGCCAGAAGAAGTGGCAGCCTTCTTGTAAGTAGTGGCCTTGAGATATGGTCAATATTTCCCAATTTATATATCTAAATTGGGATATCTGATCAAAATATTGGCCAAAACCTCCCTCACTGCATCCATGATGATAACTATGGTCAACACAATCCAAGAAAAGAAACACAATGCACATTGTAGGAGAAAATGGCATATACATCCCTCCCCCATATTTTGAGCTATCTGATTATTTTCTGGAAGAAAGCAGAGTATACTATGTTAGAATGAGTCTGAGGGTATTTGATAGTGAGGCTGAATGTAAGGCTGCATAGGAAATGGACAAAAGTGAACAGAAGGTTGATAGCAGGTGCCACAGTGAAAAACCATGCTTTCTCACTGAGTTTTCTAATGTAGTTGAGGTCTCATTTATTGAAAGCAAGGTAGGGTCCCCTTTAGGAAGTACTCCACAGTACCAGTGCTTATACACTTAATATATAATATCCCATCACTTTGCCTTAGGTACGTTAACCAGAAAGGTCCTTATCAGACCTTTGGGTGCTTACCAAAAAATTTGTACTCTAGAGAGAGATATATATCCACCATTAGCAATTGTTGTTGGTAAGGCCTCTGAATCAATATTGATACCAGTGCTCTAGTAGAGGTATCGTGGAACCTAGAATGTGGGTTTATGATCAATCCTAAATGGAGTACTGGCATAAATTAATCTTGCAAAAGGATCAGTGGTTTAATGACACATCTCAGATCTGAGTACATAATTGGGATATAGCACCTGGCAGAGACCTACTATTTGTGTCTCAGCCTATAGAGACAGAGCCAGTCTTCATTCCTGTTCTATGGGATTACTTTCCAAAGAACCATTTATATACATGCCCTCATTTCAGATTATGCCTTCAGAGAGGAATCTAGCTTAAGCAATGCCTCAATAAACTATATAAACCAAGAGTCATTTCTAAATTTTCTAATAAATTCATGGGGAGAAAAGCTGTATTGCTTGCTTCTGAGCTTGACCTACCTGCTGGACATCTGTAATAGGAAACAGTCATCATACAGGTGAACCCGCTTCTAAAGGAAGCCATCAGAGAACAAAGAAAATATGGAAACAAGCCAATTACTCATAAAGCCATTTGAGTCACACATACACATTTCCTTAATTCATCAGTTAATTAGGTCAGTTTGTTACATTGTACACATAAGCAATTTTGATTTGTGTTTCTACAGAAAATATACACCTATGAGAAACACAGGCACTTATTCCTGAGTGGTCTGGGTCCCTGGTTACATGCACTCATTAGGATATGGTAATGTACTGTTAAAATTGGACATGAAAGTGCCAGTAGACATCCCAGTGTATCAAGTGTCAAAGAGTCTTCCATGTCCTGACAAGGAAGCACACTGTAATTTTTGGGCATCAGTGTCAATTACAATTGCTTATATGACAATTTATTTTTAATTTTCCTGCTGATCTGCTGCCATTAGAAGACAAAAGTGACCAAGTGCAGCTGCAATTTTTAAGGTGAGTGAAATTCGTGTTATATCTCCTGGTTAAGAGGAACACTCACCCAAGCTTGACCAGAAATGAAGGGGATTCTGAGAGACTGGATTCTTGATTTTAAGTCCTAGACAGTCCTAGGACAAATTTATCACATTATTCTTCATAAAGGTATTTCCTCCTTAGGAAGAAGGTGTTTGCTAGGTATGTTGGGAATCACCTGTCTTCATCCTGTAGATCCTAAACTCATATATTGGGATCTAGCTCTTGGCTTCACAATGCTATATAATGAGTGTTGGTTTAAAAATATTGCCCTATGCTGAGAGAATGTCAACTCTAGCTGGTTCCTCAGTGGTGACTTTCAGACACAAAGGTACTGTATAGCTTGTTCTCTAACCCTGGTGTGTTTGGTCTTTTGAAGAGATTGGGGGTTAAGAGTCTTTTTATGAATTAAGCATGATGGGTGCACAAATGGACCTAAGCAGCCCAAGCAAAAGGACTATCCAGGTATTTCCTATTCCCTGCTTAGTAGAACCCATGCAGGGATACACTCATCCATTTCTGGTGTCTGCACATGTCTGAATGTGGACCAATGCATGACTCATCAGAGCAGGTGCCAGTGGGTAAATATGCTCCTTTTCTATTCCTTGTAATATAATATAAAGCTCATTCTACGTGACTTCTCATAAAATTCCTCATGGGATCCAGCCCCCTTTGACAGCGGTGATAAACTTGATGACCCACTGTTAGATTTGTCTGCCCTTCTTCTCTCTTTCACTTTTCACTGATTTTCTGAATAGATTTCCAGTGCATCATCCTTGTTTTGGGCATGTAGGTGTGACGTTTGGGAGATGGTTAGCCTAAAACCAACATCCTGATGCTTTGTGAAAGTCACAGTGATTGCTGCAAGCTATAGAAATCTAACCCAAACTGGTTTATAGACACAAAGTGACTCATTAGCCAAATTAGCTGATAAATCCAGGCAAGTGTGGATCCAGGGGCTTAGATCATTGTAATAGTCATAGGCTATGTCTCCTCTTCCTGCTCTGCTTCTTTTCCTTGGTGGCTTAACCATGAAGATTATTCCTGTGCATGATGGCCTACTTATAGGAAAACAGTCTCAAGTTCAGCAGAACAAAAGATACTCTTTCTCAGCAATTCTAACAAAAGATGTGGACTTAGATTTCTTTGTCTCCTTGTCTTAGATAGGTTGTGTTGTATTCTCCATCAAATAAAAATCCACACCTTGTTATGATCAATCTCAGTTACATTTCTAACCATGGAGCTGAGTGGGAGAAACCAGACCCTCATCTCAGCAATGTGGATTGAGTGGTAGGGGTGGTTCATTGAAAAATAAATAAATAAATAAGAAGCAATTGCCATTAACAGGAACGGATGTTGGGCAGACAGAAACAAAGCTCTACTCCATGATTCAGGCCTCTCAGCTTTATGCCCCAGTCCATTTTCATAAGTAAAACTTGTGTGCTTGTGTGCTCCCTGCCCCCAGTTGCCACCTGAAACAGGGCACACCGCCCTTCTGCCAGGAACCCCTAGTTCTCCTACCCCTTTACAAACCCACCATTAGCCCCTACATCTACCTCTGTTCACCAAGTGCTGAGATCTTCCCTGAGTGCTGCAACAGTCTCCAGTGCTCTCTATGAGGTGCTCTATTTCTTCACAGGACCCTCACAGAGGAATAATCACTCATTCATCGATGTCCCTTAACACTGCTTTTTTTTTTTTTCACGTGTGGGCATTCAAGCAGCAAGGGAGGCCTCCTGAGGTCATCAGAACCTCATGGATGCCTCTTGTCAACTACCAGGGAGGCGCCATAATAAACAGAGAGGTAGGCTGAGGCAAGGTGGTGGCTCAATTCATCATGGAACTAATAGAACATATCCATGGAGTGATCAAAGAAAGATTCAGGGAAGAGAAAAAGGATGCATTACTAAAAATGTGTAGCAGAACTTTTTGTTTTTTATATTTAGGGCACTAGGCTGAGACTTGAAAATGGATTAGTTTTTCAGGATCTCGTGAAACATTTCTATCTTAAATCTCAAGGAGAGGAGCAGTCTCTGTCCACTCTGCTGCTTACAACCTATGCAATAGGGAAAATTTAGACGTTCCTGCCTGATTGGGTACTTTTCTACCTATTTACAGCCAAAGGAATGGAAGAACACTGCTTCAGACACACTATTGAGTGGCCTATGGTTGAGGTCCGAGGCAGTGTGGAGCAAAGGGTTCCATGCCCAGGTGGCCTAATTAATTTCCTCCAAGGTCTTGAACTGCAACTTAAATTTTTTCCCATCACTTCATAAAGTGTCATCACTTTGTCACTCTGTGAATAAATGGAGAAAGCATATTTAGGTTAATGCTAAGGACTTATCCTACTGGAAAGGGGACTTAAGCTTTCTGATTTATTCATGGTGAGTTCAGGAATGTCATTTCTAAAGTAAAAACAACTAGAAATTAGAGCATGATTCATGCATGGTCAGACAGACAAGGTGCTTTGGAGGCTTGACCAGAACCCCCAGCCCTCTTTCAGCTACAGGAAGAACCTGGATTCCCAAAACAACTGAAAGAGTACATTCTGATTGCTTCTCTTGCTCTATGTAGGACTTAATTAAATGGCTTTATCAGAAGAATTACGCCCCCTTTATATCAAATTCCAAATAATCTGTTTCTTTGGAAACACTTATTCTCCCCAAACTGGATTACGTTGCAAATTGACATTAGATTTAAATAGGATCAAAAATATTCCCCCATGATTAAATATTTCTTGGCTAAATATTGCCTGTAGCTTACTTTCCAAATTCTGGCAACCTATATGAAAATTTTTATGATTTTGTTTTGACCTGACATAACCACCAAGAGTTACAATTATATTCTATTTCCCAAATATAACCTGTTTGTTGATACATTCTGATTTTGTAAGTGTTTTAAGTTCTGTCTGAAATGACCTTGCCTGGCTGGGGTAATATAATCAAGTTGTTACCTTTCAGGGAAGCCTTTCTAAATCTCAGCCCCTCCCTCCTCTGTGCCTCTCAAGAAAAGTACCCTTTTAAGATTATTATTATTATTATTATCACTATCAAACCTCAATTTTACCACCACAACTCATAGAAATGAATTGCAGAAATGGATACTTACAATGCATGAATAAGTAAGTTATATCTTAGAGTTATATGTTGATAGTTTATGATGACTTGTTTGTCTTTTCTCTTTCCTCCTTCTTTTCATTTTTTTCTTCTTCATTTTCTCAAGTTATTTTCCACCTAATTTAACAAAGTTTACTTATTATGTGTGTGTAGTTTACTTTGTGTATATCCCTGTAAACAGGACACAATCTCTGGCCTCATGATACAGCCATTTTAGCATCATGTGACTCTGTGTCTCATGGTGTATGATCAACAATGATTAGGATCATGCAGGAAAGTAAAACAGAGAAAACAGAGAGAGAAAGATTTTGAATAATGTGGTCAAGAATGTTTTCACTTGGACATATTTGAGCAAATTGCTAAAAAAAAAAAAGTAAAGGAGAAACCAATCTGGGAGATAGTAAAGGCCAGGAGCAAGAACATGCCCAATGTGCTGTAGAAAAGCCAGGCAGCCAGTAGGGCTGAAGGAGGTGGTGAGCATAGTCCCTGACATGACAGTGAGTTAGAGATGGCCTTATATTCTCATGGTAGAAATATGATACATAATTAAATCAGTTAGCCACTACTATATGAGAGGCCTTCTGAGAACTGGCAGCTGAACACAGCAGCAATGTATTACTTCTTCCAAATCTCCTAAGCTGAGCAGCTATGCCAGTCTAAACTAGGGTTGGCAAATATCAACTGGGCTTACTCATGAGTCTCTGTCAGCTGGCAAGATGGTTAATGCCTGGGATATCTTGGATGGCACCTGCTAAGATAACTTGGCTGTGTTCTGAGTCATCTTTCATCCTCCAGCAGTCTAGTTAGCTCACCTTTCTCCTCTTGGCTATCCAAGGAAAAAGGCAGAAGCATGCACAGCCTCCAGAAGGTGCACATTGTCATGTCTGTCATATTCTAGAGGCCAGCAAAATTCACAACACCAGCATAGACTTAGGGTGGGGAAATTGAACTCACTGCTTAATGGGACCTCTGCAAAATCATACTCCAAAGGACATGGATATACAGAGATGAGTGGAGAACTTGCACTATTTTAGCAATAAATCAACTTATCAATCATAGTTATTCACATTCTCTCACATAAATATAACCTTACCCACTCTCAAAGAACCCTAAAGACTAATACAGTCATGGATCAGACTCAAAATCCAGCACTTTTTGATCGAATTCACATCTGAGTATGGTGTCTCTTAATGAAGAGCTATGAGTCCAAAACACAGGTTCCTCTACTCCATGCCTAATATAAACTCAGTGGGGAGCTGGGGCAAGGTGTGTACAATAGATGATACCACTGAGAAAGAACAAAAATGGAGGATGAAAAGATCATAATTCACAGCAATTCCAAAAATCATCCAGCTGTTACTAGATACCTTGACTCTTGGGACTAAGAGTGTTGCTTGATCAGGCCCTATTCTCCCTGCAAGTGGTATGTATCCCATTGATACTCAGTGTTTTGGTACACATCCCACTTTTTGGGGCTGTGCCTTCTGAAATTAATTTCCTTATTCATCCTCTCTGGTCATTTATGAAGGTGGTATTTTATAATATAATATATACTTTGGGCAATGTTTTAAACCTACTTCCAACATATTGTAAATACCTTGGATGTAACAAGCTGCTATAGAAAAATTCCCTTATAAAGGATTTTTCCCAAAGTATTGTATGAATCCAGGCTTTCTAGAGGAACAAACATAACCAATAGAACACTGATAAATACATATGCAGAGAAAGAATTTATTTTAGAATCATGATTCATATGATAATTGAGGACAGAAATGCCCAAACCTGCTGGGTGTGCCAGCAGGCTGGAGATTCAGTAAAGAGCTGTTTATTCGCTCAAGTTCAAATGCCATCTGCCACTGCCACTTGCTTGGGTAGGTCAGTGTTTTGTTCTGTCAGCCTTCAAGTAATTGGGTGAGGCTTGCTCACAGTATGGAGAGCAATCTGCTTTACTCAAAGATGCCTGATTTAAAGGTTAATCTCATCAAAAAGTTCCCCCCTAAAAACATTCAAAATAATGTTTACTACTTATGTGGATACCTTGGCCCACCCAAGTTGACATAAAATCAACATTTCAGGTGTTTATTAGATACATGTTAATTATTTAATAAGTTGTAAAAGACAACCCTTCAGTCGTATCTTTGATTTAATCTTTGGCTCCCAGTCTTCATTAGACTTGGAGAATTTTTTCCCAAGTACAATATTGAAAGAGGGCATACAGTTTTTTTGTTTGTTTTCAAAATAATTTTTATCTCCTTTATGCTCCCTCTAAACTCCACTTACAAATTCAATAATTCCTTTATTAGCTCATATCTTTCTTTTATAATTAATATTTTTCATATTTTCATATTTTTCCCATATATTTCATATCCTTTCCTGAAATTTTTAATGACTCATGTCCATAAGATTATTAAATAAATTTTCTGTCTGCTAAGTTAGTGCAGATGATTGATTTGCCAATAGTTTCACTACTGTGCAACATAAGATGACATATTTCCCACCATGTATAGCAATTTTCTCATCATATTCCCAGCCCATATTTGTTGCTTGGACTCAAAGACATTACTAGGTATTTTATTTACTCATGGAGGGATCTCACAGAACACTACCATTTTCTATCTCAGTTAACTATTGCTGCATAACAAAAAATCCTCAGATTCTAGTTTCAAAACAAAAATAGTTTCTTATTACTTATGAATATGTAGGTTGGTTAGGAGGTCTTGCTAAATTATGTCAGGCTCAATTGACTTAATCTGATCTTCACCTATCTGTGATCTATAGTCAGGTGGTATGTCATTTGGGAGGTGTCAAAAATGCTCAAAGGGCAAATGGACTTTGTTCAAGGTTACTGCAACAGAGGAGAAAAGGAAGAGTTCAGTATAAACTCAACTTTACTAAAGTGTGGGAGGAATTTTAAGCTCTGTGGTGAGTTAATGGAAAATACTGGATGATGGTAAGGGGAAGTCACATGTCAACTGTGTTTGCTAACTGGCTTTATCGAAAGGAGAAATAAACTGCTTACTCTTTATGACTCCAGGTACTTTTTGAGTAGGTGACAAGAAAGTTAGGCTACAAAGACTGGGAGCTAGGAGTTCAGTGTTCCCTGACAATTACTTTTCAAAGGTTTGGTTCTTATTTCCTTGAGGATGATATTATTGGGTTATAAAATTGGCAAGAGACTTTTTTTTAAAAAAAGGTTCATATGTCAAAGTTACAGAAAAATAATTTAATTATGTATTTCCTGAAGAATGTGCTAAAAGAAGGATAGTCAGGAACCTAGAACCAGAAAGAAACCTGTATAACCCTGAAGGAAATATTAAGGTTGCCTTGGTCTGGGGTAACAGGATTAGGATGATTTTGTCTGACATAACTTTGTTCTGCTCCAAGTCCCTCAATATCCAATAGACCAACTCAGACGTGCCAAATTCAAGAGTCAGAGAGTTAAAGTGAGAACAGGAAAGGCCTCCTGAGAACAAGGCTTGGAACTGGCATGCTGTTACTTCTGCTGCATTCTATTAAGCAATTAGAGATAGAAGCATAATAAGGACAAAAGGTGGGCAATAAATTCCACCAGTCATGGTAGAGACAGGCAAGTTGCAAATCACTTTGCAAAGATCATGATTGCATGGTGAGTCAGGAAATTGGGGTATTTTGGCACTAAGTTTATCACAGTGATTCTCCTTGCACAACTATAACTTATAATTACTTTAAAAACTTCCCTGATCCATAGCAAACCAGGACTTCTCTATAACCTGAAAAGATGGATTTTATTAAAGGAATATTCTGAAGCTTTCTTCTAACTGATGGTTAGAAAACAGTACTCCATGAAATATATATCATCAGTCACATATTAACTGAGTGTGAACTTCTAAAACCTGGGGTGTTCCCTATGCTCATAGACAGCCTGTGTCACTCAGTGTTCATCACTCTGCTCAGAGTGCAGAGCATGCTGACTTGGCCACTTTTTCTAAGACTGTCCACCTTTTCCCTTCGGTTTCTGTCTGTACTGTCTCCTTCTGTGTCAACCTTGTTAAATAGACTTCTTACAGGGTTGGGGATGAAGATGGACACCAGTGGAGATTTTTCAATGAGAGGTAATTCATGAGACTGATAGTCTAGAGTCATGCATGCATATCGGTGACTGAGTTTTTAGTAGTCATTTGCAACTCCCATAAATAAAGATGTTGGGATTTCGGTTTTCCAGGTTTAATTCTGGCTGTCTCTGGAATTTAGAACCTGTGTGCAATTTGCTACGGATCTGTTTTGATGTATTTCAGAAAATGTAGAATAATTTTAAACATATTTTTGTAGCAGGTCATATTGTAGGTGTTGATGAATATGGAAGACCACTAAGGACTGCAGCTGTAGAAATCAGGGTGCTACCACCAGGGGACAGAATCAGGCTGAGGAAAAATCCAGGCACCAAGAATCAGAAGTAGACATGATTCTGATGAATTCATGGAAGCAGTGGATACGACACTTTCCAGATGAATAATTTTAACTTCTTTTTTTTCCCTCGGAAAGAGAAATTTTGTAGTTTTGTTTACACTGAGCAAAAGACTTAGGGAGTTCTAAATAAAAGGTAAATCAAAAGAACAACAATATTTATTACAAAACATCCAAAGTCACTGTTCTTTTACTTTGTCTTGTTTAGAAACATTAAAGTGCCTTAGAAACTAGCAAGAGATGCATTTTTCAATAGCAAAACATCATTTATTTAACATGCACTACTGGTTTATTGTTTCTTTTATCAGGGTAATTTCACTTACTGCTGCTTTCAAGAGAGCATCTACCTCCGCTTTCTTTCTTCCTCTCATCCCTTCCATACATACCTTCACCAATCAATCACTCACACTGCCTGATTATTGCCCACCCCCTTCACTTCCTCATTAGTTTTTATCTCACAAAGAGAATATTCTAACATTCTAACGCTGAACTGGGTAAATGATAGGTGATCTAGAAAATTATCTTCTTAGAGGGTTTGAATTATTTTTTATGACTGCTGGGTGACAATTTCTATTACTCATCCCACACCAAAACAAAAGGCAGTGATTTTCCTGCTTTCACATCTTAAATGAAAGTAACCTTTATTCATCAATTCTTTTTTTCCCCCCCATGGTCATAACTTAGACTAATAAAAGTTGATGTCATGGGTGGAAGAGAGGTAATCTGAGATTATAATGAGAATGATACTTTATCATTCCCAACAGATCTTGGGCTCTGTGTAGGCAGTAATTAAAGGAGGGTCTCAGGACTTGTGAGGACATAAATAAGCTTCCTTGGAAGAGATCTTTATTGAAGCTCAGTGGGGACAGAACTCAGAATGGTGACAAGAAAATGTTTCAGAGATTGTACGAGTGGGAAACTGGAGGTCTCTGCTGAGGGCCAACTGTTCTCAAGTGTCCTCAGAGCACAGTGAATCCTGGAGGTGCTCTCATCACTATTACAGAGGGGCAGAGAGACTGAGAAAAGCTTCCAATTAAATGTGAACAGATCTTATGTGGAAGAAAGTGTTCCGCCACTATCCTGGATATAAGGGCTGCCACTGAAGCACAGGGAATGAGCAAGCCAGGTACCTGGAAGAAAGTGATTCACAGAATAGAAAGAGATTCTGACCAGGTAGATGTGTGTGTGTGTGGGGGGGGGGCAGAATGGAGACCAAAAAAAAAAATAGCATCTGAAACTGCATCTCTTTGATGTCTTTGGGTCTGAACAATGATTCTCCCTTGCAGTTAGAAGTTTCACAGTGTCCTTCAATATCTTGGTAAGGTCACTTCTTATTACAAAAATAGGATGTTAAGGAATGCATGAGAAGGCTTAAGAAGGAATGGGTTATTACCCCCTGTTTCTGTCTCTCATTTAAGACATTTAGGGAAAAAGGAGAGTAGGGAGAAGCGAATGAGATTGGTGGTGGAGAGAATGAATAAATGGAAGGAAGGAAGGAAGGGAGGGAGGGAGGGAGGGAGAGAGGGAAGGAGGGAGGGAAGGGCGAGCTTGTCAAGAAGGGAGGAGCAGGGAGGACAGGAAGAAATCTTGGGACCTATGAATCAGTCCTGCAGCGATCTGACTTGCAGTCAGGTGTAATCCGGTTGAAATGAACATCACCTGTGTTGAGGGAGTAAGAGCAGAAGCCATGCTCTTATTTCAGTAATTTCAGTCTGGGAGATGGAGTTTAGCATGATCAGGAGAGAAAGGGAACTGCCAAGCTGGCCATCCTATTTAGTTTTTCTTAGGACTTGGAGATGATTTTGATCTGAAGTGTTCTTGTTTATCACAAGAATTGTGAGGTCTTTTTGTAAACTGTTAGTAGTGGTACCTTTTTCTTTCTCTCTCACCCTTCATTCTCCATTCTGTTTTTCTAAATTAGTGCATCAAATCATGTGGCCTTGAGAGTATCATAAAGTTAGGCCACATGTCCCAGTTTGACACATGCTGATTTGGGCTGGGAAATAAAGAAGTTCTGGAGCAACTTCTGTGGATTGGGAGGACACCCTGACAGATCCAGGTTGTGCCACCCTACCTTGCATGTATAAATTCTATGACTCTGACAAGGTCCAGGATTTGTGCTATGGTTTGGATGTGGTTTGAGTGTGTTCCCCAAATATCATGAGTTAGATGCTTGATCCCATGTGGCTATGTGGAAGGTGACAGAACCTTTAAGAAGTTTGGCCTAGTGGGAATTAACTAAGTCACTGGGGGCATTTGATGTAGTTCTAATGGACCCCGTTTAGCTGTCATGAAAAGGTTGTTACCAAAGAGCAAGACTGGCTCCTGCCCACTCTGGCTTCCTGTCTTGCCCTGCAAACTCTCCTTCTCCCATGTGCTCACAACGTTGTGATGCCACCTGCCAGGAGGCCTTAACCGGAGCTGAGCAGAGACCAGGAAAATTTCTTGAGCCTCCAAAACTGTGAGTTAAATAAATCTGTTTTCTTTATAAAGTTCTTATTCTCAGTTATTTTGTTAGAACAATGGAAATGACTAATATAGTGAAATTTCCTCATCTTTAAAATGTGAATAAATGTATTCCTTCTAGAATCATAAAAGAGAGTGAAACACAAAAGTGCCTAACATGATTCTTGGCAATGTTTATAAAAAATCCTAAAGGAATAATGAACCCAAGTTTTAATACCTTACACTAAGGGAGAGCAAGATGCAGGATAGGGTCCTAAAAAGAGCTTTGGTTTGGGTGACAGGAAGTCTTCCGCTAAAATCCAAGCCTTCAATGTGCCAGCTCTTTGCATTAGATTTCCTGAACCTCTGTGTGTTCATTTGAAAATGGAATTAACAAAATCCACCCTGGGGCACCCATGAGAATTATTCCTGATGCTCAGAATGAGCAGCTTAATCATGAAAAGGATTATAGAAGGAAAGTATGGAGAGATAATGAGTCCATCTTGTGTCTCATCTTGACTTAGGTTAGAAAGATTGGAGTCAAAATGTGTGGTGCTCATAAAGATCCCTGATCAGGAGCTGCAGAAATTGCTGTGAATTTTTAATTGAAGTTTAGAAAAACTCTTTAAAAGTGAGATTAATGTCTAAAGGGTGAAGATGGTGAAAAACAGCATCAACTGGTCAGTGTTGAGAGCCAACACCCATTAATGTGATAATTTTTTATAAAGGGAAAAGCAAGCTTAAAAAAAGAAAGCACTAAATAATTGCTTTCATCAGTAGTGTTTGCCTCTGTCAGAATCAATCTGACTTATCCTGACTAAACATGCAGCCAGACTCCAAAACTTTCTAGATCTTGAAAAATGAAAAATTTCAAGAAACCAGGACATTTTTATTTCCTCTCCCTCCCTCCTTCCCTCCCTCCCCCCACCCCCTCCCCCCTCTCTCTCTCTCTCTCTCTCTCTCTCTCTCTCTCTCTCTCTCTTTCCCTTTTCTCTGTTACAGAATCTTTATCTCTGCAGAAGATGGGTCCCTGCAATTCTTAAATGCATATATTACAGTTCCTCCCATGAGCACATACTGTTCCCATCTTCTAAGTCTTCATTCAAAACACCAAGCAGATAAAAGCCAGCAATGACTCATCTACAACAGGTGCAAAGGATGTTTTGTCAGACAAAGCCAGAGGGTCAGTTTCATCCTATGGTCACAGAGACTGTTGGGAACAAGCACATACTACAAAATGGCAATAAGAAAGAGTTGCTTAAAGGGACAAAAGCTAAACGTGGCCCTTGGCTTTCCACTTTACAGAGCAAACTTAGCATCTGGCAGGTTTTTTCACTTGTTGACTTTGTTGCAATCAGTTGATGGGGGTGGATATAATGAAGACAAGAAATGCTCCAAGTCAGAAAGAAAAAAACATATAGTCATATTCACTGCCTTTCTGAAAGAGAGGGTGACAGACTTTTCTATCGTTCTTCCCAAATTTCAACTCCGATCAGAAAACATTTTATTTTTACTTTGGGTTAAGAATTTTCTTGGAGAACCAGAAAAGAGTTTTCCCACCACATCCTGTTCAGATCAAGGAGTGTAGCTGGAGGCTGTGCACCAAATCCCATTCCTTGAATGTGAAGTCAGAATTAATCCAGTAATTATCTGCATTGAGAGTTAATCAACCACCTCCTAAGTAAAGAATAAAAATTTCATGGTATTTCCCACCTCATTAAGGAAAATTGCCAGCTGACATTCTCTGCCTATTCCCTCCCAAACTTGCACAGATAAACTCCTTTTTCATTTTAAAGAACCAACCTGTATGAATCTGAAACATATTCTTTTAGATTTTTGCATTGACAAATTTACAAAATGAGCTAGTTTAAGGTCCTGTAAAGCAGCATGCTGGGTAAATGAAATATAATGTTCCCCACAGGGGATAAACTTACTTGGAATCATAGCAGTCAATTGTCCTCTTTAGCCACCTTAGCCAACCTCTCCATCTTTCCTCCACTTTAACTCCCCAGGTGAGCTGCAATTAAGAATTATGTTAGTATGCAAATTGGTCTCTTGAGCACTGGATTGGATTAATAGTAACTGTTCATCATGTGTTGAGAAGGAATCTGAGGTTTTGTACTGACTGAATTTAGAAAGAATGCAGAGGTTAATATTATTGAATATTAACCAATAATATTAATATTATTGTTCTCGTAAGGTAGAAAAGAATAATACCAACATGTATGCCATTAGGTACCTCTGGCTGTATTGAAGAAAGCCTAAAGGAGATGTTCTTTTCTCCTTATTAACATAAAATCATATGGAATATGGTTACACTAAACATGTGAACCCATGTTCAACATTTATTAAACACCTTTCATATGCCAGACACAATCTCTCTCTCTCTCTCTCTCTCTCTCTCTCTCTCTCTCTCTCTCGTAATTACCCTATGAATAGAGTCTATTATCCACCCTTAGATCAGAATCTAAGAAGTAATATGCCCAGCCACATGGCTAGGGCATGGTGGAACACGGAATCTAGGCCTGCTAAGTCCAGTGGCCTTAACCCTTGAGCCCTGGTGTACCATATGAGGGTTCAGGGTGCAGGGTGTCAAGTAGGGAGCCCATGTTGGTGCCATAATGAACTCCTTCACCCTGTCTCACAGCCAGCTTCATTCACATCCTTCACTGTATTTTACTTCCACAGAAACCATATAGATAGATAGCTATAATTATTCTTAAATTTGTACCTTTAGAATTGCTTGAAAGTAGTCCAAATCATAATGATTATAACCATAAATATCAGCAGCGATCTCAGTATCTCACTCCATAGTTAAAATATTGGCATTTGGAGATGAAAGCAATAGAATCTTGAAGCAAAGAAACTTGCAAGTCCCTATTAAATCCCAGCAATGGCATATTACAATAAAAATATTAAAAAGGACAAATTAAAAATAATTTTGTTTGCAGTAGAGTTTTATGTTTGTGTATATCTGTCATCAAATGGTTTCAAATGGACTTCACTACAGGTAAACATTGTATTATGAACTCATTTGTGTTTATGATTCATTGTGAATCTCATTTCCCTTCTGTGAGTTATTTTTGCTTTATTTTAAAGTACAACAAATACATAGAAATTACAGGATTAGCAAAACCTTCCATTGGCCACACACATCCCCAAACAATTTGTACCTAGAGACTCTATTTCAGGTTTGTTTTCATCAAATTTCCATTTGGAAACATAAATTTTCTTCTTATGATCAATACAGATGTCACTCTGTTCATTCTCAATCCATCGCCTGGGTGATTCATACATGGAAAGCCAATACTTTACACAAGGAGGCAAATGGCAATGTAAAGAAGCCATCCCAGTGTCACCAGCATATCTAGTGATAAAGCCAAAGCTGTGTAAGAGCAGGCCATCTGTGGGCCCCTCCACCTCAGTCCTGTTGGGAAAAGCCACAGCCAGGCTTTCTGATGCTGTGTGTGTGAGTTCAACCTACGATTGCCATGGGTGCTTCACCAGGTACTCAGAAAGCACTTGGGGAGGAAGCTTCTGTTGGCAGAAAATGTGCTCATTTTCTGTACCAATTTTCTAGAGTCAGAGAGGCTTATGCATAAACAATGAGAGAAAAAGGGATGGGTCATCTTGCCAAATGGAAAGCTGCAGGTGTCCCTGCAAAACAAGCGGAAACAAGGAAAACAGCCAGGCAGTGCTGTGGAGGAGGTGAGGGCTCCTAGGAGCAGACCTAGGATCAAGTCTGCTTCCCACCATTTGCTCACCGTGAGGCTTTAGGCAGGTCGTTCAACATTGCAAAAACTGTCTTCATCTGTAAAACAGAGACAATGATCCAGATTGCTGTGCTGATGAAATGAGATGATGTCCTTAGCATTCTGGTCAAACATCTGTATCAAAGTAAACATTAGCAAAAGTCAGGCACCTGACTCCTTCTTTCCAGCACCTCCCAACAGAAACTAAGACTTTATTTGGGTCTCTAAGCCATCATTTCAGCAAAGATTTTGTGAACAGCTCCGTGAGGGAAAGATGGCCTCCTTTTTATTGATTACTAATGTGTGAGGACTAATAATTCCCCACTGTGTGCATGTTAAATAGAGTTGTCTAACTATTTCAGAGTCACCCTGCCTTCTAGTCACCTAGCTCCCTCTAATCATTTCATTTATCCTTTCCTCTGGGATATTATACTCTGCGTCCCTCCCACAATTGAATTTGAGAAATTATCCTTCTTCTATTCTCTGGCAATGTAATTTAATTGGGTAAATTTCTCTTCCTGGTTCTAGAGGTAAGCACATGACTCCAGCCACTGCCAAGGAAAGTGTTAACTGTTGTTTCTTTGTTAAATAGAGTTTAAGACGAATCTTTTTTTTTTTTTCCCTTTAGAGATGGTGGGTTAGCGCCCTACTTTGAAAAATATTTGTCCAAAATGAGTCTAACTCAAGACACAGAGAGGAAAAATACAAATCTTGGTGGCATGATTTGAGATCCCCTCCAGCTGTGACTGAAATGTGCAGCTTTTTTTCACATCGGCGCAGGTTGCTAAGGGCTAAGGGACACCTACTTAAACTGGGTTTGGAGAATATAGCTGGACAGGGTTAGCCAGGAATGCAGGTGATGGGTACCCTGGAAAAGAAGTATTATTGCGACACTCTAGTAGGATAAGAGGATGTGGGTTTCAGCAGTGGAAGAAATTAAAGCCTGGAGCTGCAATTGGTAATGGGGCAAGTTTTCTTTGTTTATATTTTTTTTTCTTCTTAACTTACCATCTGTAAACGAGAGAAGTAAATGGTGGAAAAGCTCCAAATGATGAGTACAGGTAATAAGAGCTATTTCTGAGGAAGGAACAATGAGTTATCTAGATGATAAAGCTGTTCACAGAAATAAAGTGGAACAAACTCTTAGTGGAGAAACAAATGAGAACAATGTTCACTACCAGCAGGAGGGCTCAAAATTCCTACCAGGTGCCAAAAGACATATATCGCTTCATATGATGCTGCTTATACTGGCTTCTCATAAACTGAAGATTTTTTTCCCTGAAAGAATCTCCTTCTGTCTTTCCCCTCATGTAGTCTGTTTTTTTTTATTTCTACCTTTTCCAAAATATTCTGATAAATTTTTCTGATATAAGCCCAGTCCATAACATATACCTGTCATCTGCCTTCATGATTTTGCTGTTACTATTACCAAATAATATTCAGTAAATATTTATTGGATGATAAATGAATATTAAATGTGCATTAATTTTTTGCTTATTTGTTCAATATGCAATTACTGAGCACAGGATCGTAGAAAGAAAAGATGTTGGTCTTTGTCTTCTAGGAGCTCACACATGATTCTTTACTCATGTAGTATTTCCAGAGAGCAGGACTTATTTATTGTTTCCCCTATTGTCTGTATGTGTGTGCATGTGCATGTGCCTCTAGAGCCATGAGATGAAATACAGAGAACATTAATACAGAATAGTAACTTAGGTCCATTTGAAGCCTTGTAAAAAAGAAAAGGGATGATTTCCATTTGCAGTAGAGGCCTGGGAAAGATAGACTATGCAGTTACATGATTCCTCATGGTGTCTGCTATAAAAATAATAATAATTTAGGGTCTTAAATAACAACAACAATAACAGGGTCCTAAATAATAATAATTTAGGATCCTAAATGTTATGATTTGCTGAGCGTGCAGTGCCCCTTGTGTGGAGCTCAGGAAGCTCACTAAGGTGGAGGTTATTGCCAATGTGCAAGGCGGGAGGCACATATTCCTATATCCCCATGATGTGAGCAAATTGAATTATTATCACAGGATGGTTAACTGTGCAGAATAATATTAAGACTTGAAAGAGGGAATGAGTTTTGCTTTCATTGAAATGAATCTTTAATGCTAAAGTTTTAAATTTTTGCAGTATTAATGGATTTATCTGAATTGAAATTCATAAATCAAACTTGATCACTTCAGAATATTTTAACCATATGTGAGGTGGCATTATGTGCTTATGCTATTTGAACACTAGAATTTCTCTGTTTTTGGTGACTATTTTTTTTGTTTTTGTATTTTTGTATTTTATGGAAAGTATGTAGCAATGAAATAGAAGGCATGTTATGGGTTTTTAGTTCTACTTTATCAGCTACTAGGATTGGGTATTATGAAGAAAAGATATTCAATTTCTCTGTGCCTTTCTCATTGCATCTATAAAATGGGAATAAAACACCAGGATTATTGAGCTGAGAGCTTTTTTAGGACCCTGTGGGCACACTGTGATCATTCCTTCTGTCAAACATCCCTCCAAGTTGTTTTCCTTATGTGCTGGGCCCCAAGTCACAGTCCTGTGTATCACCTTTTCTTATTGTACAGTTGTTTGGGACAGGGGAGGGCCTTATTCTCTATAATCACAGCACAAAGCAGGTGGTTAACTAATGTGCTTGGTAGGGTATGCAAAAATACTACACTTATTTAGTTTCTCCTTCAGTTAACACATAACATAGGAGAAAGCACATTTAAGTATATAGATATCAGATATACTAATCACAGGCAGTAGGTGTGGGCTGAACATGACTTCAGCTTTATCAGTTCTTATTCTTTTTCTTCAACTGACTTTCTCTGTCCTTCAGTGTGAGAGCAGCCTGACCCCTTGGGCATTCTACAAAGTCATCAGGAACCTAAAACAGGGAGTACATTGAAAAAAACAAGGAAAGAGGAAACAGAACCAAAAGAAATAACTGTCTTGAAGGTGATGTGAAAGTACCCAGCTCATTTCTCTGATTAGCTTCCTCTAGCAAACACGGACAGGGTCCTCTCTGTCTGGGAGAGGATTCCCTCCTATTCCAGTCTGCCCTCTACTCTGAAGAACAAGTGTTTCTTTGCATCATGGATTCAATTCCACTGAACTTGTTTCAACCAAAGAAAAGGAGAGAAAGATTTTCTAATTTTGTTATTTTCATCATACAATTTGATTTCTGTTACTTCCTTATTTTCTAAACTGCATTAACATTCTTGTGAAGTTGAAAATACAAACATCATGCAATTCCCCAGGTAGTCTGTTGGATGGTTAACCCCTGTGACATCACCCTTGAGGGTGATCACAGCCCATCTTCCTAGGAACAAACATTTTAAATTAAACATGAACTAAGGTTGGAACAGATGAGAAATCCACTTGCATTGTAAAAAAAAAAAAAAAGACTTTCAAGCAAAGCCTTACACCAAGCCATTTTAGATGGCATGATCCTATTCTTCAGTAAATACCAAGTTGAGTCTTATCTACAGTCCCATGTTTTGGAGTGATTTTAGTTGGAATACAATTTTACTTAAATTAAAAAAAAAACATTTCTCTACCTTTTAAGAAGTAGATTAATGTCTGATGTTCTACTTTCAATGGCTTCATTTTCTCACTGAAACTTTTGTTTACTCTTTGATTTCCCAGACTTAATTCTTCACTATTCAGAAAAACTCAGATTTCCCATCTTAATGCCTTTGCTCATGATGGCCCATCTGTAAAACAATCCTTTCTCTGAGACTCAATTCCTCTTAGAAATGTGTTCAGACTTTTCCCATTTTTTTCAGAAGTGGCTAACTTTCTTTTATTTTTTTCTCAAAAACTTCTGTAGCACATCTCACAGGAATATTCATCATTCAACAAATAACTATAAAGTTCTCCTTTTTGGCCAGCTACCATATTGGCCACCAGAAATACAAGTTTAAATAAGAATACAACTAGTCTGAATAAGTTCTCCCATGCACTTTTTCTAACTGCATTATACTTTTGAATAACATGTATATGCATAATGTATATTAATGTGGTTAGCAATATATAGTTGAATGAATACATATACATATCTATTTGTAAACACAGAATGCAGTAGAAAAATAAATATTTTAGAAACAGCAGAACCTAGGTTCTACTTAGACCTTTATTCCTGCTAATCTGTGATCTTCATAAACTACTTACCTTCCTTGAATTTCAATTTTCCCCTCTTAAATGGGGGTTAGTGATATTTGCGTCATGGTGGGCATTAAATGAAAAAGTGCATTCCAGCAGTTGGCCTACGTGTAAAATAGAGGAGAAGTAGCAAAGATTGTGAAATCTTTAAGGTTCTAAGATGCTAAGATTTCTAAAATCACTGAATAAAAATCACTGTTTTGCCAAGACTGTTGTGATCTGACATAAAGCCAGGTGTGACAGAACCCCATCTTTTTGCTTTGGTTCCCTGTTGATATGAGGATTGTTCTCCTTTCAGAATCAAGGTCAAGAACACTCATCCTCTCTGCTCCACAGAATGTAGGCTTGGCAGTGACACTTATTTCAGGAGCACCTTCCTTTCTGTGCTGTGTCACACAGACATGCCTGGAGGGATGAAAGCACATCTTGGGGTATACCCCAAATTGGGGAGCTGCCTCTAGAGTTGGTATGTTCTGTATCCTCTTGTCACAGCTTTAATCTATCCTTCAAGTGGCCTAATGTTGAAGATAAATGTTTCCTGGGGCCTGGGAATTCATAATGGACTGTAATTAATTACAGGTTAAGAAAATAAAACAAGAAATAAGGTGACCATTTTAAAGTTCTGAATAGAAAGAGTCAAGGGTTGGACCTTAACTAATTGGTTTCCTGATAAAGGTTTCCTCCAGGGCCTTGGAGAGACCTTTTATTTTAATGAGTATTTGCCAAGACTAGAGGTTTCTCTAAGCTACTGCCTCCTGGTTATCTCTCTCTCTCTCTCTCTCTCTCTCTCTCTCTCTCTCTCTCACACACACACACACACACACACACACACACTCAAAGGGTGAGAAATCTAAACTTTGTAACAGCCTCCAAGATTTGCTGCATTCAAAAGGAACATTATATAAAGTTACCCTGCAGTGTGTGGGGTGATGATTAATCGGCCCTTCTCTAGTTCTGTGCCCTTGGGGGCCCTCATTTGCATTTTAAGGCTAAAGCTGAGGCTCAGAATGGGTCAGTTTAGGAGTTTCTAAATTAGAGTTGAAACTTCCATTCCCCAAACTTGTATCTACATATAACTCTACTCAGCTTGGCAACTGAGAAATTTCTATGATTTTTCTTCAGTTATGGAGTAATTCATGTTTCTAATAGTGATAAAATAAATAACCCTCTAATATCCTGAATTAATAAATTCACCATTAAAGGTATTCTCATCTTTTAAAACCTCACTGTATTTTCTAGCTGGGAGGCATGCAAAATGATACGCAGTATTTCAGGCAGTGTATGTGCTAAGGAAAACACTTCCAGCTTTATCAGTGGCTTCCTAGAGCAGTTAACTGTGAAGCTGAAATAAATAGGACTCAGTGGAGAAATGAGGTAGTCCTAGGAAAGCATGTCTCCCTTTATGCAGAATTCTGAAAGCACAGATTTGTTAAGTGGTTTTAACACATGTCCACAAAGTGATTCTACGTTTCTCCAATTAAGAGTCGAATTCCACACTCTCTGACCATGGTCTGGCCTTAGTGACTTGCTGATAACACAGAATGTGGCATTCTGCATGACTTCTAAGGTTAACTCATACAGATGTTAGAGCTTTTGCCTAGCTCTCTTATGGGGCATGTGTTCTCAGAACCCTGATCCACTAGGTAAGAGGTCTGGCTATGCTGAATCTGTCATGTATGGGAGACCACCTGGAGAGACCCTATGAGGATAGAGATGACTGAGAATTCCAAAGGTGACTGAGAATTCCAAAGGACTCATGTCCCAGATCTTTGAGTTTTCTCAGCTCATATGAATAAAGAAGCTTTCAAGATGGCTTCAGTTGTCACCTGTCCTCAAGTACATGAGAAACTCAAGCAAGAAATGCCTAGCTTAGTTCAGATATCCACAACAGCCATGATCAATAATAAGAAACTATTATTGTTACTTATGCCCCTAGATTTGGGGTATATTATTACATGGAAATAGATAATTAAAACAAGGGAAAAGCAATAGGTTGGTCTGACTGAAGAAAAGATTTTATCATGACCACATAAGGACCTGAATGAATTCAAATTAGACAGTAGAATAAGTTGGGTCTCAGGGGACCTAGAATTTTTGATGGAAAAATTCAGTTTTTTTCTTTTTGACAGAAGTAAACTATTGGCATCTTAAAAGATGATTCTGGTAGAGTCACATAGATCACAACTTGGAAACAGGAGAACCATTGCCCAACAAAAATTCTAAAAGAGGGAAAGGGTAGAAATGAAGATAAAGAGACTGATTTTGAATTCAGACAGTTCCAGTTTGACTTCTGGCAGATCACATGCTCCTGCCTAGTCTTATTTTCTTTCGCTACCCTTTCTATCTCCATGTGATGGGGACAAAGAGATGCAATTGATGGATACATGAAGTTAAAGGAATAATTTACAAAATGGGCCTATTGAGCTGACCCCCACACTTTCTTTTCCAAGAAACAGTTTACTTGAAGACCTTCCTGACTTAAGTGAACAGGATATGTCACATTCCTCAACAAACTACCTATTATCTACAGAAGAAATGAAGGCCTGAAATAATATCAGTAAGAGAAATGCAAGTTACCCTGAAGGGTGACCCTTTTGCAACCCTGGTCATAGATCAGATCCCAAAACTCGGGGAGATAAAGACTATTCCTCTTAATCATAAAATCTGTAAGAATGTGTGGTTAAGAATCCAAATAGAACCCATCAGCATAAACCAGGTGACTAGAGTTGTCATGGCAGTAAAGACCTGAAAGTCTGATATCATCCAGCTGTCAGTCAAGACTGAAGAGGTAGACCTGGACAGGACTCTCTGGAAACTTCTCTTGGATACCCAATGAAACCGAAGTTCAGGACAGGCACACTATCCTTCTCCACTCTGAAGGGAACTACTCTCCATAGAGAGTATCCCCTCCCACCTTCCCTATCCCTTCAACAAACGAATGACTATTTCTCTGAGTGACATATATGAAATCTTTCTGACTTGATCACAAGAATTGGGGTTTGAAGGGCAGGTCTTTGTACTGCCTCAGTTTGCCAGGAGGCTTCAGCTCTGTAACATACAGTATTTTACACTTCCCGGGCACATGGTAGGACTTGGCAGATATTTGTTGGCAAGAGAGAAACTGTAGTTTAATAAAAATACTTTTGATTAAAGGAGGAAGAATTTGGTTCTATTTCTGGCTTCAGAAGTTACTGATCATATAAAAATTAAGTACACTCCTTGGGACCAATTTGCTTTTACTGAAATTGCAATAATATTATTAGGTTCCTGAGCTTATTGCAAGCCTCTCATTTCATGTTTAAACCACTCCCTAGACAATTTTATCAATACTCATGGCTTCTGTTATCTCATAGATGCAGAACCTTCTAAACATAACCCCGATCTGTCCCCAAAATACTGACCGACAGATCATCTAATATCATCTCCATCTGATAGCTATGGATAACTCAGAATCAGCATGTGATAAAATGTAATTGGCACTTCCTTGTTCCAGTCTTCCTCTGGCCTCCTACTTTCCATAAATAGTTTCTAAAATGTTCTTTCTAAGGAGCCATGACCTAATCAAAAGATATAAACTTTAATGACAAAACTGGCCAAAGTAAGAGACTAACAGGAATAAAATGTTTGATTTGAGAAACTGTCTGATAGCATGGACATTTCCTACAATCACAACCAACTCTCTCTTCCAAAAAGAATTTGGCTTGCCCACATTACCTCATGTGCCCTTCATTTCTCATTTATTAAATGTGATTGAATTAATAAGCAGAAATCCCACTGCAAATTGCTGTACCTGAATCAGCTGCATCCCCAAATTAACAATATCAAAAACATTAATATCTGATCAGGATGCTCCCAAATACTGTAGATTGTATCCATCAGTGTTTGTGATCAAAAATGTATTTCTATTATCTCCAGAACATTGCTTAATTTCTTTTATTTAGAAAACATAGAATATCTCTGGTGGCATCTGATTATGGGTTTTCTAGGCTCACAGCATGAGAATTCAAATCATATCTACCAGATAGGATTTAGAAGAATAATAATTTGGATTTATGTCTGAAAATAACTGGATGACAAAAGATGGTTAGTCCATCTTTTTGCACCACAGCATATATAGACCCTCAACAAAACATAAAAAGGTAAAGCTAGTGTCGTTTTCCTTTGTTAAAGATGACCTAATTATGTGAAAAAGGACACTGGGTCTTGCCACCCTCCTTTGGACCTGACTCACACAGTGGTATCTCTTATCAGGGAAAACACTTAGCTACATTTCAAATCAATCTCTATTAAGATAACAGCTGAGATAAGAAGTTCCCTTTGAGTCAGAATAATTAACTTTTAGTTAGTGTTGATTTGATGCATTTTTTTAAGTAACAAGGAAGGAGAGGAACACTGTAATTTCTTATTTCAGAAGCTGTCTTGAAGTCAGTGGGGTGGAGAGTTTTGAAGAGCTTCTTAGCTCTTTTCCTTAGTGGCTTTGATTTTTCCTAAGAAGCCTGAGCTGATTCACATTTGGCAAGTGGGGCGGTAGTTGGGGACAGCCCAGGTTTGTGGATGGTAATGAGAAAGTTTAGAACACAAGCCAAGCTCTATTCTGCACTATAGGGGCAGGCTTAGAGCTACCAAAGACGTGACTGTTTTCTGTGAGCTCAAACCTGCTTCTTTCTTTTTTTTTTTTTTTTAGTTGTCAATGTGCAGGTTTGATTGACACTGCATCTGGAGGAATAAGTCATTGATGCATGATCATGCCAGTCACTGATACACCCTACACTTGCTGTAAGTGAAACTAGTGTTCACTCAAAACTCTTAAGAAATCCATCCTGTAGAAACTGGTTATAAGGAGTCCCAGATCATAACAAAAATATGGCAAAATTTCTTCTAGAGGTAGGGAAAACTGATGCATATGCACTACAAGAATGTACTTAAATGTAATGAGGGTCAAATGCTTAGCAAAAAAAAATGCCATTTAATAACTACCTGTAGAAAGTTTTATTTAATCCATAGAACTAACCATAAGCCATAGTTCACCCCATTATAAGTAGTCAGAATGCTAAGATGTTATTTTAGCTCTCTAAAAGCATAGCATTTCTTGACTACCAGAAAGAGAAACTTGAGGAAGTAAACATAGGGCATCTTAAAATGGTAGAAATTGGAAGAGAAACAATGGATTACAGATCCGGCTATGCCAGAATCCTTGTTTTATATTAGTTCCCCTTCAATAAAAATTTGAAACTTGAAAAAATAGTCTTTGCACGCACTAATGAAGAACAAAATTTAGCAAATCTGTAGACTCTTTGACCTTTGTAGAAAGAAAATGGCATTGTGTGTTTTATAGGTTTTATCCTTGGGTTCCTTTCCATACTACAATGTACAGTGGCTAAAACCCATATAGAAAATTGGATGCTTGTTGGTTTTACGCATTTGGAGGGACAGTGACTAAAGCTGACAAAGTAGCTGGAAATGAGAAAATGATCATGAAAAGTGGAAAGGCACAGTGAGGTGTCCCCAAGCTTTGCCTCTGAAATCCCCTCACACTCGTTGCAGATACTTGAATTTCACATGCCTCCAAAGAACCCAAAAGAGAGCAACAACTGCATAACTGAAAATCTAAGTCAAAATTTCTTCTATTCTCCATCACAGTGGGAAATAAAGAGAGTTTGGAGTTTGAATCCTACCAGGCTAAACAAGTATGGTAGTCACCTTGGGCTTCCCATGAAATCCCAGAAGAGCTAACCCATCAAAGAGAAGGTGAGGAGCAGGGGTTAAGGATCTTCATGAAACAAATGGCAAATCTAAAGGATACAAAATCTAACAAAGTATACCCCAAACAAGGAACAATTTCTACTACGTGATTAGCCAATAATTTAATTACTTATTAGAATAAATGTTATTTGGAGAAAGGCACCTGAAACCAGTCTTCAATGTAGTATATTTAAAATGCTTAGCATTTAATCAAAATTTATCAAGTATATAAAGAAATAAGACAAATTAAGCTAAGATTAAGGGATAAAAGCACACAACAGAAAAAGTGTTAGTGTTTCATAAGTGTTAAATTGATAAAAAAGAGTGATTTCAAGGTGACAAACCATAGGTTAATTATTAATAATGAAAATAAAATATAAGATTTCAAATAAAAGATATGAATTGGAAAATATACAGATGGTCTTAATAGCCAGCTGGAGAAGGGAAAGATAATGGAGTCAAGAATAATGAAAAATAGAGTAATGGAAATTATCCAAATTGAAAAAAAAGGGGATAAAAAGGATGAATGAGACCTTAGAAACCTGAGACACAATAGCCAATGTTTAGGCAGGTGGATTACAGGATTTCTAATAAGGGAGTTAATAAAAGAAGTGGATTATTTATTTGTAGCTCTGATGATTGTTGCTAATATTGACAGGACACTCCCCATGTTCTAAGCATTATGAGCTCTTACACAGTTTGTCACATTTTCTCAATTTCATGATGTAGGCATTGGTGAACACAACTTTATAGATACATAAAAAGTGACTCACAGAATTTGCTTTCCTAAGTAATCACAGTAAGAGAAACCTAAGAATATGGCTTTCCTAAATAACCACAGTGACACATACCCTCAGTCTTCGTGATGCCTGCGCAAAATCTCCAAACCCACTCTACCTTTCATTGTTAAGTGAGAGCTCTATTACCTTTTCCAGGTATTCTGAATCTACTACAACTCTGTTTCCATAGGGATGCTAATCCTCATCCTTTATTTACAAAGGAGAAAGTGTTCCAGGAGCTATCATGACATAGCAACATTTTGCAGACTGAAAAAAACCAAACAGTCATGTAATATTTTTCAAGTGGTTAATAAATGCTGATGGGAACACCTTTTACTGACTTATTGGAAATTAGCATGCAACTTGACCAGTGACATCTGGAGTCAACTCTTTTCTTCTTGAAAGATCAATTACACACATCTCCATCCAGGTTCATTTTCAGTGTAGTTTGAAGTTTACATGGGAGAGTATTTAAACTATAGTTTGGCCAACATGTTAAATCAGAGTTTTACCATCCCAATTCCCCACACACATACCAGAGAGCCAATTAGTAAACATTTGCCAGCATTCCATTGATATTTATCAAGCTACCACTGAACCCTAATTTGATGACTTAACATAAGATTTTATTTCTTAATGAATACACATGATTAAAAAATGAATCAAGAGAAAATTTTATATTCATATGCATCATGAACCTAGAGCATGTGATAGCATCAATTCATTTTCTCTCTGTATCTGGGCTCCAATTTATTTTCTCTGAATTAGCCCAATTCTCAGACAGGTTTTCCCCTTGAGATGAAAGAATTTGCAGGATGAAAGGCATGCCCACTCTTGATCTTCCCAATCACATTCTAAAAATTAGTTTATTTCCTATGCATCTGATTCTGTGGCCAAGTTACAACATTTCCTCTGGAGTTTGGAGGTAGTATCAGCTCCATCCAAAACACAACCTGAGAGTAGAGAGCTCTATGACCTTTCCTCAGAGGGAAACAGGGTTAATTTTAGTAATGGAGGGATTCCGAGTTGCATGGCTACCATAATACCAGATGCTCATCAATTCAGCATGGCCATGAATATTCAGGCCAAACTATAGCATGAAATACTGTTTATCCACCAACATATGGACTTGTGCTGATAATGGTTTTCCAAGATTCTGGGGACTTTTGGCCTTGCTACTACATGCGTTCTTCTAGACTCACAGATTGCCTCTTTCACAAAATGAACATTTTTTTTGCCACTAAATTATTTGGCTAGGTTCTCAACCAAATTCTTTAGTGTCAAATCTTGTCCACCTGGCATCTTAGACACTCTCTGTGCCACCTAACACACAGTTCTAGAGTAGCATGAACAAATGACAATGACCTGGTTAAAAGAAAAATAAAGGAAAGGGTAAAACATTATTATTTTTTTAATGTTACAAAGAGCATAAAAAGAAAAAAAACTGAACAGGAGTTTAATCTTCTGTGGGTTTTCAAGTGATCTGGTGTTTAGCATGAGAAATATTAAATGCAATCTGAAACTTTGAGAAAGAATGTGTTTTTATGTTTTCGTCTTATTTAAAATGAACAAGGCTGCCAGTTCTCATTTCAGCAACTATATTTTATAAAGCTATGCTTTGCAGGTTGATCCTGCTGCACACATGGATTACTGGAGAGGTACAGCTCAGCTTTCCAGAGCGGGAGAGCATCCCCTTGAGATGCAGCTAAAGAGACAAGCAGAGACAGGTAAATCTCTGGCTTTCAACTTATTTTCCTCATCTTCACTTTTCCCTGCTCTTTGAAGAGGGTTACATTGCCATCACACATGCCTCATTCTGTCTTGGATGTGGTTTTCATCTTCTTTTGCCCAAGACACAGCTGGTTCACATATTTCCACATCAAGAAGGGACTCCTTTGGTTCTATGCCTGGAGAAATTTCACTGTTACAGAAAGACTGGTTAGTTCTGTATGTCGGATTAAGAGATCATCTTTCCAGAGAGTGTACCAATGCAGTTTAAAATGTTCTATCTCAGACCTTGTTATGAAGACTTTTGGAAGTCCACATATGAATTTGTATAGTCTTTTTACTTATTTACTTACTTATTTACTTATTTCAGTGCTGGGGATTGAACCCAGTGTCTGCTAGGCAGTCATGCTACTACTGAGCTACATCCCCAGCCCTGAATTTGTATGGTCTTTATCTTCAATCTACCCTTTTGACTCATTACCCTAAACCCTGCATTTATTACCATCCCATATTTATTTGTAATTTTCCCCTTTACCACCAAAATATCTCTTTTCTTTTTTAATCTACCCATCTAAATGGGAACCACATTTTAAAAGCTTCTTGATATCATATAATATACCAAACTTGTCCCATCTCTGCTTACTTGGTCCACAACTGTGACACTATAAGCCATTTTATTTATTTATTTATTTTTATTAGCATAAGCCATTTTAATAATATTCATGGAATTTTTTGTTTTCTTATCTATTTCCCATGATTATTACTAACCAATATAGTATCCAAAGCAATCTACATACTCCTTACATCTGGGAACACTACTGTGCATTCCTTGTATACTTAAGGTTACAGTGCTATTTGTTGCTATTATGAACTTAATTCTCTCCTCAATTTTACAACAACTCCATAGACTGTCACATTTTTCCAGACACTGATTTCTTAATTCTTAATTTTCCAACTTAAGTGTATTTCAATGTTGTCTAGATTGTTGGGGGGTGGGCAGGGGATAAATGTGTGTGTGTGTGTGTGTGTGTGTGTGTGTGTGTATATATATATATATATATATATATATATATATATATATATATATATATATTCCTCCCCCCCATCCATTCATAAGGCTTCTATTTATATAGGTATACACACACACACACACACACACACACACACACACACACACAAATGCTTGGTGGCCTGAGAAAAATCAAAATTAAAAATTTGAACTATAGTTTCTACTAAATGCATACTGCTTTTGTAACCATCATAAAGGTGAAATTAAGTCAAATTATTGGTTATCAGCAATTATTTATTTGTAAGTACATGCCAATACTGAGTATTTCATAGGACTAATCTACATTCCAAGTTTTAAAAAATGCATGCAAAGATGGGCTGGGGTTGTAGCACAGAGCTAGAGCACTTACCAGAATTCGTGAGGAACTGGGTTTGATCTTTAGAACCACATAAAAAATAAATAAAGGTATTGTGTTCATCTACAACTAAAAAAAATTTAAAAAATGCACACAAGAGAGGCAAGGTAAAATTAAATGCATTCAATATCTAGACAGGTAATTTGGAACATAATTTGGTGTCCGTGTGGGTAGGCAACATGTAGCTCCAGTTTTGTTATTCTTTGGGAATGAAGATATAAATTGTAAGATCCTTCAATGTTTCCCCCTCCCCGGAGAAGTATGTGAAATCTTTCACTCCTAAATATCAGTGCAAAAAATGTATATAATAAATAGAAAAACAAGTTTGCTTGCTGCTAGCCTGAGTTCTATGCTTTATATAATGTAGTTCTATTTAAATAGGTAGCCTTTGTATTAATAGATAAGATGAGACCACTTAGTCCTCCAGGGTCTCTGATATCTTACCCCTAAAATGGATCTAAGATTATACCTTATGATTTTTTAATTCATTCAATCCTACCAAGTTCTAAATCTCTGGATTCTCATATGAAATATCATAGTATTTTTATTTGTTCTTTTTTAAAAAAATTCAAAAACTACTTATTGAGCTAGTCTTGAGCTAGATGTTAAGGATAAGAAGAAAATGAAACAGATGACTCTTATGAGTCTTTCATCTAGTGAAATAAATGATAGTACATCTCAACTAAAATGAAAAATCAAAGTCTTGATTTTGAGCAATTTATAGTATGATTAAGGACATGAAAACCACATAGATAGGAAAAAGACCTGAGATTCTTTTTCAAAAGCTCACAGACATGAACATATTGCCCATTAGAGGAAGGAGTAATTGGAATAAGACATTATTATTTTTTTTAATGAAAGAAAAGTCTTTAAACCATTAAAATGGGGCCATTGTCAGAGAACTATGAGGATCAGGCAGCCTGAACTCCAGCAGTGGGAAAGCATTTGGCTAAATTTAGTAAACACAAAGTTGGGACATTGGGACCAAGGCTTTGTCAGAATGCATCAGTCATCTGAGAGAAAAGATGTAAGACGATAAGTCTTTTCATATTCTGTAGGTTTTTCAAATGGGAAAATGGGTTACATTTGTTCCTATTGCCCCAAGTTGTAGAATTAGCTTTAATAAATAGAAGATTCTGAGGATAGCTTTCGGGTGTGTAGAAGCAAGTGAGTCTCCCATCTGTCGCACGTGGACAGGTCAGTTCCAAGAGACAGTTTCTCTCACAGAAGATACTAGAGGAGAAGACGGAGAAAGAATAGTGGGGCTAGGAAGAGAGGATCTGAGCATTAGAAGGTGAGGTGGATGGTGTGCTGGTCCATAAGTCTTACTGCTCATCAGAACCACCTGGGAAGATTTTTAAACATGAAAACATGAAAAGAGTCTGATTCACTTAGTCTAGGGGGAGCCAGAGAACTTCTGTTTGGGGCAAGTAATTCCCAGTTATTCTGTTGCAGCCATCTGCCAGTGAAACCACTGGACTTCGTTCTGCAGAGTGCCCCTTTCATGATAAGGATTCTCTAAAATGGCTTTTAAAGCAGTCACCTGGTTTTGATCATGCATATTGTGTGATCAGCTGTGCTGTTTGCATTTTGTTCTTTACCTTTTTTAAAGCTTCTCTCTTCCATGGGGCTGGTTCTCATATAGATGAATAAAATGATGCTTTGTGAGGTTCTATAACAATGGAGTCAAAACACCACTATCCATAGTGCTCAGTCTGTGTTTCTTTGTGCTTATGGAGAGTTGTTCCTGGAATCAGGAGGTATAGGAAAGCAGAAAGGAGGTGTCCCCAGGAATGTGGCAATAACTGAGCTAGTCTTGTGATCCTTCGATCAAGTAAAGTCTTCTACTACAAATATCAATTAATTACATTTCCCAACAAACCACTGGGTACTAATGTGCCTTTTATTATATATGGATAAAAATAATTCAAGAGATGGAGATAATGGGGAAGATAAAGTAAAATGGAAAAGCTTGAGGGGAAAACACTTTTCAGATGGAATGATATTTATCTGATTAATGTATTGACTTCCTCCTCATATTTAATGAATAACTGCATTTAGAGCCACACAGAACTTTCTCAAAAGGAACTGTTGAAGCAAGAGAATGTAGCAACTATGTAAAGCAAACCCAATAATGCAAACATACAATCAGTGTAACTGGTTCCAGAGAAAAGGCCAAGCCTGTGGTGTTGAAAAATTCAATTCCTGATTCCCCCTCAGCCACTGAAAGGCAGTGTGGGCACTCTGTAATGATCTTGCAACTCTATTCAACTTTTTAGTTTATTTTACCCTCCAGGATAGGACAATAGAAATAACAAAGTCAATGTTTTCCCATGCAAAGAAGACCACATTTTTCTAAATTAAAATGATCTCTGTGTAAGCAAAGGTGGGTCGAGTCTGGAGTTTTCTTTCTTAATTAACAAATCATGGGCCTCTGTTACTTCCAGTTTTATTTTAATCAAAGAGAGGCCTGCAGATGATATCAGCAAGGCCAGTGAGGCATGCATTACATTACCAGAATCAGAAACAGCTAGAAGGAGAGCCAGTTATTACCACATGTTTGTATGTGAGCTCACATAGAGATGTTGATAAAGATCTAGATACTCAGAGCATATGAAATAGCACTGTCAGTGTATTTCTTGATTTTAAAATAATACTATTCATCCTAGTGGTAAAGAACTTTCCAGAAATAATAATGGGGACCTTATATTGTATAACATTTTCTGCCCACTCAGGTGTTTTATGTTCTTCTGCAAAAACACTAAAGTCAGTCAGATGGCCTCTGAGATACATACAGTAGAGTCCTTATCTCTCTACCTATGAAAAGCTATCTGCAAGCTATCAGAAGAGAATAACTGAAAATATTGTCAGTAAAAATAATCTGAATGTGTAGAAATTAGTTAGATGGAAGAACTAGAAAAAATCTCTTTATAATGGGACAGTAGGAGTAGATATCTATGAAACTTGCCTCAGAGACAAGGTTTACACTTTTAACCACGCCAACAACAGCACATACTCAGTAAATGTCTGTTGAACTCATGGATTTGGCATTTGATTGGTCACAGAAGTTAAAATGATTACTGGATATAGAATCTTCATCGGGGTGCGCTACCTGCTTTTGTAAATAAAGTTTTGTTGAAATACAGCCTATCCTCTTGGTTTGCATTTGGCCAATGGCTGCTTTCCTGCTAAGATGGCAAGGACTGAGACCAGATGACCTTCAAGCTCATAACCTGGAATACTTTCTCATTGAACCCTTATAAAATGCTCACCGGTTGGACATGCTACATGAATGGAATGGTACTGGTACAAACAGAAGAGAAGGTATAGTTTAGGATATAGGTAGAAGGCAGCAGTTTGATTTGACAAGTTAGTTTGTAAATGGCTATTATTGCTATAAGAAAAAATAAATAAAAGAAATAAGAAAATTATAAATTGTATGCTATTAGTATTACATTAAAAACAAATTTCCAGGGAGCTGGAGTCATGGCTCGGTGGTGGAAAACTTGCATGGCATATGTGAGGCCGTGGGCTTGATCCTCAGCACTGCTTATAAATAAAGAAAAGATCCATTGACAACTTAAAAATTTAAAATTACATTTTTAGGCAGTATGGATTTGGTTTTTATACTAGACTTATTTTGGAGGGGATTACTGGGGATTGAATTCAGGGACACTCAACCATTGGGCTACATTCCACATTCCATTTTGTATTTCATTAAGAGAAAGGGTCTCACTGAGTTGCTTAGCACTTCGCTGTTGCTAAGGCTAGATTTGAACTTGTGATCCTCCTGTTTCAGTCTCCTGAGCAGCTGGGAGTTCAGGTATGTGCCACAGTGCCCAGCTATACTATACTGGACTTTTTAGTAGATTTTAATGTCAAAATCCTAACATCAGATCTCTGATGAACTAAAGAAAGCTGATAAAATTTCATTGTCTGGGTTTTGTTTATTTGTTTGTTTTCCCTAGGAATAAACATGGTGATCCAGGCCTGGTGGTATACTCCTATAATTCCAACAATTTGGGAGGCTGAGAGAGGAGGATCTCAAATTTGAGGTCAGCATGGGCAACTTAGTGAGACCCTACCTAAAAATAAAAAATCAAAAAGGATTGGGGATGTAGCTTGGTGGTAGAGTGTCCCTGGCTTCAATCCCTAGTACTGAGGAAAGAAAGAAAGAAAGAAAGAAAGAAAGAAAGAAAGAAAGAAAGAAAGAAAGAAAGAAAGAAAGAAAGAAAGGAGGGAGGGAGGGAGGGAGGGAGGGAAGGAAGGAAGGAAGGAAGGAAGGAAGGAAGGAAGGAAGGAAGGAAGGAAGGAAGAAAGGAATGAGAAAAAAGAAATATGGTATTCTATCACTAAGCATGTCATTTTTTTTTTTTGGTACCTGGGAGTAAACCCAGAGGTGCTTAATTTCTAAGCCACATCCCTAGTCCTTTTTTATATTTTCTTTAGAGACAGGGTCTCACTCAGTTGCTTAGGGCCTCACTATGTTGCTGAGGCTGGCTTTGAACTCATGATCCTTCTGCCTCAGCCTCCTGAGCTGTTGGGATTACAGGCATGTGCCAATGTGCCTGGTTGTCAAATAATTTTTGAGAATGAAACCTATTTTGAACTTGATATTTGATAATTCAATTTATTGTTCAAAACTGAATGCTATGAATTACTAGTAGTCACTCTCACATTAGTAAAGAACAAAATTTCTGTGTTCAAAGACAATGTTATAATCATACCAATTCCAAAATCCTTCAATCTGATTATTTGTTCTCTAGAGCCAAGTCTGGAATCAGTACAGTATACATCAGGTTTCAACATGATATAGGGAAATCAGATTAGGCAATTCATGGGTGAACACTTCGTGCATAGTATTATTAAGCAAGGTACAAAATGATGAAAGGGAAGAAACAGAATATTAAGTAATGGCAACATAAGAGTAATAACTACAGAAAGCAACTATCAAAATAAATCTGGTGGAACAAAAAGATGAGGATAGAATTAATTAATCACAATCTTCACTTTTTTAGGAGTCATCCTGTAGAGATGGAACTGAGACCAGTGAGGTAGCATCACCATCTGGTTGCAGCTGTTATCAAAAGAGCTTGGCCAGGTGCGGTGGCACATGCCTACAATCCCAGCAGCTCAGGAGGCTGAGACAGGAGGACTGTGAGTTCCATGTCAGTCTCAGCAACAGCGAGGCACTTATCAACTCAGTGAGACTCTGTGTCTAAATAAATACAAAATAAGGCTGTGGATGTGACTCAGTGGTTGTGTGCCCCTGAGTTCAATCGCTGGTACTCCCCCCAAACCACCCCCCCAAAAAAAGAAAGAAATTGGAGAGTTAGGGATATAGCTCGGTGGCAATGTGTTTGCCTAGCATACCTGAAGCCCTAGGTGTGATCTCCAGCATCACACACATGCACATGCTTGTGCACACGCTTGCATGCACACACACACATACACACATACACACACACACACACACACACACAAATACCAGAGCTTGGAGAAGGGACAGATCAGTACCAGGTTCAAGATCTCTCTGGAATAAGTATTGCTCAACTAGTCATCCTCAGGGGCTCACAAGATGGGTCCCTTCCTATGCATCTGGTGCAGATTTCCTTTTGGAGGGTGAGGCTGAAAAAGGTAGCAGATACCAAAAGCATCCCCTGGTGCCTCTAGAGCCTGCCTTCTATTGGTGGAATGTGAAAGGAAACTACCTGACAGAAAAGAAAAATATTTTCCTATTCAGCCCCAACAACATAACAGAGTAAATAAAGGTAGATGATTAACAGATAGCAAAGCATACCAATTCCCAGTATGCATGGCCTTGAAAGTAGGCTTACTGTCACATTTGGCCATATTTTATATACAATTTAGGAAGAATATATAAATTCAAGCTCAAGGAAAAGAAGGAAGGAATCAATGGGGTATAGTTGTTCGTAGAAGAGGTGTGAGAATAACAATAGAGTGTGTATTTATATTTAGTATAAATGGACATAATATATGTGTCACTAATGGTCTGAGTCCTCTCTGATCCCAGTTAGGGGAAACCGGGTGTGTATGGGTGTGTGAAGGAAGCCAGGTGTTCTGTATATGTGCTTCCTCATTTGCACCACTCTCACAGTATTTGTGCTTAAACCAGGAGTGAAACATGGGCACACATGTGCCCCAAATTAACTCCTACCAGTTGTTTTGTAATTAAATCACCTTATTAAGTATAAGCCAAAGCAATGCGACAAATCATCACATAGAAAGAAATCAAAAACACGGTACATTAAATATGAGCTAGTGAGAGCTTATTGAAATTAATTTGTAAGAGGTCTTCCTTTTCTAAATGGTTTATCTTTCATAATAAAATAGTTTATGGGCACCAAGGTGCAGGAATCCATTTGCCTGTGCAGTAATAAAAGGGTAGGGCAATTTGTAAAGTTCATGTTATACCTCACTGTTCTCTCTGGATAGTACAAAAAAATATCCCAGAGATGGGAAAATAGTATGCCCTTCACAGGAAATGAAAGAAATCAAAAGTGTATTGTGAAATCATTAAATCTTATATATAAACCATGTTCTCTGGAATAAAGGCAAATAGGGAAATGGATTTAACTGAAAAAGGTTTTAAGAGAGAGACATAGGAAGGCAATCAAAGGGCTAGATTTTGAGAGACAATCTGGAAATTGGCAGGCAGGAATTGTGTACTTCTCTCAAGCCTCTGTGTCTACAAATAATGGCATCACTAATTGTCAGATAATCCAGAGCAATCGGGGGAAGAGCCACAGAAATAATTTGGAATCAAAAGCAAAGATTTACGAAAATGAGACATGTGCTGAAAAATCCTGCTAGTCAGGTTGGAACATGGCTGTCTTGTTAAAATTCAGGTCTTTATTGCATTCCTCAACTGATGAACAACATCAGAGGATTCAAATAAGAAATAAAAGACAGGGAGGAACAATCTTCTCTACAAATTGCAGGTCCTATCTTGAGGTTGAAGAGCTTATTCACATTATATCCCGACAGAGAGAGATAAAGGAACTCAATGCTGAATTGAGTTCCCTTCCTTAGGATACTTACAGTCTCATGAGTGCAAAGAGACTTATATAACGGGGGGCAGGGGGTTAAAGTTCCATATTATGTAATAGATGCTGTAACAAAAGCATATCCAGGGTTTAATGGGAACCCGCTGGAGGAGTGAGACTGAGATAGCAGAATTCCCTTTCAAAATGGGTCCTCAAGGACGCATAAGTCTTGAAATATGGACAAGGCCTTAGAAGTAGGAAAATGAAGTAATGTCAATATTAATATCAATACTTCACCTTCTAGAGTGCTTATTTGTGTGAGTAACTATGCCAGTATTCTTGCATGCATTACATTCAACCCTATGTGGTTGTCATTGTTATTTTCAGTTTACCGATAAGAAAAGAGCAGGTCAGCATGATCAAGTGGGAACTCAATATTCAGGAACATTTATTGAATTCTAACATTCATGCACTTGAGTGCAAGGCCCCTGCCTCTCCCCTGACAAGGGAGGGCAGAGCACTAGAGGCAAATGGAAGCACCTGTGCACAAATCGAGAGCTAAGAATTCTTAGCTGAGTAGGAAAATGAGAATACACTGGTGAGGCACGAAGGGGTCATATTAGAAGACAATTCAAATGCCATAGTAAAGTGTCTGGGTTCTCAAGTGGAAAGCAAATGAAGATCACTGAGTGACAGTGAACTAGAAGTACTCCATAGTCAGGTTTGCATTTTATTGAACTTTCTCCAGTGGAATTGTGAATAAGTGTATGAGAGACAGATGAGACCAGGGATAGAGTTCAAAGTCTAAAGGAGCCTCAAGTAAGGAAATGGCAGTAGAATGCAGAAGTGAATCAAGAGTTCAAAGCCATTCAACCATAGACTTGTAGGACTTGTTGAAGAATTGTGCAATGAAAGTATGAAATAGGAGTTTCAAATGCTTCCTCAGTATCGCCATTAGATGACAGTATATATAATGCATGTATCTTTGTATGGAATATAAAGAATCAGGACAGTTTGTGGAGGAAATACCAAGTTAAATTATTTGTTAATGTGGAATTAGAGGGGTTTTTAGGTCATCTATGTGATTATATGCACAGGAATATATGGGTCTAGGATTCAGCTGAGAGGTGACCCAGAATACGCTAAGACACACCTATTTTACAAACAACAACCACAAAAACCTTTAAATGTTTCATTTATCTTTGAAATTTGCTTTAGAATTTCAGAGAAAAAAATAAGAATAAACTATCTAAAATTATTTCAGGAACGTTAAATAGATGTTCAATTAAATGAGAGTTTGTTCTTTATGTTTCATCATCCATATAGATGTTTATGTATAATATAGTCCTATATTTTTGTAGTTATATTCAGATAGAACAAAAATACCACTGTTCAAAAGGGAGCTTTCCTCTGGAATATGTATCTCACATCACTTAACAAGGGTGATAACTATGCAGACCCTTGGAAGAGGCAGGTCCCAGGCTTAGCCCCATTCCACACACGCCAATCATCATAGTTCACAAAAAGAGACCCTTTTGTTCTCTATTTTTTCACCATGATTTTTTAGTCTGCTTTACTTGTTTTGAAAGCTCAGGATGTTTTTCTTTATTCTAATGAGTATCATCTTACTTTTTAAAGAACAAATATGCTAAATAAACTCTCATCACAATAGCCATAAAGATTCTATTCAGCAAGCTCAGTCTACAGCCCCTTCAACACCCTTATTTTTTAAGGGATCATCATAAAAGATGTTAGGTTCACCACACTGGGCTTTCCTGTCCAGGAGCCCATGGAAGCAAGGCGATGGGTGTAGCCCCTGAAGAGCTCTCATGTACTTTGTTTTATATCCATTTGGACACATCTGGCTCATTGGATAGAAAAAATGTTTCAGTAAAAAATTTTCAGACTAAAGTCTTTCTACCAGCCATCTATTATGTATTTGAACTGAACTGGACGTTAAGTATCACTGACGTTCTGTAGGACCTGTGCTATTCTCAGGCACTAGGCAGCCCAGGATTCACAGCTTTCTACCTCCACAGCAGGGGTTCCCATCTGAGGCAAGCTCTTATGGACCCCCCCCCCCGTAAGTCTGGTCAGCCATCTTGAATAAGGACATGGAGCGGACACTCTGCTCTCATGTCACCATCTCTCTGTTGGGCTCCCAAATGCTACTGCTCAATCCCCACATCCTCTTTCACAGTCCTAATGTCTGACTGACAGAATTCACAAAGATAAACAAAATATACCTGGTCTCTGCACCCAGGCCACTTCTTCTTCTTGGGTTCTGCTTATTCCCAAAAGGGAATCCACTTTCCCCTTTGGGTCCAAAAAGGAATGGAAACATCCCAGACACCAATCTTAAAGAAGTGCCTTTCAATAAACATGTGATCATGAATCAGAACACTTCCCTTTTACTCCACCCTTATCAGTGGGCACACTTATTTGATGAACATCCTCACTCTGCTATGGAAATCTAAACTTGAACAACCAGATCTAAATGTTTTTAAAGCCATTGCTCTTCAGTGGACAAAATGATTAAAAACACAGAAAACAAACAAGTATTGATGAGTGAATGGAGAAATTAGTAAAATTGTATGCTATTGTGAAAATGTAAAATAGCGAGTCCCCTTTGGGAAATAATTTAGATGTTCCTCAAATAGTAAAATACAGAGTACTATATGATCTAGCATTTCTTCCCCCAAGTATATGTACTCAAGAAAAAGGAAATCTAATATCCACACAAAAACCTGTATATGAATGTTTACAATAGCATTATTCATCTGTATGAGTGGATAAAGAAAATGTAGCATATCCATACAATAGAATATTATTTGGCAAATAAATAAATAAACCCTTATGACATGCTGATACATGCTACAATTTGGACAGACCTGGAAAACATTATGCTAAGTCAAAGATGCAATATCATTGCATTTATATGAAATGTCTAGAAGAGATAAATCTATAGACACAGAAATATATTACTGGGAAGTCCTGGGGGAAATGGAGAGATTTGGTCAATGGCCACGGAATGCAGCATTTTCTGCATTTAACTTCACAATTAAAATCTAATTGTGATGGATGCTCCATTGTGTGAATATACTAAAAGCTCTTGAGTTATTCACTTTAAAAGAGTGAATTGTAATATGTGTGAATTATGCCTTAATAAAGCTGTTCAAAAAATAAAGAAAACAAAAGGGAGTCTTTAAATTTTCAGAATATTCACTGCAGGTTTCCCTTGAATATTGAATTGCCCTAGTGAATTACACTGATAGATATAATGAAATTAAGTTTATAAAACCTATTACTCTAGGGTAAGGCAAGGCCCTGCAGTGTGAGAATTGAGTGGATTATATTGCCACCTGTGGTCCAGTGGGTCTCTCTCCTAAGAGAAATTCCATAAACCTGTCAGCCTTATTTTCCCCCACAGGACTTTGATGTGAGGCTAATGCGTAGCCCCAAAAAGTTTTCTTACAATTACCTCCCTGGAACTCAGCCTTCAATGTCTGCTGATCTTCCCTTAATGGCTTTTGACACAGGTGAAATTAGAGAACACAGAAAATTCAATCAAGGATGGCCCTGAGACCTAGTGGCCCTACCACCAACAGGGCTTTGTTGTCTGAGTGCCTTGTGATTTAATATATATATATATATATATATATATATATATATATATATATATGTATATATATATATATTGTTGCTGTAACGAAGAGTTAGTCCTTTCTCATCAAATTTGCAGAGTTTTATAATCAGACTATTAACCTTTAAGAAAGACTGTGTGGCTATGCTGGGGAGCCAAAGTGAGGAGACAGTTGGGAGATAAGGGGGGATCTCTTACAAGTTAAGTGTCACACTTAAATTACAGAGTGTTAAGCCTATGCAACTGAAAGTCCATCATTTTTTAACCTATAAGAATGAACAGATCTTTGTGTTTGTGTTCGAGAGGGAAGTTTGGCTTCAGTTAATACTGGGTTTTTAAATAGCAAATCTTGGCTTTAATGTCTTATTGGCAATACCTCCACTTACTTCCATACCGTGTTTATTTTGGGCTGCCAAGTGCCAATACAGAACATAAGGACCCTTGATGTTCCAGGAAACTCTGTCTTTATCACAGTTACAGATCAATCTGTGGACCCAGATCCACACTAACAATTGTAAGTAGACCATCCCTTCCCTAGAATCAAAGTTAATTTAACTCTGATTAAGGTTTGATCAGAGCCCACTGTGGCATCCACATGCCTGTAATCTCAGCTATTGGGAAGGTTGAGGCAGGATCACATCAGCCTCAGCAACTTAGAGAGGCCCTGTCTCAAAATGAAATAAAATGGGCTTAGGATGTAGCTCAGTTGTAAAGTACCCCTGCTTTCAACCCACAGTACCCCCCCACACACACACACAAAGTTTGGATTAGAAAAGAAAATACGTGCTTATGTCTATTTTCTATCAGATATTTATCCCCAGGTTTGCATTCATTGTCCTTACTCTCTAGTGCAAGACCACCAGTGCACACTGCACTCACATCTCTGTGTGCAGGGAGAGGGAGGGTGTGTGTATGTGTATGTGCATGTGAAGAAGCCGGCAGAGGGCAGTTTGCCTAGTCCTGCATTTAGGAAAAATAAAATTATTAGAAGTATAATAATATAATTCATTGATTTTAGAGTCAAAAAATCTGAAATTCAAACTTAGTAGAGGGATGATATAGAAAAAGCACCTTATTCCTCTAATTCTGACTTTCCAAAGCTGAAAATGGCCACAAAGACTGAACCAATTATAGTCTCATGGTAAAGATGAAGAAATGGAATAAGGCATAGGAAATTGTTGTATATATAGGGCAGCCTTTGCTAATAATAATTCATGTGTTCTCTGGGTTCTACCTAGAGGGTTACTCTCTTCCCTGTAGGTGTGGTCTCCTACCTTTGGACTTATTTTCTATCTCTTTCCAGCTGTCTCAAGCCATAGAGTAATTATGGAAAGCTCTGAGTATCCCAAAGTGTGAATTGGGCTTTCACTTTCTGTTTTCTCTGAATTTTCAATGAGATTCAAGCAGCTGACCATCTCAGCTTCAACTCAAAAGCTCAATTACCTGAAATATGCACCCTTGAGCATTTGCAGCTGCCAATACAGGGAATTTGGGAAATTAGACTGGGAAATTAGATTGAAGTAGCTAAATGCTGCCAATTCCTATTTTCCAAGCTTCTAGAGACTAAGACCACCATTTAAAGGATTAATATGTAAATGATAAGCATATTGATTCTTCTGAAAGGCTTGTGCAATCATAAATAAATTTAAAGACCAGACTTTTCCATGTAAATAGCATTTGGTAGGCCTGGCTTCATGAAAACAAATCATAGTCTTGTCCCATCAAGACGGACAAAAGATGGCACTTGGTAAAGCACAGTAACCTATCTCACTCTCTAAAGTTTAGCTACTTTAATATATCTGTCCCTGTCCATAGCCCAAGGTAGAATGTGCTGCAAAGTTGCACCCTAATCCAGGATGGCTATTTCTGAACCAAACCTTAAGATGCAAATGCAGCTTCCTACTACAGATAGCATGGCATATCATAAAATCAGCTGGTGCTGTCTTTGTGACTCAGAGGCACATCTCCCAGATTTGTTCTCCTTCATTACCAGTAATGTTTCTTCCATAGATTATACAACTATTTCCATCAGCTATTTCTTCTTCCCACTATAACACTTTCCTATCACTGACCCCACTCCCACCACTAATCAAAATAATATCCTAGGAAAGATTTTTGGCATAATCCATTTATCTTTTACAGTAACCTTCAGTGACCTAGGTGAAATCATTGTGAAAACATAAGATTTTCATTATGGTGTCAACTCAGGTAGCAAGGGTCTGAGGCAATTCATTAAGAGAGATTCAGAAACAGCATCTAGGCTTAAAGTGGGGTTGTGATGGAGAGGAAAGGGTAGTGAGGATGATGTAATCACCAATTGCTAATGTATAGAATTTAGGTCACATTTGAAGCAGACTTCTAGATGTTCCTGTCTCTACTTGGGGAGAGTTAGGGCATAAGTCAGCATGCCTGCCTCAAATGGGACAAGATAAGGAGTTGTTTGCATGTAGCAAGACAAAAGAATGCTACTTGTAAAAAAGAGACCAGTCCTTAGTTTTGAAGTAAATTCAGAGTGCAAATTTTTCTCTCAAGTAGAAAATTTTATTTTGCACTTCTTTTCTATCATCTCATATACAGTTAACATCTATACAGATTGTAGTATAAGGAATCTCCATACCATTGTGAATTAGAGAGGGCAATGTATGACATTTAGAGTAGGAAATAGCATTCAGTGTGAGTCAACGCTTCTTAGGGCAATGTAGGCAGGTGGGTCTGAGACTCTCCTGCCTCAGTTGATTGATCACAAACATCTGCCTTGGGCATAAGAGTACAGGAGTAGAAAAGTTGACATCTTGCATTGGGGATTACTGCTTAGTAAGAAGAGTACCATAGAGTTCTACATCCAGTTCTGACAGATTGTCTGATCTTAGTCAAATCATGTTACCATTTGGGCTTTGACTGATTATAAAAGACTAGAAATACAAATGGATAGAAACATGAAATCTCTTCACTTTTTTTAGACTTTAATCTAAAAATATTTGGTCATAATTTCAGACTTTAAAAAGATGTATGATTTGTACAAATAATTTTCCCAAGCGCTCACCCAGATTCCCTAAATGTTAACAAGTTTCTCTGTCCTATGAACATGCCTAATGGGTTCTCTCACTCCCACTTCCTGTTTCTCTCCTCCCAACCTTCTTTCTGTATCCTATGTGTCTATCTATACATCTCTGTATACACACACACACACACACACACACACACACACACACACACACATTTTTAAACACTTAGAAATAAGTTGCAGGGGCTGGGGTTGTGGCTCAGAGGTACAGCACTTGCTTGGCATGTGTGAGGCACTGGGTTCCAATTTCAGCACCACATAAAAATAAAAATATTGTGTCCACATATAACTAAAAAATAAATATTAAAAAAATAAGTTGCAGATGTCATGCTCCAGTCATGTCAAAGGAAAGGATTTGTTGCACTCAACTGTCATTTATCTTTAATTGCCTGTAATTTATAAGACTTTTTAATTTTTTGCTTCCTGACTTTGTCATTTTTGAAGAGCGAAAGTTAGGTATTTTGCAGGCTCTGTCCATCTAAGTTGGGGATGTCTTATATTTTTTTAAAATTTTTTTGTCCTTGTAGATAGACTGCATGCCTTTATTTTATTTGTTTATTTTATGTGGTGCAGGGCCTCACTTGTGCTAGGCAAGGTCTCTACCACTGAGCCACAGAAAAGCTCTGTCTTATATTTTTAATGTCTAGATTGACATCATTGTTGACTGGAATCCTACATAAGATCTATTAAGTTCTATTCTGCTCTAGATTGTGTGCATGACATTTGTAGGCACATGATGTAGATTTGCTGCATTCCTGATGTTAACCATGATTACTTGGTTTTAATAATTTGTGCCTTCTTAATTAGTAACTTGCAAATAGATGTTTTGAAACTAGGCAATTATCCTCCTCCTACATGCTAATATTTCACCCATGAATCGCAGCACCTATTGACAATTCTTTCCTGTAACAATGATTATGGCAACTGCCAGTTGGTAATTTTCTAATTCCATTAGTCTTTTACAATTATGACTTTGATTTGAACTGTAAGAAGGAGTTCTCTTCTTATTTAAGGATTTATATCCATGTGGTCTCATGAATTATTATTTTATTAAGTGGATTAAAATCCTTTACTATCATTATTTACTTAGATGTGCTCAAATGATTCCAGATTTAGTAAGTGGTTCCTTGCAGACTTGGCATTCTGTGAGTACTTCTTTGCTTTATGGCACAGAATAATATTCTGGGCATATATTGTTTCTGTTCTATCTGTCTCCAAATTCTGCCACTTCTTCAAAATATTTTCATTCCTTTTAAGTGAAAAGTAAGGTTAGAAGCCAAAATCTAATTACTGGATGTGTTCATTGATAGGTTCTCTCAGTGGCCAGAGTTAGAAACCCTGGTTATGGTTTATACACTCATACTCCTACATTTATATTTATATGCATTTATCAATAGATCTATATTCATAGATGCACCTATACACATATATCTGTATACATACAATAAATGTAACTATGTACACACATACATATGAACATACATGAGAACCAGAAATATCCATCATAGCTATTGATCTACCTGACAATCTTAAGTTTTACTCCAAATTCCAGTCAAATACTAGAGGCATAGAGTCCTTTCACCTCTCCATATTTTAGCTTCCTTCTCTGACAATGGAAAACATAGCTCTTAATATCCACACTATATTTGCTTATTTGCCTAGACCTAGAATGCACAGAAAATGTTTTCTTTCTTTTGAAAATAATATTTATCATATATTTTCTTCATTTCTGTTAATATGTAATTGGGGTTTGTCTTTTTCTTTTTTAATTTATTTTTTACATATATGACATGGAATGTATTACATTCATTAATACCCATTTACAGCATAAATTTTCGTAACTCTGTATATAAAGTTTGTTCACACCAAATTATGCCAATATACATGTTCTTTTCATCATTATACAAAATATATGTAAGAAGATTTGGAGTTAGTGTCAGCATACCTTATATACAAATAGAGATATGAAAAATTTTGGTATATATGTGTATTAAGAATTGTAATGCAAAAAAGTACAGAAAATGGTTTTATGTTGCCAACCCATCATGCTAGTTTTATGTCAAACTTCTTAATATTTTATCCCATCACATCTAGACATAGAAAAAGAACTTAGCTATTATGATTTGCTGATATTAAATAGATAAGAAAATTGAGCAGCTGAGTCTCAACTGTCCCATGTCAAGATATATATATAAAAGACATATATATGTACACATAAATAGTCACATAGATGTTACAATTATACTAAGTGATATCTACTTATTATATATATTATATGTGTGTCATGCCTGGGTATGCAATTGTGACAATAATAAGACTTTCCTACGCTAATGAAATTATGATTTGGAAAATGTATTTTAAACTGTATATATTAATAAAAATGTTAATGAGTTATAATTTAACTTTTTGCACTTTTAGAGGTTACTTGAGGTGATTAGCCTTGTCAGAGAGGTTATTGTTAGAATATGTAAGGAAAGGAGCTGAAATGATCTGGAATTAAAGGCCAAGTCGGCACTACTTAGGAGCCATTTGAGGTGGAGGCAAAGAGTGGTCCAGAAAGAAGATACTGTTTCTGAAAGAGAATGGTGAGCATGAGGGGCCTGAGGAGATGTGCAGGTGGTCACACTGAGTGAAAGACAGAGTGGGAGGAGTGGTGGCCCTTAGAGGAACAACTTGGCTAATGGAGGTGGCATTCCCAGTTCAAAAATTTAAATTATCAATATAGGAAAAAGGGAAAGACAACCATACTTAGTTTTTTAAAGCATACAGTTTAGCAGGAAATTGGAGAATCGTCAAAGCAGGACAAATGTGCATTGAGTAGGCCAATTCAGAAGCTCTTGTAGTAGGCTGGTCTTTTACTATAAAAGTGTGGATGATTGAGAATCTTTAAATATTGAGAATTTAATTATTGAGTTCCCTGCATTAGGGGATGGAGATGAAAAGAGTTGGATAGACATGAGCAATATTCAAGAGAAAAATAGCTGATACGTGTAGATCTTTGGGGCATGGAGTGTAAAGGGTCTGTTTTAAGGATAGCACTCAAGTTTGTGGCTTGCAGAGAAAACAATGTATGGTGATTTTGGAGGGAGCCCATGTTTGGGGTAGACATTCAGGTATTTGGACTGAACATTTCAAGAACTTGTGAGACTTTTGGGCTGTCTTCTGGGAGAAATAGAAAGTGTGACTTATCAAGTGAGACCAGGAGTTATAGGAGAGGTCTGAGTCAGAAAGACAGGCCTGAGTGTGAGTCACCTGCAAAGGGGTGGCATTCAGAGATGTAGGTGGAAGTGAGATGGAAAAGAATAGAGAGAAGGAGGAAAGAGCAGCTCATCCTGAGGCATGAGGGATACCAGAGTTTAATAACTAGGTCGAGAGAAGTGAACTTGGCAAGTGAGAGAAGGAGAAAACAGAATAGTGTGAGTCATGGAAATTGGCTATAGATTTTTAAAAAATGGTGTCAAGTAGTTATAATGGATGAGAGGAGAAAACTAAAACTGTTAGTTCGGTTTAGTGACATGGAGCCCTTTCTTAACTTTAGTGAAATCTCTGGGAAAAGGTGGCCAGCATTGGAGTCAAAGGAGAGTGGGCCAGGCAGTAAGGAAGGGGTGAGGCGGTGAGGAGGCCTTCTGAGCAGGTTTGGCTACAAAGAAGAAAGAGGGATACTAGAAGTTGGAAAACATTTCAAAGAAAACATGGAAGTTTGTTCTGGGTTTGAGATTCTAAATCTTCTTCTTCTCCTTCTTCTCTTCCTTTAGATTCTGTGTTTCAGCAAACCAGACAGTTGCAAATATCAAGCTGTCACAGGACTAAGTTAAGAGAACCCATCTAGGTTCTCTAAACCCATCATCTCAGGGAGGAAGTGTCTAGGTTGCTGCTGGAAAGGTTCCCAAGCTGTGAAGATGACATTTAATGATCACTAAATGATCAATGTAAGGGTCTATATTGACCAAAGTGCAGTGCTGGAGAACATCTCAATATTAATAAATAATGTTCTTGCGAATACAGTCAGCATTCAAAAGTAACAAACCCACTACTTTATGTGGCCACTGACTGTGACATTTCTGTTTCCCTAAGTAATCTGTCTCATTAACTGAAGCTGTCTAATTACTTGTCCTTAGCTCACTTAATGCTACCACTTGGATAGACACAGACTGCCTGAAACATCTATATTTTTTATGATCTCCCAAGCCCTTCTTCTCTATGGCTCCTTTTGTTTTTATTGAGTGAGTTTTATGGTGGTAAAACGGTTGCAAACTGAAATTTGTCACTTTCTGGTTAGCAATAATTTAGCATCTAAGGAGAAAAACTGCTAGGTCATGGATAAGTGCAGTAGCTCAGGAGCTGATGTTCGAGACACAAATGGGTTGACTTAAAAGGGACTGATTGTGACTCAGACGTGGAAATTGGGCTGAGAAAGCACTCTGTACTGTGAATGTGAGAAGGAACAAAAAGGGAATGTGGACATCAGGCTGCTGGAAAATGTTAGAGCAGAGAGAAAGGAGCACACCCTGCTAATACTGTGAACAAAACACTTATCCAATGTTATCAGCCTTCCTGCTAAACACTGCTCAGAGGGCTTTGGAAGTGAAACTCATTTCACAATACCTTATGATTTGTGCAAACATTTTAATTTTTACAAACTTCAGTTTATGAATCTAAAGTCTAAATGAATAAGTTAAAAAACCAACTTCACACTGTGGAGATAGATTTTTTTAAACTTGGGTCCATGGATCAGCCTCTTAAACATGGAATCCATCATTCACCTAGTAACCAGGGTCCTTCACATTTAGTACCACCTCAAGAGAGAAATCAGATTATTTCCTCAGAGTTCCTTGTATCCATAATAAGGAGATTGAACGAGAGAAATGATCCAATTCCATTCAGGGTTAACAGTTTATTCTCTTCTTGTTAGAAACTTCTTCAGAGAGACTGCTTCGTAAGTCCCTACTAGGGAAAACCAAACCGAAATAGCCTTTCACAACTTAAAGCCAGGATACAAGGAAGACCAAAAAGATGAATGAAGGAATGGTCAAGGCCTGTGCGTACAGTACTGTTTTGCATGTTGTGGAATGTTGTGATATGTGAGGCTCACAGTAAGCAGTCTCTCTGACATCCCTGGATTGAGGACCCCCAAGGAAAGTATAATGCTCAGCTGTTATCAAAAGAATCTTTCCTTAATGTTTTCATTAGTTTTTTCAATGCTGTGGCTAAAGGACCCAACCAGCACAATTGCAGAGGAGGAACACTTTATTTTAGGGCTCATTCACAGTTTCAGAAGTCTTAGTCCATAGGCAGCCAGCTCCACCTCAGGGCTTGAGGTGAGGCTGAACATCATGGAGTAAGAGTGAGGCAGAGGGAAGCAGCTCACCTGGTGATCAGGAAGCAGAGAAAGATTCCACTCACCAGATCCAAATATATAACCAAAAGCCACACCTCCAATGCCACACCTCTTGCATTGTCTCACATGTGAGCTTTGGGGGGACACCTCACATCCAAGCCATAGCACTTAACATATTTGATGCAACTAATGTCTTTTTATCTTTTGGTTTGATTTCCCAATAAATAGGCTCCCTATTTACTTTCCCATGAGAGAATAAACTTGTGTTTTATCAATAAAATGCCGTTATGAGAGTATTTAAAAGTACAAATATGTCCATACATTTAGTCTTATTTTACTAAGGATTCTGTGACTAAAAAAGTATTTGAGCACAAAAACGCGAGTTAATAATGCAACACATATCTTAGATATTCAAATAGAATTTTTCTGATATTCATGTTTATATATTGAATTGTTGCCTACTATTTATTTGATTTATTTTGTTCTCCCTCAACTTTTATTATAAGCATTCTTTTTTGTCATTCCTTTATTATTATTATTATTATTATTATTATTATTATTATTATTATTATTTTAGCTAGTTTTTAGTTGCTGTGACAAAATACCTGAGAAAATCAGCTTAGAAGAGGAAAGATTTATTTAGGCTCATGGATTCAGAGGTTTCAGTCTACAATCAACTCACCTTATGCATCCAGGAAGCAAAGAGAGACATGGGTGGATAGAGAAGATGCTGGGGAAAAGATACCCTTCAGGGCACACTCCCAGTGACCTGCCCCCTCCACCTGGGCTTTTCTTCTTACAGTTTCTATCACCTCCCAATAATGCCACCAGATTATGAATTTATCAATAAATTAATCCACTGATGAGGTTAGGGCTTTGTGATCTTATCACTTTCCTGATGGTCTCACTTCTGAACACTGAAGCACTGGAGACCAAATCTTAAACACACAAGTATTTGAGGGGACATTGAAGAGGCAAAGTCTGACAGTGTGCAAAAATGATTTCAAAATTTTACATGCATTTTCTAACATGTTAGTACAGTCAATATGCATTAACTCTTACATACTTGACTCTTGCGTTTACATTTCTATTTTATTTATTTTTGCTTAATTATTCTGCCTTTCCCCCTTCTTCTCTTCTTGCTGCGTTCTGTAGTCTTTATTGTCTTCTCTTTTTCTTGCCTTGTAAAAATGCCCTGTAAGGGCTGGGGCTGTAGCTCAGTGGCAGAGTGCTTGCCTAGCACATGTAAGGCACTGGCTTTAATCCTTGGCACCACATAAAGAGAAACAAATAAAATAAAGGCATTCTGTCCATCTACAAATACAAAAAAAAAAAAATTAAATGCTAAGTAAAAATTTTGCTACAAATTTTTTCAAATATTAGTTTTTTTCAATTGCTTGTTTGTTGTGTTTTTCTTCTTTTATGCATTGGACAATTTCAAATAGTAACCATTACTTTTCAAGCTATTTTGCCTTTATTCTGATGATTAAGATGAGTAGTTGGTTATGTTCCCCCAATTTTAGTTTATACTAACTTAAATCTTGTCATGCATGGGATTCTTTTCTTCCCTTCTGTGGTTGATCCATGAATTCAAGTATTTCTACTGAGAAGTTTTACATTTTTTCTGCCATTAGTGTAGGATTCCTTGGTTCTGGATGAGTCTTGTGTTTATACCTCAAATGGAAATTTCAAACTGATGTGCAGCTCATGAAATTTTGAATCACAAATCATAATGTGGTTCAGGCATCAGTAAGAATTTTCTCCTTCTTTCTTGAAAGATCTTTTTATTTAAATACTATTACAAGTACTGGTCATTTCAGCAACTATTAAGATAGAAATTATTTTCATCAGTTCGGCAAAGGCAGAGGATAAATACTAGAAATAAATCAGCCAAGGCTATTAACAATCTGATAAAAAGAAATTTAAGTAGAGTTTAGTTGAATTTTCTAATTTTTTAGTTGCACTATGTTTTTAAATATCTATTTATGAAGTCATGACATCAGTTAAAGCTGCAGACAGCATATGGTAAAGGATGAAAATGAAAGTAATTAATTAATTAAAATTTTAGTAAAGTGTAGAAAAAAAACACACACAAAAAAATGTTTTTTGCCTTTTGATCTGGTAGTTCCACCCTAGGAATTTATTCTAAGGATATAATTAGAAGACTATTCAAAGGTACAAACATAGGAATATTAATCATATCATTGTCTATAAATATTGGAACATTTTCAACTATCTTAAAGGTCCAACAGTAAATAATTGACTAAATAAATTATAAAATAGCTACACAATGGAATATGTTAAAGCTATTAAAATAATTTATATAAATGCGTTTATTATACATTAATACTTAGTTAGCTTTAAAATTGGTGTTTTACAAATTTTAATTGATATTGTATCAGTTCATTATGAAAGAAAAGATTATATAGAGAAATGCATGTTGAGTTTTATATATGAATATCATACAGCTTATTTTAGAAGGTGGGTTTATGAATAATTTTTATTTTCTTTTTCATGTTTATCATGAATTTTTAATATCTCCCATATACCTAATAATTACAAAATGAAATACTTTAAAGCCACAAAGTACATATTAATACAAAATTCTGAATGTCTAAAATATTTTTCTGAGTCAAATTTTGCTAGAATTACTGCTTAGAATTGGCTAATAAATATGAAACCTAGTATCTCATAATTTGTTTTTTTCCCCAACAGAGAACCACTTAGTCAAGCTAATGTCTACCTTTTAGAATTAAAATGTGATCTTCTGAATAATTCATAACTTGATTTTTTATGTGTGTGCTTCCCTGCTGGGCCCCATATATCATCCATGGTCTGTAAAAAATTGGGAAGAAAACAGACAATGACCCCCTTTGGATGAACTGTCATTTTCATTCTCATCATGGATCATTCTGTGCCTGTTCAAATGTCTTTCCTGGAACAGCAAATGTTTAAGGGCTCCATCTCTGAGGTTCTGGTTACAAAAAGTATTCTCCTTTAAGTCTACTCCACCATCAAATATGACCTAGTCACAAGGAAGAAATACAACACTCTTGCAACCAACCGCCCAGCGAGAACTTTGTCCCTGGAATGGAGACTGGCCCTCAAGCCCTGTGAATACCCATTTCAGGGTGTGTGACTGTGAGTGAAGTCCTGCTGAGAGTCTCTCTCAGATCTCTCTCAGACCAATGTGGAGAATGCTGGATACTAAAGGCCAAATGTGTGGTACAAAACATGCACCATTAACTGCAGCAAGTTAATTCCTTAATTATAAAGTCTCATATTTAATCAATTTGTATTGAACTTTATTGTGTTGTGTTGAATTGAACTCATCTGTGTTAAATGTCATATAGGAGCCCACAGATTAACCTTAAAATGAATCATTTCATAACAGTGAAAAAGCTGGGACATTAAGAAAATTTCTCTTCACCTTTGATGTTCCTTTTTTTACTTTCTATTTTATCATCCCCTACATTCAAATTAGGCAAAATGCATATTAGGGCATTTATCTCTCCCACCCCTGAACTTTTGCTCATGCTATTTATTCTGCTCCAAATGTCTCCCTTTCCATTTTGCTCATGTTGATTCTGGCTACCAAGCATTGCCTCCCAGAATCACTGCTTGATGCTTGTGTTTCCACACGTAGGCAGGTGTCTTTTCTTGTCAGAGAAGTGGCTAGTCTGACTGCTGTGGCATGTGCCCAGTGAAGGTGGAACCCAGCGGATGCTGGTTGCATTTGTGAAGCAGTGGCTACGTTCCAACATGCAGCTCAGAAGGTGTCCGGAAAGCACATTTTAAAATCCCTTAGTGTTTATTTGGAACACACATTTTCTTCTTCATTTGAGGCTAAGCCTTTTGAGATCAAAGATTGTATTATTGCTATCTCTGTACTTTGCCTCTTTTCTCTAAGTGTTTTTCAACATCAATTGGGAATTCAATACAAATGGATTAAATGCAAGATTTTATACATTAATGAGTTAATTGCCAAGGTGCATGTTTTATACCAAGGTGCATGTTCACATGTTGCGGTGTATTATCTTCAAGTTCTTTTCTTTTTATTCAACAGTAAATCAATGGAAGAAAATCTGTATCTTGGGCATATTTATGCCTGATTTATCTTTTTTCACTTCTGTGTGTGCTGCTGAAGGACTAGCTCTACTAACTCATCATATATTTGTTGAACAAATGAATAAATCTCGGCATTGCCAGACATTTTCATATCTTTCAATTCCCTTCCACATTCACTCTTCATTCTTCTCATTTGGGGCACCTCCTCTCTGCTAGACATCAATTTTTTCACTATGTATTTACAGCAATCAGCACAGCCCTATTCTAAGTCAACTGAGTGTGTGTGTGTGTGTGTGTGTGTGTGTGTGTATACACACACACACTCACAGAGGAGCTCTCCTTCTGGAGAGGATGGGGGAGGTAGGGCCATGTGTATACTTAAAAGACTTTAGAGGAACTAATACTCTGCCTTCCTAATGGATGATCACAGTGAGCCTGTCAGAGGGTGTACAGCTTGAGAAGCCAGCAGGATGTGGTGGCTCTGAACCTATACCCACACCTGGGAACTGTGAGTACACACTGAAACTGAAATTTCAGCCATACCATCTAGAGAAGCAAGGCAGGATCTCTGTTTAGGGAATCCCAGCAGAGACCCAGAATTGTCACTCCTCATGAATGAAGGAAATCAGACATTGGTGTGGTAGAAACCAGGCGCTAGGTCATGGCCTTGGTTAATCCTTTGCTGTACCCAAAGAACAGAAAGTCACACTTGAGGAAAGGAAGAAGGAAATCATGAAGCTACCATGAAACAAAAAAGTTTGCATTCGCTTGACTAAATTATTGAAGAAGTTTGTTCTTGACAAGAATAATAAAATAACAACCCTGCCAAGATTTATTAACACAGAATTTTATTTCTCTGTTTTTACTTTAACTATCATCATTTTGTGGAGATTAACCATTTTGATGAGGATGAAAAAAATACATAAAAAAACATATATCTGGAAATTTTTTAAAAATCTCTCAGTTTACTCAAGTGATAAATATGCCCTTGGAAACATCTAAGAAATATTCCCAAAACCAAAGGTCAAATGTGAATGCTAACCCACAATAAGGGGGTGGGAGGGGAAGAATAGAAGCTCAAAGGATTAAACAAAGGGAAATGAAGGGAAAGCGGGATAGGAATAGGAAAGATAGTTGAATGAATCTGACATAACTTTCCTATGTACATAGATGATTACACTACAGTGACCCTAACTATTGTGTACATCCACAAGACTGGGATACTAATTAGAATAAGATATAGTCCATATTTGTTTATTATGTCAAAATAGACTCTATTGTCATATGTAGCTAAAAGAAAATAAATATAAAAACCAAAAAGTGTATAAAAATTATAGAAAAAATTAATCAGGGAATTTATAAAGACAGTAAAGTCTATATGTGAAAGTAAAATTTACTTCTACCAATCAACAACAAAGAAATATAATAAGAAAATTTAAAAATCTATACCAGTTATTCAGTATGTGAAAATACTTCATTTCTCTCAAACATTCTATAAAACCAATATGATCACATTGCCTATGCCATTAGAGTATTTTGAAACTCATAAGCTGATTATATATAAAAATTAAAAGGAGAAAAAAAATATCTATGGCAAATGAAGCAGAAGAAAGTAGGAGAACCTATCCTACCAAATAAGAATATCGTCAATAAGTTATGTCTACACAGAGTGTGTGGTACCGGCACAAAGATTGATAAATACAACACTCAAACACAATAGAAGAACAAGTCATCGTCCCACATTTAAATTGTCTTCTCATTATACAAATGACGATTCTATGGTGTAAATTGAAAACCTGGTACAAAGTCAGTTGTTTTCCTATATACAAGAAAAGAACAAGTGAAATCTGAAAAATGACCACAAGACCACTGACCATAGTAACCCCCACCCAGAAATAAAATATTTAGGCATAAATCTAACTAAATACTTGTCTGCCAGATCAGTGTGGGAAAAACTACAATCCTCTAATGAATGAAAATTAAGAACAACTAAGTAAATGGAGAGAGATGTCATGCTCATGGATAGGAAGACTCAATATTGTCAAAATTATCAGTTCCTTCCAGACCTGACGTATAGATGTCATGTAATCCCAAACCAAAATCCCCCAAAAAATTATTCTGTAAATATTGTGAAGCTAAATATAAAGTTTGAAATGTTATGAGAGAGAAATCCATTTTTACATCCTCTTACATGGAGACGCAAAACATCCAGAATAGCCAACATAACATTGAAGGGGAAGAGCAAAGTGAGGGACTGAGACTATCCCACTCCAAGATTCGCTACAAAACTACAGCAATCCAGAAAGTGAAGTATTGGAAAAAGATGAGAAATATAAGAGTAACAGAAGTATATTAATTGCACATAAAAGTGTCCAGAAACAGACCTACATAAACAGAGTTAACTGATCTTTGACAAAGGAACAATTACAAAATGTTATAGTTAGGATGTGGACTGTGCCCCACAGTCTCTTGTGTTGAAAGCTTGATATTGGGAAGAGGTGGAAACTTGAGAAATGCAGCCATGTTAGAGGAAGCATATCACTGGGGTGTGTGTCCTTAAAAGGCATATTTTGCATTGACCCCTCCCCACCTTTCTCTCTAACCATGCGGTAAGATAACTTGCTCCAGCACACGCTCCCTTCTAAGACTTTCTTCCTTACCACAGACCCAGAATCAATGAACCCAAATGACAATGGACCAAAACATCTGAAACCATGAGCAAAAATATATCTTTCTGCCTCTCAGTAGAAGTTCTCAGATACTTTTTTTCCACAGTAATGGAAAAATGACTCATACACAATGCAATGAAAAAAAGATAGACTTTTCAACAACTGATGTAAAACAACTATAAAACTACATTTTAAAAAAGAATCTAGACGCATACCTTAAAGCTGTCACAAAAATTTACTCAAAATGTATTGCAGATCTAAATCAAAAATGCAAAATGATAAAACTCTTAGTAGATAACATGAAAAAATCTAAAAAAAACCTCGAATATGATAATGACTTATTAGATATTATACCAAAGTCATAATCCACAGAAAAAACAATTGATAACATGGACTTCACTAAAATTAAGAAATTCTGCTTTGTGAAAAATAATATCAACAGAATGAAAAAAGAAGACAGGCTGGGAGAAAATATGCTCAAACAACAATGCAAATAACTCTTAAAAATCAACAATAATAAATGTGCTCAAAGTTTTGAAAATTTCTCACCAAAGGAGATTTATGGATGGTAAATAAGCTCAGGAAAAAGATGCTATGTTGACATGGATTATCAGGGAAATACAAATTGAAACAAGATACTACTATACATTGGCCAGAATGGCTTGAATTCAAAATACTGACAACACCAAATTGTCAGTATGAGACACTTCCTTCCCTTCTTTCCTTCTTGGCAATAAATAAAATGTGGATGTAGGTGAGGATAAAACTTTACTGTTGGAGGAGACAGAACAAAAATCATGCCTGGTTCCTGACACAGTGAGAGTTTACATTGCAGACCTAGAATGCTACATTTGAAATGTTATGAGAGAGAAATCCATTTTTACATGAAGAAGAATAATCTGCTTAAAAAACTTCAATATAAAGGTTAAATAAACTTACCCTAGCAAAAGAATCAGGTGGTAGGAGGTTGGGACAGGTGTAAGAGGTGAACATTCCCAAAGAGCAGTCATCCTGACTCCAAGCCAAGCATGTGTAGAAAATTATGGAGAACACTGGAGGCAGTGCACCTAGCCCAAGTCATGATCATGAGTGAGTGATCACGGGGCAAGAACAGTCACACTTGTGTCTACTTGGGAAAATCCTGGAATTATAAAAGGTATTAGGGTGCTTGAACATTATGTTGGGGAATTTGATGAATACCACTTGGGTCCCAAACAAAATTTGACAACATACAGATCAAATTAATTCTAATAAAGTAACTGGTCTATGAATTGCACTAGAAATCATTGGGAAATGAACCACCCCCAAATGTAATTTTAAGTGTATTTAGATTAAATACAATAATAAATGCATTCTATTTTTCTATTGCAGTTTCAGAGGTACCATATTTTAAAAATTCCCTAGAGAAATTTTCCAAGAGAAATCAAATGATTGAAAACTTGCTTTCCTACCATTGTCTGGGTATCCGTGCCTCTGTTGGTGATGTTCAGGTTTATAACGTGGCTCCATGGCCAACAGGCCTGTGATACGGGACATCTGACTATGACTCACCAAGTAGACAGATGTAGGAAGCTTGGTGTCAGGACAAGGTTCCCTTTTATTGGCAGTATCCAGTGACGTCAAAAAGGTGGTTCCAGGTCCAGAAAATCTGAAAGCATCAGAAAACATATTTTCCTTTTTCTCTCTCTGGGCCTTTTTCTTTAGTTCTTTATCTCCTCATTCTTTTGAATCTTTATTTCCCTGACTCTCTTGATTCAATCCTTTATCTCCTCTTTCTCTTGGTTTATAAAATTAATGTTTATTCCTTGAGCTACAGCTGACTTGGCTTCCTTGTCACTGGTGATTGGTCCAGTGTCTGTGTACATGTTTCAGCACATCCTTTCTTCTTTTTGATATTTTGTAACAAAACACCTTCAAGGAATAATTCAAGGGGATCATTCTTATGATTATCTTATTTTCTTCTCTTTCCCTTCTTTTTTCTTTGTCTCCTCGGATTCCCTCTGTTGCCATCAAGTTCACGTACTACAGATATGCTGAGTTCATGGTCTCTCTTCATGAAGCTTCTCTTCATGCTGAGCATGCTCTCAGCCCCCATTTCTGTTTCTGGGGTCACATCCAAACTTCGAAGATCAGCTGAACTCCCATGAATCCTTGCCTCAGTTTTCCAGTTGATATGGACCTCTCCATCTCCCAAAGCTCCACCTCTAAGAATCTGCCCTGCCCCTTGCCTCCTTCTCACCACTGCTTAGAGGGTATGTGCACCTCAAAGTGTGCATCTGTGGAGAGCTGTGGAACACATGTGCCCAGTGAAAACAAGATGACCAGTGGATGCTTGCTGAGGAATATGCTGATGGCTGGTGAGAAGTTAAAAACGGGAAGACAGATTGTTTTGGGGGTTGTGGCTCAGTGGTAGAGCATTTGCCTAGCACGTGTGAGGCACTGGGATCCTTGGCACCACATAAGAATATATAAATAAAAGTATGTGTACATCAACAACTAAAATAAAAAAATTAAAAAATGGGAAGACAGACACATACTCAAGTAGGCTTCTCCTCTGGCTTCTCTTCTGTTCCTCCCCCTAATCTTTTCTCTACATACTTCCTCAGTTATTACCTGCTCTCTCCTTCATTCTTGGATTTCTTTTTCTTCTTTCTACTTCATTTTCCCACCTTCTTATATCATCTGTTAAGTGGCCACATACTTTTTGTCCTATTCGTTCTTTGAAAGATCTCTAAGTCTTTGTAGGTAGTTTTCTCTTCCCTCCCTCCTCTGTTCTGCCCTCCTCTTCTCCTGATCACCCACTCACACACTTATAGAAATTCAAGTTTTATTTAGAATGAGTAAAAATAAAATTGCTCCAGGGCTCAGACCATGTAGGCCAAGCTTTGCCTGGAGACAATGTTCACAGCTGAGTGATAAATTGGGATTGTTATCAAGGGGTTGACAGCCTGTTAACTAACACAGGGCTGGAAATATTGCCATAAAAAATTGCTCAACACAAGAAAGTAAATGCTTAATGGCTCTTGCAGTTAAAAAAAAAAGTTGGTAAATAGTAAGCAATACTGCAAGAATTACTGTGGTCAGTTTGGAGATAAAGTTGTGTAAATTAGGATTGTCAGAATAGACCATTCCTGTCCTGAAGACATGATTTCCAGGGTAGGACAAGAATTGGCTGGGAGCCCAGGTTAACAGTTTATTACACAGGGGGCGGAGAACAGATCACTGTGAACAAAGTGGTTAAAGGGTACTTGTACATTCATGAGAGTTTTCTGTCTTACTGTTCTAGAACAATAACATATACTTCAACTCAGGCACTGAGAACAAGGCTCTGAGGCCCGTTTCATGAACTGAAACATAGTGTTTCTTTTCTTATAATAACAACAAAAAGAAAATTAGATTTGGTGAATTAGATTCAAGCTGTTTGTTAGCTCTTCTTGCAGTTACATTCAAGTATCCCTAAGATCTGACCAATGAAATGCAGGCAAAAGTCATGTATGCACACCCTGTCTAGTTCTGTAGAAGTCATCCATGCATATTCCAGTCCTCCACACCACCCCCAATCTTTGACAAGTTGGAGAAACCTCTGAGATGGACAAGACAGAGGAAGCATTATCCCTTGAGTCATCCCTTGAAGGGGAATAGTTAAGAAAAGACAACAGAGAAGAAACGATATCCTGAAACATACACAGACACTGCACCAATCTCCAGTAACAAGGAAGCCAAGTCAGCTACATTTAAAGGAATGAACTTTCATTTTATGAAAAAAATAAATAAATAAAAAATGGGCATCAATTAAGTCTGCAGTTTTTTGGCAAAGATGAGCATGAGTTGACTGTGATCTCTCAATTTTGCCATTCTCTACAATTTGGGTTGGTCTATTCCAACTTCATAACCCGAGGGGACATATGACCTAGCCCTAGATCAAGAGTTATTCAGCTTCCCACCTGACTATATATAGATTCATAACCAAAAAGACGGCCCAACCAAAATGAATCTCGTAATTTACTAGGAGGTAATGAGATAAGTCTTCCTAATGGTGCTTAGCAACGAGAGCATGAGCCAGATCTCAGGTCTCCATAGGGAGAAAGTGTAATTGAGAATGACACCAACAGAGTGGAAAAACATAGTGGAAAGCAAAACTGAGAGAGGAGACTACTTCCTGGTGAGTTTTGGGGCACTCAAACCCAACTACACCTGAAAAAAGGTGGCACTGGACATTTTATTCAATAATTTCCTTTTTCCTTAAGAAAAGAAAAGCTGGATTTCTGAAAATTGACCAACCCAAATTGTTGAGACTGGAGAAATTGGGAGATCACAGTCAACCTAAAGGATTGCTTTTATCATTTTTACTTGAGATCCCATGATCTATATCTTCAGGTTGGGAAAAGTATCCTCAGATGAGGGTAAAAATGGAAGAGAAGATACCCATGCAGGGTATCTTCCATCAGAGAACCTTTCCTAAGAACATGTGATTCTGAGCCTAGGATATAGAGGACACTCAGAAAGTGTTTCTGATGAATCATCTACATGTCCCATATTATGTAATAACAGCTGACTATACCTCTGATTTCTTACACAACCTCAATCACAAAACTTTCTTATATGTAGTATAACAAAATGATTTATCATATCAACCGAGAGTCTTTTCAGAGTGAAGGGAGAAACTTTAATAATTAAGCCAGAGTAACCAGCATCAACTGGGACTTTCCTGGGCAAATCAGGGAATATATATTTTCCTAAATATAAACAAGGATTTTTGATAAATTCATGTATAAGCCTATTTATTCAAATCCTAGAAAACATGCCGAATTCTTAATTCCACTCTGTAGAAAACAACCAAAAAGAGAGGGAAGTAAAAGTGTGTTTAAAAAAATAAGTATTCTCAGTGATATTTTCTTTTATTCTTTCTAAGATAAAAAAGTAAAATGTGAACATCAGTAGAACATTCAATTTTCATGAGAGCAATGGCCAAAAGAACATCTTCAGTCATGGGATCATGTTTTGAAAATAATTATTTGCCAATGCACAAAATCTTAAAACTGGAAAATTCCATCCTTCTTTATGTCCTTTTTTCAATTCATCATGAAAATATTTATTGAGTCTCTAATAAGATACATATTAGTCATAAGAATTTAAGGATAAAAAAGAGATAGAAATAGAAAACTGAGGGAGAAAAAAATGAAAAAAATAGAAAAACGAGGACCAAGAAATGATCGTTGTTGAAGAAGAAAGCCATGCTCATTATGACTTGGGTTAAATGAAGGTAGAGTATTTAAAGTAAGTAAGTAGAAGGAGTCCATATCTTGAGAGGCAGAGTATTCTGTCTTTGTGTCTATAGTGAAGTCAGTTAGGGAGCCCTCATGTACGTCAAGGATGTGGTTCTGGAGACTGTAAGACCTGGTATGCCATAGAATGGGATTCAAAGGAAGAAGGATGGTTAGCATCTACTGGACCCCTAATATTTTCTAAGCACTGTTTCTGATACTTTCCATGTTTTAGCTCAAATAATCTCCTTACAACCCCATAAGTTAGTCACTATTAGTAATATAGTTTTATCAGGGGAAAACAAGGCACTAAGAGATTAAGACACTATTCAAGATCATAAAGATTTCAAGGAGTGTTGCTAGGACACAGACCCAGGATCATTTACTTTAAGACTGGACAGGGAGTCACTAAATTATTATATTTCATTGAGTCAAATAAGTTCTCAGTTACGGAGAGTAATCTTAGGAAACATGTGAAAGGGAAAAAAAAAGTTATCTTTGGAGCAATAGAGTTTTCATTTTCTGATCTTAAGGCAATGTAGTTCTAAGATACAGGAAAAGAAAAGCGCAAGTAATTTTAAGATCTAGAGTTTAGGATATCATTTGAATGTTGTCAGAAAATAATCCCATACTTACAGAGAAAGGAGTAACAGTACTCGACAGAATGTGACTAGTCAGCAGCAAGTTGGCTGGCAACAACTCCATGGGTGAAAAAAAAAATGATGAGACTCAATTGATCAGTAAAAGACAGGCTTTTAATCACCCCCATTCTGCTGTCTAGTGGTGACCACAGCTGCCTTCCAAAGGTCCACAGAGGAACGGGACAGGTTTAGGTGGCAGCTACACAGTAGGTTGCACTACAGCTGAAGAGCCTTGAGCCAAGGCCTGGGTACAGTTTACAGCAAGCACTAATAGGACCTCTCCACCTGTGGGGAATAGCAGTCATACTGCAGCCATCTTGGCCTACTTACATGCTGCAACAGAAGACATGGCTCTGGGTTAGAGGAGACTCGGGTGTTCTTGCACACCCAGCAAGAGTGGGCAGAGGCACTCAGGGCCATGACTCACAGCCTCTCTCAACGGATACAGACAATGATAGTCAAGGTAGAAGCATTTGTTAAAAGATAGATAACACACCAGCTATCTATAAGAACATGTTGCATTTCAATATTGTTAGATTATCTAGAGAGAACTACGTTCCCAGAACCAAGAAGAGGAGTGAAGGGTGAGAACAGACCTATAGGAATTACCTTTGCTAGAGACAAATTGAATAAGGTTCTTTTTTGTATCCATTGAAATACATGGGAAAAAATGAATCTCAATTTTCTACCCTCTTTGTATATTTCCTATTTGCCCTTTAAAGTGCAAGTCAAATATGATTTTTAGCATAGATCCTGGAACAATATTGACTAATAATAATAATTGACACAATAACTAAGAGATGTATGGGCTTCGAAAAAATTTTTTGAAATGTTTTCCCAGATAATTCTACTGCCTTATCTCAATTCTTATAGCACTTTTCATCTTAACTGGCCCCATGTGTATAATGTCTTTTGCAACTCACTTTTTCTCACTATATTCCACTGGCTTGGAAGCTATGTAAAGACAAAGGATAGGAGGAAAACTTCTTTGCATTCCCCACAGCTTCTAGTCCACTGTCTTTCCCAAGATCAGCACTAAATAAAGGCCTTAGCTTTGACACCAGCGGGCAAAGCCATAATATATATTTTATGTTTATGTGCATGTTTCTAAAGAAGAGTAAAACTTTCAAACAGAAATTTTAATATTTGAACACTTAGAAGGTGTCCATCACAACAGCTGCTTTATGAGACACATTATCTCATTTAATAATATTTAATCATGACTGTTCAGAAATGCTGGTTTTATTGTATCCTCTAGACAGATGATAAAACTGAGATGCTGAAAGAATATTTCATTTGCCTAGAAATAAAAAGACACGAAGAGCAAAGCTGAATTGTGTACCCATGTGTACCCAGTTCCAAAGTCAATCTTATGCAAAAGTACAACCTGTTTACCTTTTCATGCTGCTACTCCTTTAGAACAATGTAGTTCTTACCATCATTATGCCTGGAACCAGAATTTCAAGAACAAGTCTATCTCTCTGCAGGCCACCAGGTTTCCAAGCCATCGTCTCTGACAAAACCTCCCATGCAGATTAGTTAAGAAAGAAGGTTTCACTGGAGTTAAGGAAGTCCCTGACCTTGAGCCAAACGCTTGGCCTGCCCAGATCATCGCTCACAACAACATGTTGCTGCAGCTGCCTCCCAAGGGTGAAGGGGCTGAGGATGCTGATGACAGCCCCAGTAATTCTTCCTCCTCTTGTCATCTGCAAGGGTAGGGACTTTCCTAGTTTATGCTCCTGTCAAGGCAACATCATTATCATTCTGGACCCCTCATCACGGGAAGAAAGGTTTCAGCTCAGGCTGTTGACTTGAAGCCAACACGGACTGTGGAGGATGACAACAAAGGTCAGACTTCTCATGTTGTGCTCGGGCTTGTTCAGCCGCAGCCTCTGTAAGCACCCCACCAGCATGAAGGTCTTTCACAAATCGCTAATCTCCAACCCCTGTGTAGATTTGTTTGCATTTTATAAGTGCTTTGATGTGTGTTATTTCCTGCCAGGAATCAATTATGGTAGACATTAGAATGATTAATAAACAATTACATTCTAGAAAAAACACTAGCTTATGTCCACAGAAGTCATGTGAGAAACTCTATGTGCCCATATTTCAGATTAGAAAACTGAAGCTCAGAGACTTCAAATAGGGAAGGCCATGTTCTTTTCTACCATAGAACAGGCTGAGCACCAATGGCATTGCTCTCTCAGGACATCACCCTGTGGCTATTTATCCCAGGAAGTTCCATGTTAGAGCTTTGTCTTCTGTGCCAATAACAAGAGGTTACGGTTGTATGAGTTTTCAAAGAAACACATAATTGACCAAGAAGAGAGAAGAAAGGGCATTTAGGAGGCACAAAGGCAACCCGACAGGGGGAGAACTGGAGTGGGGAGCCCTGGAAACTCTGAGAGCAGGAGGCAGTGGATCTCTGAAGCTCTGCAAGCCCTGGATAGCATGCCATGCAAGTTCTATAGCAAAGCTTTATAGACAGCTTTGGCATATAACAGAGGTGCTCTAGGTTCAAGGCCTGTCTTTGCTCATTAAAGACCCGGGGCCTTTTACTTTCTTCATCTGGGAAACAGAAAAATAATATCGACTCCATGGAGGAGGTGAGGGAGGGAGAGCAAATATACCTCTAATGTATACATTCTACTTATTTAGTATTTCACACTAAAAAGAGAAATTCCAGGGAGGCCTCATGTGTTAATGGAGACTGTGATGTGCTTGGGGCTGCTGTGACAAAGAGGGGCAGTGCAGGTTGACACCTAGGTTTGCCGACTGCCTTCTTCCCACAACTTATGAGATGAAAGCATCAGATTTTTTTTCTACCCTCCTCAATCTTACATTGACACCATCCATGACATTTTGCAAAGCATTTTCAAAGAGACTGGTTCATTGGATTGTCAAGTCTCTCAGGTGAGATCCCGCAGCCTTTCTTTCCTATCCATGTTGCATGCTCAGCACATGCCCTGCCAAATGGGGAGAGGGATGTGCCCATGATTATGTGGTGATGAACTGCAGGAGAAGACCCAGACACCAGCTTGTGAAGCCCCTTCTCACCATATGGGCAGGCCTGCTGCAGCTCAGCCACAGAATCTGAGCTTGTGAAAAACATCGGAAGATACCTACTCATGTTCCATCCAATTCAAGACTTCCCTATGATTATTCTGGTGTCTGGGATCCCTGCAATCTTAGGTAGACCTTTCCTTTGATGGAAAATTATCTCTGAGTTTGCTCAAACTTGCCTCCAGGCTCAAATTTCACCATTAAATGCTAAAGGCTAAGCTTGTTCTCTCCTCTATCCATCTAAAGGAGAGGCAATTGCTCTAGCAAAGAGGACCTACATACTGCCAGGTGAATAACCTAACTTTGCCAATGTATCAATGTATTCATAGATTTGATCAATGTATTCATAGATTTGCGATGCCCTGTCCTTCCTTTGTACCAAACAAGACAGATTTACCTGATACTCTCTAACAGGCTTTTTCCCCACATTTGACCCCTCCATTGCTCAGTGATCTCTCTCTCCTTTGGATGCTAAGTACCTACTGTTTAGACAATGTGGTTGATAACTGATCATCAGCAGGGAGTATTTGGGTACCATGAAGGTGGATTCATGTCTCACTGCCCTACCATGTTACCTCCTCCTTAAGGCAAGAGACGGTCACTTTTATTTTTTGTCATCTACTTTATAGAGACTGGCAGATAGAAAGAATTGGACAAGTATTTGTTGACTAATGCATTTAAATTAAAAAGGAGAAAGCTTTTTCTTCGTACTGTGATTGACTTAGCACAGTTATTGTTCCACACAGTTAATAAGGATAGTGCTCATTTACTGGGCCTCCATTATTTGGCAGTCATTGTTCTACCTGATCTGCAAGGGTTCCCTGATCTTCTAAGTGTAATGACTCAACTTAGGAAAAACAGAGGAAGAAAGATTAAGTAAATTGTAAAATAATAAGGATCTGGGGGAAAAATGTTAGATTGAGCTTGATCTCAGGTGGTCTGACTTCAGAGTCACTAGTTTAACTTCTGCTCTGTACTGCTCTTCAGTACTCAACTGACCTTGTGATCCCTTTATACACAGTAGAAGTTGCCGTGGGGGAGCGGAATGCAATTCTCACCTCAGATTCTTGGAACATAACTGTATTTAAATAGAGGATTTCTAACACAGTTTAGATTCTGTCATGTCTACAGTGAAAAGAAGAGCGATATCAAATACATCTATTTTTATACTCGTTCCCACTAGTTCAGCCCCAAATCCCCTTTCCATAATTATACATATATCTTTCTTGCAAAACATGCAAATACCCAAATAACCTGAGGGTGTAGAGAATCAGATGTAACTGTGTTACTATTACTGTCCTTGATGGAGTCTGCCTGCAAATGGGATATTCTGTCAAGGTATAGATAGGTAACAGCGGACATGCCTGCTCACAAACGAGAGGCTCCTTCAAGGTTTAGATAAGGTAACAGCGGACATGCTTGAAAACGAGGTGTCTGTTGTCCTTGGGAGGACTTGCCTGCAAACGGGATGTTCTGCCAAGTGGGCTAGGAGGGCCCTGAGAAAAATTTTATTATCTGTTCTTAGCAAAGAGAAGAGCTCAACATACTCCGGGCCGAAAGTAGATTAGCCATGAGAAGCGGGTCACTTCTGATTAGAAAGTAAAACTTCTGTATGCTATGTTTAATTAGCTGAAATACCTGATTTATTGATGTTGGAAGGCTGCCTTCTTTGTTCACAATACTATAAAAAGATTGCTTGTACACAATAAAGGACTTTTTTTTCTGCTGCTGCTTCACTTGCTATGCTTCTTCTTCTTCTTTCTTTTCCCATGCTGACCTGCAAGTGAATTACTGCAACATGAGGGGAATTTCATTTTCCATGGATGCTCTCTTCTAGCCATAATAGGCAGCTGACAAATTCTCCCGAGCATGCTGAAAATATATATTTTTATCTCTAATAGAAATACCGCTTGCCCTATTATCCCATTAAGCAGCTGAGGAGGAGAGGAGGGAGCCAGAGAAAGAGAAAAAAAGGAAGGATGGAATGGGGGCAGAGAGAGAGAGCGAGAAAGAGAGAGAGAGAGAGAGAGAGAGAGAGAGAGAGAGAGAGAGAGAGAGAGATTGATTCTGCTTTTCAAATCATGGCACTTGTTATGGTTTGAATGTGAGGTGGCCCCCAGAAGCTCACATATGAAACAATGCAAGAAGGTTCAGAGGAGAAATGATTGGGTTATGAGGGTCTTATTCCAATCAGTGAATCAATCCCCTGATAAGGATTAACTGAGTGGTAACTGAAAGCAGGTACGGTGTGCTGGAGGAGATGGGAATTGGAGTGTGGCTTTGGGTATATATTTGTATTTGGCAAGTAGGTGCTTCCTGATCACCACGTGAGCTGTTTCCCCCACCACACTCTTCAACCATGATGTTCTGCCTCACCTTTAGTCCTCCCCCCACAGGGGAGACAGCCTTCTGTGAACCAAAACCTCTGAAACTGTGAGACCTCAAATACACTTTTCCTCCTCTATGATTGTTCTAGTTGGGTCATTTAGTCACAGCGGCAGAAAAGCTGACTAAAACAGCACTTGTCTCTTTCCAAATAAATATTCAAATTTTAAGGACTTTGGGGGTCTTGGGTATAAGATTTCTTTTTAATCACTTACACGTTTCTATTCTTAGCTTATTTGGAACCCAAAGTCCAATGTTTTCCCTTTAATCAAGAAAGGAAAAGAAAGAAAGAAAGAGACATATTCTTTTTTTTCCCTAGTTGTAGATGGACATAATGCCTTTATTTTATTTGTGTATTTTTCTTTTTACCATGGTCCTGGGGATCGAACCCAGTGCCTCATGCATGCTAGGCAAGTGCTCTACCACTGAGTCACAACCCCGGCCAGAGATCTATTCTTTATTTGTATGCATTTCTCTGGGAAGTCAAAGACTATCTCTTGTGCCATTTAAGGTAGCTCTGCAGGCCCTATGGGGCATAGCCTCATGGTTTAGCTCTGTTGGAGGTACAGCCCTGGCAAAGAGGGACTTCCCAAAGCCCCCATAGCAAGAACATGCTGAAAAGAGCCATGCCCATGTCCCCAGTGTTGATCCACTGTGTCAGCTCCAGCTTTGAAATGGAGAACTGAGATCTTTTTGACATCAAGAAATAACTTGGAAAGGAAGGATGGAAGACAGCCTGGCTTCTGTGGGGTCACTGTAGAACTGCCAGTACCTCATCTGCACTCTCGTCTCTGAAACATCCAGTCTCAAGTCTCCTTCACTTAGTCCTCTTTCTTAGTGATGTTAGCAGCACTCCATTTCCTATCTCGTTTTGTTCAATATATTTACTTCTCCTCCTTCCGTATCTCAGAACAGGCACGGCTTTGTCCATTCACTCCCTCAGTGTATTTCTCACCACGTCTTCTGTCAATCATTGTCCAGATACTGGACAGAGCAGGGAACAGAACCAAGTGCCACTGCAGGGAGCTTATGTTATATACTGGAAGGAAGAAGTCCAGATGCAAATAAGCACATGCAGACATACTCCTTGATGTTTTCCAAAGTTCTTTGAAGAAAAACGAAGTAAGGTAAGGCAAAAGCCAGTGGGAGGGCAAGAAATGAAAATCTGTATTTAGGTTGCTCAGTAATGGTTTCCTTGATAAGGTGATTTCAGAGCTGAGATCTGAAGAAAGTGGGGACATGAGTGTTAGAAGTAACAAAATGCCACAAAAAATCCAACATGTGCTTGGAAGTGGGTCAGTGAGGCACAATTGTACCTCTGCAGAAGGGTGCGCTCCCAAAGACAGTCCAGCAAGCAATCACCCCTCGATCCTGATACAAAGAAATTAGAGGTACAATCTAGGCCATTAGCTAATTTAAAATTGGAGGAAGTGGACATTGAAAATGGCTACAGTTGTGATTGGATACTTGTTAAGAAATTTAAAATGTCGCCACTCTGGTCATTTGATTCCCTAATGAAGATGGCTCCATTCTGACCACTTGGTTCCCTAAGGCAGATGGATCCATTATACATCTGAAATAAGTTATAGTAATCATGCCTGTGTTGCATTACAGGGTCAACTTTGATAGAAAACATAAATCTTACAAAGAGCCAGTCTAATATTCAGGAGAAAAGTGTTCTGGGCAAAGGACAACAATTACAAAGACACTAAGACAAGAATATAACTGGTGATATTGAGACTGTACAGAGGTAATATAACTAGTGGGGAAGCCATGGTGGAGAGAGGCAGGAGTCTCAAGTCACCATGAAGGTTTGGGATTCCATTAGCAGCTGATGATGTGATGTCATCATAATCAAATGGGATCCTGGGAGGCAAACACTGGTGATGGGTGAGTGGCAGGTCAATGAGGCAGTAGCACAGTGCCCCTGGCAAGAGAGGATGCTTTAACCCTGAAGAACAGAGGCAGAGTAACTATGAAGTGATTGTCTTTTGAGGTTAGTCTCTGAGATAGATATGGCTTTACATGTAGTATGAAAATGGGAGAAAATTAAGAGGGACTTTAAAGATTTTAGCTTGAGAAAACAAAGAATGGTATGACAAAACTGCCATTCATTGAGAAAGACAACCAGCAAAGGTGATTTAGGATGAATAATAAAATTTTCAATTTTGAAACTCTAAAGTTTAAGATACCAATCATATATCTAGGTGGAGACGCTTAGTTGCTCAGAATTCAATAGTCCCCTAGCAAATATTATTATATAACAAAGAAACAACTGGGACAAAGTATGTCTCCCCATGACTCTCAGACCTAGTGGTCTTGTCCAGAAGTTTCCAAACCTGCCTGCTGCTAAGACTCAGCAGAAGATATTTTTATAGTTCTGTGGTAACACTTCCACCACGCCACTTTGGACACAGTCTGTCGTTGCTGCCCTATGACCAGGCACAATTTCCGTGCTTCCTCAGGAGCACTCCAGGGATTCCACAAATAATTCTACTCAATGGGCCCAGATGTAGTGCACTGACAGGGCAAGAATTACAGCCAGAGAGATTAGCGCCAGCAGAGCAGCTCAAGTGGGGTTGGGTATTTAACTCCATGTGTGGGCTTCCCATGCTCTCGCTTCCAACAGGGGCCTCCCCTGCCTTGAGTGCAGGCACCTGCATGTGGTTTTCTGCCCAGGGAAGCCCATTGGAATCAGTCTAGGATTTTTATCAGGGGCTGGTTACACAGGCACAAATGATCACCCATAACTATCAAGCCTCTAGATGCCTTGAAGGAAATCAGGTCATCAGGGCCCCAGAGAAGCAAATGTTCTTATCACTTGGAATAAAAAAAAAAATCCATGTGCCCAGATGCCAGTCAGGGGCCAGTCATGCAAGCAGATCTAGTTTTCCACATTAACTCTTCTCCATCTAATTACAGATTTGGGGACAGGGTCATAGAACATATTCAGATGCCACAGTGATAGAATAGGACTAGGCAATCTCTAGCTTTGTTAGATGGCTGGGAACACTAACGGAAGAAGCCACATGCAACTCAGGATAGCCTACCCGAAGCAAATTTCCCCACACAAAACCAAGCAGGGTATGGCAGAGGGGCTGGAGACCCTGGTATCAAAACTCAGTTACTGGGCAAATCACCTTACCACTCTCTTGTTTCATGTGTAAAAGAATGAGAGGTAGATTGCTGACGCCCAGGAGATGGTTCACCTCTAAAACTCCAGGTTGGAGAAAGCAGAAGTAGGTGAAAAGACACAGGCATGTTGGCCAAGCTCTTCCTGCTACCTCCCTGACTCTCCCTGGGAACCAGAAAGCGAAACCCACCTCTGCCCTGCATCTTCAGACTGGAGGTGCCTTGCCTGGAGCGTGCTGCAAGATCAAGAGAGGCAAAGACTGCTTTGACCAGACTTCCTCTCCACAGGAATGGCACCAGCAACAAGGTGGTTTTATAGAGGAAGGAAATGGACTTGGTTTGTGGGAATAAAAGGCAGAGATTAAAACTTGAAGAGCCACCGGTGCCTTTGGGGGAATTTGTAAGTGAGGTGCACTTTAAGAGAACCGTACTGATAAATCTTAGATTTCCAGAGGGAGCTTTTTATCCTATTTTGTGTCCATAATCTTTTATGGCAGTTATGAGGAAAC